>NC_090021.1:19785061-20116728 GCF_037176765.1 Anolis sagrei | reverse complement strand
AGTTGCAAAGCCTTATTGGTAGTAACCCACTATAACGTGTTTGCATAAGCAGTGCCATCTTAAATATCGGCTTTCTTCTAACTTCAGTTGCTGCTGGCAATGGCCATTAGGATGGAACTGGTTCCTTCAACACAGTGGTCTTGCCTGTAGTTGTACTTTCTGGATGAATGTGTGGATGTATACAAAGCATTCAGCACCATTTTGGGTTCTCTTTCCTCCCACATGGCAACCAAGTATGGTAAAAAGGAGCAATTTGGGGGCAGCTTTAGTGTTTGGACACATTCCCACTGATGTGGCAATGTGAAGTACTTTACCTTAATGAAAGATTGAATGACTAGGACATGGAGTAATGGATTCAAATTACAAAAAAGAATATTCCACCTGAACATTAGGAAGAACTTCCTGACTGTCAGAGCTGTTCAACAGTGGAACTCTCTGCCCCGAAGTGTGGTGGAAGCTCCTTTTTTGGAGGCTCTTAAGCAGAGGCTGGATGACCATCTGTCAGGGGTACTTTGTGCTTTTCCTGAATGGCAAGGGGTTGGACTAGATGGCCCATGTGATCTCTTCCAACTCTATGATTCTAGGATTCTATGACTGCAACCAAGATGGAGAAATTATCATTTCAGATGAATTAATTTCAAACTCTGCTCCCATAATGTTTTTTCTTCTTCTATTTATCTTTTTCTTATTTCTTTTTATGCTCTTCAGTTCTATCCACATTGCCATGCTATAGATTGCAAGTTCCTTGGGGTCAAGAACAATGTATTTTAATTCTGGTCCTGCATAGTAATGCAACAAGAATAACAATGATAATGATAATAATTTTCAAACAATATAAACCTAAGAAATGTCCTAAGGAAAAAATAGATACTAGAGAGCAATTTGGGTGACAGTGTTTGACAAAGGCATTCGTTATGCAAGACATGCACCATTACATTTATTTAACTCTAAACATGTAATTGTCAGGTTTGAGTGGAGATTGGTCTCACTCTTGAGTATTATAAAAGAAATATGTGTTGCAGAGATAGCAATGGCTAAACCTAGGAAAGAGCCGACAAAAAATACATGTATCCTACAATATGTGCATCCAGATGAATACATTTTAGGTCCTGGGTATTAGATTAGGGATGCTGGGACGAGTTGTGATTAGCAGATTCTCACGCAAATATTTCACATCAAATTTTACATAAGGCGTGCTGTAGGTTTGGAAGAAAAAAAAAAGTACCAGGTTTGCCTATACAGACAAATGGGTTGTATCAACATAAGAGGAAGGGAGCATGGAAGCTTCGCATGCCCGGTCCAATGCTAGCCTGATCCACTGATGCAAATCTAAACTCAGTTTAATTAATTCTCCCCCTGCTACTCCTGGAGCCCTTCAGTTTTGTTGTTGCTGATGATGTTGCATACTTTCAAGTAATTTCCAACTTATGGAGAGATGAGTCCCTTCAGGGAGATAGGGCAGGCTATAAATAAAGTGTCATTCATTCTGAGGCTAAAAGTGTGTGTCTTGCCCAAGATCACTCAGTTGGTTTTCATGACTAAGGTTTTCAAACCCTGATTCTGAGAATCATAGTCCAAAATTGAAACTTCTATGCCATGCTGGTTCACTAGTTAACCAGGTGCTGAATCCTGTTTCTGACAAAGGTTTGACTGATAATAATAATAATAATAATAATAATAATAATAATAATATATTCTGCCTTTCTCACCCCAAAAGGGACTCAGGGCGGATCACAGTACATATACACAGCAAACATTCAATGCCATTTTTTGGACGGGACAAAGACAGAACAGAAAAAAGGCATATATATTGTGTTGTGTTGACATCCAGTTGAACATCCAAGCTTATCGGCACCTTTGGAAGTTGCCAGCCACAGGGCTGTCGCTCCATCCCCTATGACAAAGAGCCATCAGGACTTCCTCCTTCCTTTTGGTCACTGGCCTTCTTTGATCTTTTTCTTTATGGTGTTGTAAAATACTTTCCCTACATTAGCAGTACCTAATATTTCTAATCACGGCTGTAAGCTGTTTTCAAACTGCTTAGGTAAACAGTGAGCAGGGCTGACAGTCAGCTGCTCATGCCGACCCAGGGCTTCAAACTTTTAACCTTTTGGTTGGTAGATCTAATCATTACTGGTGATTTACCAGCTGTGTTAAAGCCCCAGTTTCCTTTGCAATATGGAGTTCATCAATGTACTTAGTTTTATAAAAAGTTAAAAAGTCATAGTTCTGACTTCTTTCCTCATATGCTGAAATTATACATTTCTGACTGCCTATATAGTCAAAAGTAGTATAGCATCCTGATCAAGGGAAGTATTAGTGTCCCTCTATCCTGCTTCGGTAAGATTCCAGTATTTGTGTCCAGTTCTGAGCACTACAGCAAGGAGGATATTGATACTCAGGTATGTGTCCAGTAAAGTTTGGAAACCAAATCTTATGAGGAATGACTTGCAATTGCAAAAGGGAAGAGTGAGAAGTGACAAGACAGCCATCTTTCAGTTTCTGAAGGTATGTCATGTAGAAGATGGAGCAAGCTTGAGGGGAAAAAGAAGACCACATCCCAGATTGATAGGAAAGCCATGGTTTTGAGTTTGCAAGATCTGAGCAGGGATGTTGAGGACATGGTAATGTGTGCGTCTCTCATTCAAAAGGTCATCTCAAGTCAAAGTCAACTTGAAGGTTATTAACAACAAACAAAATGCTTTCAACTGGTTTAGGACCCTGTCAGGCATGTAGCCGGGGGGGGGGGGGCTCGGGGGGCTTCAGCCCCCCCCGAAATTCTCATGGTGGTTCGTGAAAAGGCCTTACTGGTGCATTATTTAAACTGTTATGTTTATTAATATCATGATTTGATCACCATTCTCAATATATCCCATATGCATGGGGGTATTGGGGTAATGATACAAAAGGTTTGCTAGGCTAGACCCTCTTTCACTCAGACTCAGCCCCCCCCCCCCCGAAACTCAGCCCCCCCCCGAAACCCCCCTGAAAATTTTTTAGCCCCCCCCGAAACGAAATCCTGGCTACGGGCCTGGACCCTGTTAGGAAGTGTTTAAGGAGCTTGGCTTTTTCTCAGAATATGGATCATCGGCATTGTTCTTGCTTTTTGCATGTAAGAAAAATGCCCCATGTGCTGTAATGGAAACATTTTACCCATAATACAAATAGCTATCAAGGAGCTGGTTATGGTTACCTATATCCCAACCACAGCAGATTAACCCACCCATATCACCATGCCTATTGGCTGGTTCAGATGGTAGGCATTCTTGCAATGTTTTAAAACAATTACTAACTATATAAAGTTTGTTTTTCCCCCGGCTTATCTCAAAGTAAATAAATAACTGTGTATGTGAGAGAAAAACAGAGAGAAAAGAAGAAGCTGTGTTTCTTTCAGACCTTGGAAACACACATCAATTGTGTACCTCCAGATGCTGTTTTAAAAAAGATATTATTGAAAACACCTATTTAAATTTATTCCCACGCTTCATCCTTTTGATAAAAAACAGTTCAAACAGCTTGTACAAAATAATGATACCACCAATTATATTGCTGCTACATATTTGCTAAAATGGATCTGGCTGGAGTAAAAATGAAACATTCTGATTTTTTTAAAAAAAATCAATTAAACATTAAGATGATATTTTAACAGTATTAGAGCAGGTCAACCTTGTGAACGGGAATGAAAGGGGCATTACCAGACACCTGAATCATTGGAACACAATTACCAGGTAGACCAGTCCAGGGTGGCCATTTTGAAATCAAAGGGGGTCGTTCTATTGAGCAGAAAAAGTGGGCGCCTCTAAGAGCCACCACTGCTATTTGTATCATTATGTTGAAATCTGGGGCCAGGGTGGAGCATTCCCTCAGACAGGGCCTGGATTCACTGGAAATGTTTGCATGCACTGCTTCCAAGTCATGGCAGCAGCAGGAGTGGAGTCCAAACCAGTCAGACCAACAGGTCATCCTTACCTTCCTTTTGCAGTGGCAGCCAGCACAAAGCTCTGGAGAGCTCCCAGCTACTGCCAAACATATTTGCCAACAATCCCCCTCCTTACTCCACTTAGGCAGGAAAAACGAAATGCAAAGATACAGAATGGGGGATGCCTGGCTCGAGAGCAGTACGTGTGAAAAAGATCTTGGAGTCCTTGTGGACAACAAGTTAAATATGAGCCAACAATGTGATGTGGCGGCAAAAAAACCCAATGTGATCTTGGCCTGCATCAATAGGAGCATAGTGTCTAGATCTAGGGAAGTAATGCTACCCCTCTATTCTGCTTTGGTTAGACCACACCTGTAATATTATGTCCAATTCTGGGAACCACAATTCAAGAGAGATATTGACAAGCTGGAATGTGTCAAGGGTCTGGAGAACAAGCCCTATGAGGAGCGGCTTAAGGAGCTGGGCATGTTTAGCCCGAAGAAGAGAAGGCTGAGAGGAGATATGATAGCAATGTATAAATATGTGAGAGGAAGCCACAGGGAGGAGGGAGCAAGCTTGTTTTCTGCTTCCCTGGAGACTACGACGCGGAACAATGGCTTCAAACTACAAGAGAGGAGATTCCATCTGAACATGAGGAAGAACTTCCTGACTGTGAGAGCTGTTCAGCAGTGGAACTCTCTGCCCCGGAGTGTGGTGGAGGCTCCTTCTTTGGAAGCTTTTAAACAGAGGCTGGGTGGCCATCTGTCAGGGGTGATTTGAATGCAATATTCCTGCTTCTTGGCAGGGGGTTGGACTGGATGGCCCATGAGGTCTCTTCCAACTCTTTGATTCTATGATTCTCCTTGGTCATGTGGGTGCTTTTTCTAATGTCAGCAAGGTTTAGCTATGCTTCTGTTTTAATTGTGTTTTTGCTTTGAAGTATTGTTTTGTATTTGTGTCTGTGGGCATCTTGTCCCATGTGTAAGCTGCCCCAAGTCCCTTCGGGGAGATGGTGATGGGGTATAAGAATAAAGTTATTATTATTGTTATTATTTTCCAGCAATAATAACAACCAGTGCTCCTGATAGCTGCAGAAGCAACAGGGACAATGTGGTTCCAATCCTTCTGCTCTTCCCTGCAATACAGAGCTCAGTGAAAAGGGGATGGCAGTGCCTGGCCATGTGGACAGTGGACCAAACCAAATCAGAGCAGGTCCAGCTGTCCACACTACCTCAGAGTGAAGGGATGCTCCTTAGACAGGGTAATTCCCCAACTTCTCCTAACACGGGGGGGGGGGGGGGGGGGGAGAGATTAGGTTAATTGATTTCACCTTGGATAAGGATGATGATGACAATGACGATGATAATAAACACAATCGGCGCTGACAAAATTACCATCTGCCAGCTGCAGAAGGCCACCTTACTGGGATCTGCGCACATTATTCGCCGATACATCACACAGTCCTATACACCTGGAAAGTGTCTGACGTGTGATCCAATAGAGCAGCCAGCAGAGTGATTTTGTCTAAAACATTAAAAGTATAAGGCAATTTGCGGCAAGCTACCAGGACTGAGGTAGATTTTCATTATCTGAGTCAGAGTATGTTTAGTAAAGTGCTAATCCTCCTCCTCCCTATAAGCTTGAATACATAAGTGTGTTTTTAACACTTTCTTAAAGGAGAAGAGGGAAGTGCCATTTTTAATTCTTTTGGGAGGGAGTTCCAGTGGTGCTGTGAAATCACTGAGAAGGCCCCCTCTTTCAATCACACCAGCCATGCTTGAGATGGGGGTGGGACAGAGAGAAGTGCCTCATCTGCAAACTGCAGTGCCCATATCGGGTTGTATGCAGAGATGTGGTTTTGCAGTCTGGGCCTGAAGTGTTTAGGGCTTTATAGGTAATAACCAGCACTTCGTATTTAACCTGGAAGTGGATCAGCAGCCAGTGGAGCTGCTGTAACAGAGGAGTTGTGTTCTCCCTATAAAGCCCTCCAGTTAGTAACCCTGGCTGCTGATCTTTGCAGCTTCTGAACTATCTTCAAAAGTAGCCTGACATAGAGAACATTGCAGTAGTCCAAAAGGGATGTAACTAAGGCATGGACTTCTGTGGCCAGAGCAGGCATCTCAATGTATGGGCGCAGCTGGTGCACAAATTTTAATTGTGAGAAGGCGCTCCTGGCCACCGCTGACTCCTGAGGTTCCAGGGTCAGTGATGAGTCCAGGAGAACTCCCAAGCTGCAGACATGTGTCTTCAGAGTTTAACTCCATCCAGCACAGGCCATAACCCTATACCCTGTTTGGCCTTCTGACTGACCAGGAGGACCTCTGTCTTGTCTGGATTCAGTCTCAATTTTCACGGGAATTGTGAGCCCATCCAAAATAGCGTGTAATCACAAACCCTGGTCAGCCTTTCGACTGGCCAGTAGTACCTCTATTTTGTCTGCATATACCTTCAACTTGTTAGCCCTCATCCAGTTCATTACTGGCACTGGTTCAGGGGCAGGATGGCATCATTGGCTTTCAGTGGAAAGGAGTAAGCCATAGAGTTGGGTGGTCAGCATAAATTTGACAGAAAACTTCAAAACTCTGGAAGATCTCTCCCAGCAGTTTCATGTAGATATTAAGCAACATGGGGGACAGAATGGACCCCTGTGGGACCCCACAAACCACAGGCCAGCATCACCATCTGGGTCCAACCCTCCAGGAAGGACTGGAGTCACTGCAAAAGGTGCCCCCTAATCCCATCCCAGCAAAGCAGCCCAGAAGGACACCATAGTCCAGGGGTCCTCAAACTAAGACCCAGGGGCCAGATGTGGCCCTCCAAGGTAATTTACCCGGCCCTCGCTCAGGGTCAACCTAAGTCTGAAACGACTTGAAAGCACACAACAATAACAACAATCCTATCTCATCAGCCAAAAGTAGGCCCACACTTCCAACTGAAATACTAACAATTTTATATTTGTTGAAATTATTCTTCATTTTAATTATTGTATTGTTCTAAAGTGTTTTTTGCACTACAAATATGATACGAGCAGTGTGCATAGGAATTCATTCATTTTTTTTTTCAAATTATAATCCGGCCCTCCAACAGTTTGAGGGACTGTGACCTGGCCCACTGTTTTAAAAGTTTGGGGACCCCTGCCATAGTCAATGGTATCAAACGCTGTTGAGAGATCCAGGAGACTAGTAGGGGCACCCCCCCCCCCCCCAATCTAGCTCTCTTCATAAATCATCAACTAAGGCAACCAGTGCCATCTCTGTTCCATAGCCTGGCCTGAAACCAGATTGAAATGGATCTAGATAATCAGTTTAATCCAAGAAACTTTTGAATTGTGAAGCTACCACCTTATCTAGAACCTTGCCCATAAGGGGGAGATTTGGCCCTAGCAAGTAATTAATCAGTTGAGTGAGGTCCAGTTCTTGTTTCTTTAATAGAGGTCTTACTACTGCCTCCCTGAAACTAATTGGCATTATGCTTTAGGTCAAGGAGGCATTCACCAGCAACCCTCCCTCCCCTGGCCAATTTAATTAACCAGTACAGGCAAGGGTCCATTACCAATTAAAAGTCCGTAGATATCATCTGGATGTTTGGGGGTGACTTCTGGTTGAAACTTGGGCATAGGGCCAGTATAGACAATCCCCAAGTTTCCCCATCTTTGTATTGTCGATGGCTGGAATCACTAGGTTCTTGTGGGTTTTTTTCGGGCTATAGGGCCATGTTCTAGAGGCATTTCTCCTGAGGATGCTTGCCATAGATGCAGGCGAAACGTCAGGAGAAATGCCTCTAGAACATGGCCCTATAGCCCGAAAAAACCCACAAGAACCTTCCCCATCTTTCTCCATCAAAGCATGCCCACTAGACTGCCACTGACCACCCACAATTGGAGTAAAGGCACAATTGAACTTTCATACAGGAAATCATTGCATGACATAAGCAGGAAGGGAGTATATTCTTTTTTTTTTCAGAAAGAAGAGAGTACATTCATTTTTTCAAAACTGTCTCTAATGGGACAACTGCGGAGCAATGATTTCAAGCAGTAAGTTGCCAAGAAGGCACCCTTACCCTGATGCAGTTCTTCTTTACCTGCCTCATAATATAAGCCCACTGTCTCTCAAAGTGTGATAACCTTGTTCTAATTCTAACATAATTAGAGAACCGTGCCCCGCTCCCAAGTCCTCGGGATTTATGGATTCAACAAGATCTGGCATTTCTGCAACTGCAAAAAAATTTAAAAAAAGAAAGAAAAAGGGAAAATAGGCCACTGAGCTCTTTTAAAGCACATACTCTGATTTTATACCATGAGATCTTTTTTTGAATGTGTGTCCCTTTTTTGACCACATGAAGATATCTCATCCTTTCTACATTAACATGTTGGAAAGAATCTCTGCTGTGGTTGCTATAGAAATGTGAAAGTAACTGCTCCAGTTATTTCATATAGTTATTTTTACCAAACAAGGTTTTTTTTTTTAAGAAAAGAAGGATGTTAAAGTTAATAGACCAGAACAATGTAAAAGAGAAAAAAGGGGGCTAAATGTATCAAAATGCAGACGGTTTCTGCTTCTGCATGTAATTTCACTCTATTTGAGACCTGAATCATCCAATCCTATGTATCCCTACCAGGCCCGTATCCAGGATTTCGTTTCGGGGGGGGGGGGGGGGGGTGAATTTTTTTCAGGGGGGGTTTCAGGGGGGCTGAGTTTCGGGGGGGGGGTGCTGAATCTGAGTGAAAGAGGGTCTACCCTAGCAAACCTTTTGTATCATTACCCTAATACCCCCATGCATATGGGATATATTGAGTATGGTGATCAGATCATGATATGAATAAACATAACAGTTTAAGTAATGCACCAGTAAAGCCTTTTCGCGAACCAACATGAGAATTTTTTTGGGGGGGCTGAAGCCCCCCGAGCCCCCCCCCCCCCCCCGGCTACATACCTGATCCCTACCTAGAAATCAGTTCCATTGAAACCAATGATTTCTTTGTTATATGCATGCATTCTAAAGTCCCCCAGACAGGTTGAGTTCTCCTTATCTGAAATGCTTGGGACCAGAGGTTTTTCTGATTTTGTCTTTGTATCAAGAGCTGTTAGGCTCAAAAATAATCTGTTTTGAGTTTTTGTGCAGAGTTCCAGAAGCACAGTTCATATCCAGCAGAAGCTTACATGTAAAAAGCAAGGATTGGTTTCCATTCAACAGGATGGAACAGGATTGCAGGAGCCACAATTTCATAGGTTCTAAAAAAATATGTTTATTAAAGTCAAAAGAAATCCATTCTAGATAGGAAAGGTTATTGGAGCTAACTAGCTTCACTGAGCTATCTTCTAAGGGAAAGAAAAAGGAAAAATAACAAAATAGCCATGTCTATTACATCTTGCTTGGATGTATTGTTGAAGGCTTTCATAGCCAGAATCACTGGGTTGTTGTAGGTTTTTTGGGCTGTATGACCATGTTCTAGAAGCATTCTCTCCTGACATTTTGCCTGCATCTGTGGCAAGCATCCTCAGAGGTGCAAGATGCCTCCTCACTCTAGAAGGACAAAGGCAAGAGAGAGCCAGAAAATGGAGACAGGCCACATGGCCAACCCAGTGCAATCAAAATACCTTTAAAGAGAAAAATTACATCTTCCCTGAAGAGATCATATTGCTAAGCATTTAAAGGGGAGGAGATAGTGACATGCAGAATGAGTAAGATAACCCCCCCTTCGATGCCCCTTCTTGAGGTAGCCATGCACAAGGAATTTGGGGAAGGAATCCCTCATTCTAATCTATCTAGGCTAACTACTCATTGAGGGCTAGAGACTTGTGCCGTCAGGGATGAAACCCAACATTTCAGAATACTTGTGAATGAAGGATAGATGGGAACGGGGGGCTAGTTACATATCTATCACTTGCTGAGCTTTTCTCAAGGAGCTCTTCCTGTCCACTGTCAGAAACTTGATTGAAGAAAGTACAACAGGGAAAACTCCCTCTGCTTCAGCTTGACAAAGTCACTGTAAAAAGGAGATGTCAGGGGAGAGAAAAGTGCACGTGTATCCAGCTGCTGCAAGCTCAAGAAATGTTAAAAAGCTCCAGCTACATAGCCAGTCCACACCACACTTATCCTTCATACGCCATTTCTGTTGGGGTTTTTCAGTCTATGCAGAAGCTACTCAGCAGTCTTTCCAGCCTCAGCACTCTGTTGAATCACACAGAGTCAGAGTAAAAGGGAAAAAAAACAAAATTTATTTTTGAGTAGTCAGAGATAAATATGGAGCTCTACAAAATAACCAGCCTTGAAAATAAACTTAGTCCATTGCAGAAAAATAACTCACACAAAGTCCAATGCATTAAAACCATACATTCTCTGCTTCTTCAATGGTGCAAGGAGTCTTGTAGTAAATGGTCCAGAACTTCAGCAAGTCCTGTAGTAAGTCCATAGAAGTCCCATCTGGTCTCTTCTCAGTCATCTGATCACCTGAATACCTCAAGAAAACACTCCTCATGATATACTCCATGCAGGGAGTGGCTCAAGCTTAATTGCCCAGGTGTTCTTCCTCAACACACAACCACAAAGGAGATGATTCTTGCAAAAATGTAGCACACATATGCACATCCTGTAACAATTTCTAGGGTGCCTGCTCCAATAGGCAAAGACTATGATATGGATTGGCTTGGTGTCTTTAATTTTCATTCTCCCAAATCTTGACAGCTGGATGCATTTGGACTTTTCCTTCACTTGATGTGTTCTGCTGGCAGTAGCAAAAATATTTGATTTCTGGAGTCTTTCAGACTTAGGATTTCCGGAAAAGGGAGACCAGTCTGTCACCATATTCCATAGAATCCTGGCAGCTGAACCTATTCCCCAAACGTTTTGGACTACACCTATGTAGCTTTCCAGAAATAGCTGTTCCAAAGTCTCCTAAAGTTAGAGTTGCCACCTCTTTTACTCCTTCTGAAAGGCTCGTCATCCTTAACAGCTTCATGGCAGCCAGTGACAATACAATTCTCTCCATTCTCTGATGGCTAAGATTTTTATTCAGTTCACATTTCTAATAAGAACATACCAAACCTGCAAATAGCTACATGACTTGACAGAAAGAACTAATGAATCTATTCATACCTAAGCAAGGTGACTGTACAAGCGACTGAAAGGATTTGGCTTTTAGCTTGTAGAATGCTTAAGAATGACTTACCTGTTGGTATTTCAAGAAGAAAAAAACTTTCAGAATCCAATGGGCTAATAAATCTACCATCCCTACTAGCATGAGGCTGGTCTCACTTCATGGAGTGATCAGAAACCTTTTGCTCCATCAATGCCTTTCTGTCTTGCATTAGCTCTCTTATCAGGAAACATCAGTCTAGACTGGGAAAATTGATCTGTAGCAATGCAGTGGGGATAGAGCTACATTTCAGGGAGGCTTTTTGTGGATGGAACAGAAGACTTGGATGCTTAGTTCTTTTCAGTTTTATTGATTCTGAATCTTTTGGGTGAACTGACTTGATTGCAAAGCAAAGAAACCTACACTGGTGCTTTAGGAAACTCCAGAGCTCACCAAATAAGTATAATAGGTGCCTTTACTCTGATTGCAGTGGGAAAAATATTTTGCCGTGTATCAAGGTATCTATTAGGGTTTTGTAAAAAACATTTAAAAGGCAGTTGAGAGGCCCCTTCAGAGCTCCAGATAACACTGGAGTGATCGACACCTGCTTTTGTACTCCATACTCCCAATTTTGTCAATGTCAAATGTGACCCTATGTTTCCCAAATTTGGCAGTCTGGTGGAAAAATAAATTAAGTATTATTGTGATGTAACAAACTTGGGGGTGGGTGGGATATTGTTGCATTTATTAGATAAATTATGCTAAGAATGTATGATAAATATATGAGATATAATAATGTCAAATCTGTTTGGTGGAGATGATATTATGGAATGTTTTATATTGCTTATTGTATTCATATGTTTTATGTATTTTACTGTGTTGTTGTTTGTGTTTTGGTTTTATTTTATTGTAATATGTTGTTGGGCTTGGCCTCATTATTATTATTATTATTATTATTATTATTATTATTATCTTTATTTGTACCCCACTAGCATCTCCCGAAGGAATCGATGCAGCTTACACAGGCCGAAGCCTCAAAACACAATACAATAGAAAACATGACATAACAATAAACAAAGCAAATCAAAA
Organism: Anolis sagrei; assembly: GCF_037176765.1. Taxonomy (NCBI): domain Eukaryota; kingdom Metazoa; phylum Chordata; class Lepidosauria; order Squamata; family Anolidae; genus Anolis; species Anolis sagrei. Next base: position 20,104,645 of record NC_090021.1, on the reverse strand, counting down.
CAATTAAGCAAAATAACCACAATGACAATACATCAATACATCAAGACACTATTAAAACTGGTTCGGCCGGCGCAATGGGGTACAGGGTTAAAAAGTGCTGAGATGGCAGGAGGAACGTAGGATTAAAAGTGCGGTGTGCAGCAACATTGGTTGTGCTAAAGTGCTTCTAGGACTTGGGATGGCCGCCTCATGTAAGCCACCCCATGTCCCCGTTGGGTATAAATAAAGATGATGATGATGATGATTATTATGTTGGGAGTGTGTGACAATTGCCCAAATTTCTTTTAAAAGGCTGATACGCATGACAGTTAGTCAGAGTGCAAGTCTGCTGATGTTAGGAAGGAGCTAGTTTGGATTGAGAGCTAGATGTGTTTGGAGAGTTAGGACACTATCCCAAGAGGCTTGCAAACAGTGAGATAACTTCAACTGCTGCTACTATCACAAAACATCATGTGCACACTCCTATCAATTTATTTTTCCTTCTCAAATGCCTATTGGCTTATGATTTCTCCATAAATTTCATAAGGTTCCTTTAGGCAGCAATTGTTTTGCAAGTTCCTTCCTCTAAAATATCACCCACAGAACCTGGTAGGTACTTATTGGCAGTCTCCCATCCAAGGACTTACCTGACTAAGTTTTCAAGATCACATTGTTTCTGGTACTTTTATAGTATAGTGATTCCAGTATCCATGTAGATATCAAAATCCATGAAATGTCCCAATGAAATCCTTGGAATGCTGGCACAAAATCTTGTGGCTCTCAACACACAAGATAAGTGATGGGAACATTGAAGGATTGACAACTATTGACAAGTTTTCCCCATCAATAGCAGAAGATAGATTGTATTGTCAAAGGATTTCATGGTCGGAATCACTGGGTTGTTGTAGGTTTTTCGGGCTGTATGGCCATGATCTAGAGGCATTCTCTCCTGACATTTTGCCTGCATCTAGGGCAGGCATCCTCAGAGGTTGTGAGGTCCTCACATCCTCTGAGGATGCCTGTCATAGATGCAGGTGAAACTCTAGACCATGATTATACAGCCTGAAAAACCTACAAATACCCAGAAGACAGGTTGATTTTGGGGAGGAGACAGTTTGGCACGTGTCATTTAATAGAGACTTTCATCAAAGATGATGGTCTTGCTTTGATGCTGATTTGCCTCCCATGTGCAATAACATCTCAGTCTATAGCCTGGTGAATTAAAACCCCTGAAAGAAAACAAAACAGCTGAATCAAAACCTCTGAATGTGAAAGAGTACAGAGCAATAAAGGAAGTAATTCTGAGCTGATCCTATAGTGGCCATGTGACAATGTCTTCACCTTTCTCATTTGCTTAATTTTCTCTTTCAGAGATGTTGTGTTTTATATACACCCGCTGTCTATATCTCCACATATTTTCCCTAGGGTTTATTTTTTAAAATGGGGTTATTGTCCAGTTTCACCTCTCCCCACTTCTTTTCATTTCTTCTTTTCTTTGGGAATTTCAAGGCTGAGGAGTAAATAAAAGGAAGCATTTGCTTTATAAAGGCTTTTGAATTGGAATACAAATGGAGGCTCTGGTTTTTTCCCACTTGCTTTTCATGCCTACAGAATTGTCCATAGGGAGCTTTTTTTGATCACCCAGAGAGACCTCCCTTCGTTGGATTTGTCATTAACAACCAAGTCCATACTACACTTCGAATGGAATCCTATTTTCAATACATTGAGACTAGAAATTTACTAACCAGGGAACCCCATTTGTGTCAACATGAATGTCACCATAGATGATGAAGTTCCAGCTCCCCGCTTCCCTTTCCTTCAGAAGACACCATCCCCATATCTTTAAATCTTAGATCTCACACTGATGCTTAAAGCAATTCACTTTCTCGGCAGGCACTAAAAATGAAAATATAGACCTGACAATGTATAAGGGAGGAAGTGAGTTTGAAGTGAGAGTGGGGGAAACTCTAGCAGAATAACCTGACCTGGATTTTTTTTAATCTGTAAAATGAATTGGAAAGGCCAAGGACTGAAATGGTGCTATATAAAAATCGTGCTTTACCGCTGCAGATCTTGATGCTTCTTTTTTTATATTTATGCAAGCATTTGAAAGATTTATTCTCTCAATTACCAATCAGAAGGACTCATAAAGGTAAAGGCAGTGGAGCGTGCAGGATTAGGAGTAGTTTGTGAAGATGAATGCACACCCAGTGGAACTCCTGTGCATCCGACGGCTCTATTGAAAATCCTTTCTTGGCACACAAATGATGGTTGACAGTCAGAATGGCTCATAATGAACCATTCCGATCTGAGGAGGAGGAGGAGGAAGAGAAGCCTGTGTACAACCAGTGTTTGTTAAGATGAAAGCCAAGGGACAGGTTATCAGATCTGGTCCAGATAATTGTATAATGGTTATAGCGAACTGATTGGACAGTCTCATTTAGCATGAAGAGCTGCACTATCTGACACAATATAGATTGTATATTTGATTTTAGGGATCTTTCTGAACTATCTTGCACTCAGAATGTTTGGGTTCCACTTTTGCAGATTCATGGATTTGATTAAAAACATCCTCTCTGGGAATCCTTAGGTCCTCCAGGATGACTCTAGTGACCTCTTCCGGAAGCTGACCATAGAGCTGCAAAGAAGATTGTTAAAGAAAAAACTTTTGTATACATTTGTTGGTCCTTCTGCACAATACTATATTCAACTTCCACCAGAAGTTGACTTTAGAGTTGTGCTGGAGGAACTTGAGATTTCTAGAGAAATATTTTTTCACATTTATGGAGGTTCTATGGCCTCACCACCTAATCACATTAGGAGTTTAGGGCTTCTTGCTTCTCTTCGGCCATTCATGGTGGTGAGGAAGTGGCACAAGATGCTTCCTTGCCAACAACAAAATGTAAGGTGTCTTTTCAGTAGCTCCAACAGAGCCACCCATGGTTTTTGTCCAACAAGGCACCAACACACCTTGTTCTGATGCCCCCATGCGATGTCCTGTATGAGTTGCTGTGAGGCGCCATGCACACACTCTGTTTCACCAGCAATTGCCAGCCAAACAGGAACTGTTTTTAAATCTAATTTATGTCTAACTGTAGTGTATAATTGTAATTGTTTGTACTGGCATTGAATTTTTGCCATTACTCATGTGTAAACTGCTTTGATTCCCCCTCGGGGTGAGAAAAGCGATATACAAATACTGTAAATAAATAAATAAATAAAACAGAGGAGGGGAGGCATTAGTTTGATGAGGTATCTAGTTCCAGCAAATGTAGAAGGATCATTTTATTAAATTGCAATTATATAACAAACCTGCTCAAGTATCACAGAGATTTGAGTGAGCTTCAAGCACCATCTAGTCCAACCCCCTGTGCCCTGAAAGGTGTCAATCTAAGCTCTGTTTAAAGAATTCCAAAGAAGGAGGGCCAATTATGACATGGCACCTTTTCTTCCTCCTCTCAGTGTTCATTTTTTTCTCACATGTTTGTAGCTACACAACATTTTGCTTCTTTTTTTCCTTCTTCCTAACTTTCACATGGATGATCTCAACAAACTTGGATACATGCAATAATCACAGATTATATCTAATTGAAGAGCTGTTGAATCAACTGTTGAATGTAAAGTCAACCACTATACGAGTATAAATCCTGATTTAATGAGCCTACTCTACCTGGGACTAGTAATTGGATTGATGTTCATTTTGGTGACAGCATAACACTATCAAAAAACTGTTAACAACAGGAAATTCTGCCTAATTTCCTGTGGTTTGAATTCATTGCTCTGTGTCTTAGTCTCTTGAGCAGCAGAAGACAAGCTTGCTTCATCTGCAATATGACATCTTTTCAAATACTAAAACTTTGCTATCATGTCATGGCTTAGCCTTCTCTTTTCCCAAAGCTGCTTGTCAGAGGGCTTGGCTTTCAGATGCCTTACATTTTGGTCACCATCCTGTCAATATATTCTAGCTTCTTGAAATTTTGTTCTCAGAACTGAACCCATTATTCCAGGTGACATTTCCTTCCCTCCCCTTCCTCCTCCTCTTCCTCCTCCTCCTCATTTCAACACTACCAACAGTGCAGAAGGTAGTGACATGAGTACACACACCATCAATGGTGTGACAGTCCACTACCCTCCCAGGAAGTCTATCCCACTGTCAAATAGCTTACTATCAAGAATTTCTTCCTAATGTTTTGTCACAATTTCTTTTCTTGTTATCTGAATAATAGATCCAAGTTGTGTCCTTTGGAGCAGCGAACACAAGCTCCTGCAATCCAACACCACATCTGGTTAACTAAACAGAATTATTTAGGACTTTGTTTTAATATGTTAAGCAGAAAGTTCTAGACTAGTATTTTCCCTCTGTTAATTATCAGGCAGCATGTTATAGGCAATGTGAAGGGACCACTATCCAAAAGTCACATGTCTGAAAAAGCTAAACACATTGATTTGTTCTTCCATTGCCTAAATAGGCATAAGTATACATGGATTATCATAATTGTAAGAACATGGAGAAGTTGCCTGTATGTACCAGTAACTTCCAGCATGCATCCGTAGAGCAATGGCGGAAATGTCATTTAACCATTCTGGAGTAGGATGACAGGAGCACTGAAGCACATTAATCACTGTAATGATTCCAGAGCACTGATCTACTCAGTTGCCAGGCCAACTAAAGCTCAAAGGCCTGTCACACAGAGTCACAGGTGAACCAAAACAATGGTTTATTGATTAGATGAAAGTGTTAAGTGACATGCAAAGATAAAATCAAAGACTAAGTTAGCTCAAGTGCCTTCAGCTGATCAAAGCGATCCTTTTTCACAGTTATTGTTCACTGGAGTCTCCATGATGAACTAGGTGTTGCCCCAATACACTGATTTCATGAGCTGGAGTATGGCTCATTTCATCTCCTAAAAGAAGACCAAATAACATGTTTTTCATTATTTTTAAACATCCTTTCCCAGGCAAAGTAGGAGAAGACCACCTCAACTTAACAAACAATTTCCCAGAATAGAAGCATTATTATCTGTTGGTACAATATAAGTTGCTGTTGTTGTTGTTGTTAGATACACAACAAGATTAGTACACAGCAAACAAGATCATTATGCTGGCTGTTGTATTAGATCACACGTCGGACACTTCCCAAGTGTCTAGGACTATGTGATGTATCAGCAAATAATGTGTTCAGATTTGAGTAGGGTGGCCTTTTGCAGCTGACAGATAGTTATTTTGTTAGGGCTGTTTGTTTTCAAGTGTAGGCCAAGATCTTTAGGCGCTGCACCCAATGTGCCAATCACCACTGGGCCCACCTGTACTGGCTTGTGCCAGAATCGTTGAGGCTTGATCTTTAAATCCTCATATTGTGTCAGCTTTTCCAATGGCTTCTCATCGATCCTGCTGTTGCCTGGGATTGCAACATTGATGATCCATACTTTGCCCCCCCCCCCCCAATCGTGAGGTCAGGAGTATTGTGCTCCAAAACTCTGTCAGTCTGAATACAGAAATCCCAGAGTACCATAGTTTGACATGTTCATATTCTGTAACGTTTTCAGGCTTGTGATCCCACCAGTTCTTTGTCACAGGCAGATAGTATTTGTGGCACAGGTTCCAGTGGATCATCTGAGCAACAGTATCATGCCTCTGCTTATAGTCCATCTGCACAATCTTCCTGCAGCAGCTGAGTATGTGGTCCATCATTTCATCTACTTCCTTGCAGAGTCTACACTTCGAATCTGTCGTTGACTTTTCAATTCTGGCTTTGATGACATTTGTTCTAATTGACTGTTCTTGGGCTGCAAGAATTAGGCCCTCAGTCTTTTTTTTCAAAGTTCCATTTGTGAAGCATATCCATGTTTTTTCCTTGTCAAGTTTGCTCTCAATTTTTTCCAGGAACTGTTCATGGAGAGCTTTTTTTTTTTTTGCCAGTTTTCATTTTTGTTCTGCATTATATTTTTATGGTATTCACTTTTTTGTCTTTTGCAGTTTAAGCAGTTTTCTACTATTGTCTTCCATCAATGTTGGTTCTTGGCTGTCTTTCACATAGTCTGCCAGTGCATGTTTCTCCTCCTCCTCTTCTCTTTATTTATACCCCGCTTTCTCCCCATTTTAGTGGGGACACGATTTAAAAACTGTTAAATATTACAGTAGGGAAAAGCAGATTAAAATATAATAAATACAAGCCTTCAACAATATAATAAATGCTTGAAATAGCCTTTAAAACTCACAGCCTTTCATATGTTGGCCTGAAAACATCTGGTAGAGAAACTGCAAGTACTGAAAGCCACCTTATTATTTTTTGCTATAGGTCTGCTTCATTCCTAGCGAATATACAGTGGAAGTGAAGAACAGATTTGAAGGACTAGATTTAGTAAACAGAGTCCCAGAAGAACTATGGACAGAAGTCCGCGACATTGTTCAGGAGGCGGCAACAAAGTACGTTCCAAAGAAAAAGAAAACCAAGAAGGCAAAATGGTTGTCTGCTGAGACACTGGAGGTAGCCCAAGAAAGGAGGAAAGCAAAAGGAAACAGTGAAAAGGGGAGATATGCCCAGTTAAATGCGCAATTCCAGAGGTTAGCCAGAAGAGATAAGGAACTATTTTTAAATAAACAATGCATGGAAGTGGAAGAAGACAACAGAATAGGAAGGACAAGAGACCTCTTCCAGAAAATTAGAAACATTGGAGGTAAATTTCAGGCAAAAATTGGTATGATAAGAAACAAAGATGGCAGGGACCTAACAGAAGCTGAAGAGATCAAGAGAAGGTGGCGAGACTATACAGAAGATCTGTATAGGAAGGATAACAATATCGAGGATAGCTTTGACGGTGTGGTGAATGAATTAGAACCAGACATCCTGAGGAGTGAGGTTGAATGGGCCTTAAGAAGCATTGCTAACAACAAGGCAGCAGGAGACGACGGGATCCCAGCTGAACTGTTTAAAATCTTAAAAGATGATGCTGTCAAGGTGATGCATGCCATTTGCCAGCAAATATGGAAAACACAAGAATGGCCATCAGACTGGAAAAAATCAACTTATATCCCCATACCAAAAAAGGGAAATGCGAAAGACTGCTCAAACTTCCGTACAGTGGCCCTTATTTCTCATGCCAGTAAGGTAATGCTCAAGATCCTGCAAGGAAGACTCCAGCAATACATGGAGCGAGAGTTGCCAGATGTTCAAGCTGGGTTTAGAAAAGGCAGAGGAATGAGAGACCAGATTGCCAATATCCGCTGGATAATGGAGAAAAGCAGGGAGTTTCAGAAAAACATCTATTTCTGCTTCATTGACTATTCTAAAGCCTTTGACTGTGTGGATCATAATAAATTGTGGCAAGTTCTTGGTGGGATGGGCATACCAAGCCACCTTGTCTCTCTCCTGAGGAATCTGTACAAGGACCAAGTAGCAACAGTCAGAACTGACCACGGAACAACAGACTGGTTCAAGATTGGGAAAGGCGTACGGCAAGGCTGCATACTCTCACCCAACCTTTTTAACTTGTATGCAGAACACATCATGCGATGTGCGGGGCTGGATGAATGCAAAGCTGGGGTGAAAATTGCTGGAAGAAACATTAACAACCTCAGATATGCAGATGACACCACTCTGATGGCCGAAAGCGAGGAGGAGCTGAGGAGCCTTCTAATCAAGGTGAAAGAAGAAAGCGCAAAAGCCGGGTTGCAGCTAAACGTCAAAAAAACCAAGATTATGGCAACAAGAATGATTGACAACTGGAAAATAGAGGGAGAAACCGTGGAGGCCGTGACAGACTTTGTATTTCTAGGTGCAAAGATTACTGCAGATGCAGACTGTAGCCAGGAAATCAGAAGACGCTTACTTCTTGGGAGGAGAGCAATGTCCAGTCTCGATAAAATAGTGAAGAGTAGAGACATCAGACTGGCAACAAAGATCCGCCTAGTCAAAGCCATGGTATTCCCTGTAGTAACCTACGGATGTGAGAGCTGGACCTTAGGGAAGGCTGAGCGAAAGAAGATCGATGCTTTTGAGCTGTGGTGTTGGAGGAAAGTGCTGAGAGTGCCTTGGACTGCGAGAAGATCCAACCAGTCCATCCTCCAGGAAATAAAGCCCGACTGTTCACTGGAGGGAAAGATACTAGAGACAAAGTTGAAGTACTTTGGCCACATCATGAGGAGACAGGAAAGCCTAGAGAAGACAATTATGCTGGGGAAAGTGGAAAGCAAAAGGAAGAGGGGCCGACCAAGGGCAAGATGGATGGATGGCATCCTTGAAGTGACTGGACTGACCTTGAGGGAGCTGGGGGTGGTAACGGCCGACAGGGAGCTCTGGCGTAGGCTGGTCCATGAGGTCACGAAGAGTCGGAGACGACTGAACGAATGAACAACAACTGCTTCATTAACTAGCAAATGCCCACTCACTATGGGTGCATCTACATCACTGGTTCCCAATTTTTGGACCTCCAGATGTTTTGGACTTCAGCTCCCACAGTTCCTAACACCTGGTAAGCTGGCTGCGATTTCTAGGAATTGAAATCCAAAACATCGGGAGGCCCAAAGGTTTGGAATCACTGATCTAAACTGTAGAATATGCAGTCCGACACCACTTTAATTGCTACAGCTCAATGCTGTGGAATCCTGGTCATTGTAGTTTGCTGAGACACCAGAATTATTTGGCAGAGAAGGCTAAAGACCTCGTAAAGTATGTATAGTCTACCTGCAAACTACAAGAGCCTGTTTGTTTGGGACTGAAACAGGGATGGACACATTCTTGTTTTCTCTCTCTATAATATTCACATTTTCCCAAGAGAATTTGTGTGATTTCTCCTTTCTTGCATCAATTTGAAATTTTGTAAAAAGAAATTTGTGTAGAACTCCATATGTATTTTATATGCATTTCTTCCTAATACACACATATATTAGCATCCATATATGCTAATCTATGCTGTTTTGTTTATTATTTTTCCTAATATAGCTGTATACTGTATTCCCTGATGTATGTATTCTTCATTAGAGAAGTGTTTTGCCATATCTGAAGAAGTACAAACTGTGTTTTAAAGAGGCTTATGCGTTAGTTGAGTGTGTCCAAATTAGGTCAGTTTGTATTAAAATGCAAACTCCATCCTTAGATCAAAATCCTGGAGAAAAAAACCCTGGGGTGACAGGAAGATGACCCCTACATCTTTTAAAGATTGTTTTAGTAATACAGACTAAAATACCTAATTTCTTCAGCATCAGCGGTGACATAAGTTTCTAAATCCAGTTCAGCCTTTTTTGAAAGGAGCTGAGAAAACATCATCATTATGAACCGAATACTGATTGTGAATCAGACAAAGTATATGTTGGGGAATTCGTATTTCCAAATGCATATATCTGGAATATTCATTTAAATGAAATATATTTTGGAAGGCTTCCAACTTTTTGCAGGTCTGCTATAAAGACTGGGTCTCATCTACATGAGCCACAAAATCAGAAGCATGTCTAGATCATGTGTGCACTGGACCAGCCCCATATTCCAAGGAGCCGTTCACAAACTCTGCCCCTGCAACTTGCCAATGGTCCAGTTAGGCTGCACCTGGTTTGGCCACACTGGAAGTGTACTCTTTGAATCATAGAGTTGGAAGAGACCGTACGGACCATCCAGTCTAACCTGCTTCCATGCAGGAAAAGCACAATCAAAGCACCCCTGGCTGATGGCCATCCAACCTCCATTTAAAAGCTGCCAAAGAAGGAGTTTCCACCACACTCTGAGGCAGAGAGTTTCACTGGTGAACAGATTTCAGGTCAGGAAGTTCTTCCTAATGTTCAGGTGGAATCTCCTTTCCTGTAATTTGAACCCATAATCCATTGCTTGGAGACCTCATCTCCAGGGCAGCAGAAAACAAGCCTGCTCACTCTTCCGTATAACATTCTTTTCAAATATTTAAACATGGTTATCATGTCTTCTCTCAACCTTCTCTTTTGCAGGCTAAACATACCAAAATCTTTAAGATACTTCTGGGGAGGCCCTGCTCTTGGCCCCGCCTCTATCACAAGCGAGATTGGCGGGGATGAGGAACAGGGCCTTCTCGGTGGTGGCCCCTCACCTATGGAATTCACTCCCCGGGGAAATTAGATCAGCGACATCCTTCCTTTCCTTTAGAAGGAAATTAAAAACATGGATTTGGGACCAGGCGTTTGGGCAATCTGGCAGATGAATAAAGGACTACGACGACTGATAGGAATAGATAATGTAGAACGAAATATGGACTCTGAGTTGGCGAACACTGAGCTTGAGATTGGTTTATTGACTGTGATATATATTGATTGTTTTAACTGTCTTAATTGTTTTAATTGCTGTTTTTACACTTTGTATTATTGTGTAGGCATCAAATTGTGCCTTTTTGTAAGCCGCCCTGAGTCCCCCCTCGGGGGTTGAGAAGGGCGGGGTAGAAGTACACAAAATAAATAAATAGGACATGGTCTCCATATCTTTGAGAATTTTAGTTGCCCTCCTCTGGACACATTCCAGCTTGTTAATATCTCTCTTAAATTGTGGTGCCCAAAATTGGACATAATGTTCCAGGTGAGGTCTGGTCAGAGGGTACCATTACTTTCACTTGATCTAGACCAGTGGTTCTCAACCTGAGGTCCTCAGATGTTTTTGGCCTTCAACTCCCACAAATCCTAACAGCTGGTAAACTGGCTGAGATTTCTGGGAGTTGTAGGCCAAAAACATCTAGGGACCTCATGGTTGAGAACCACTGATCTAGACACTATAGTCCTTTTGATGCAGCCCAAAGTCTCATTGGCTTTTTAAGCTGCTGCATCTCATTGTGGGCTCATGTTCAACTTGTGGTCAACAGGTGTCACCCATCCTGTATCTGTACATTTCATGTTTTCTTCCTAAGAGTAGTATTCCACATTTCTCCTTGTTGAAATTCATCTTGTAGTTTTGGCCCAGCTGGCTAAACTGTGGAAGTTGTTTTAATTCTGATCCTGTCTTGTGGACTATTAGCTCTCCCCCCCAATTTGGTATCTTCTGCAAACTTGATAAGCATGCCCCCTATACTTTCATCAAAGTCATTGATAAAGATGGTGAACAGTACTGGGCCTAGGACAGAACCCTGCAGCACTCCACTAGTCATTTCTTTCCAGGATGAAAAGTAAGCACTGGTGATTATTCTTTGGGTTTGGTCGCTTAACCAATTACAAATCCACTTAACAGTAGTTTTTTCTAGCCCACTCTTGGTTTCACTATTACTCTTCCTATAGCTCTTCTGGGCTGCCTGAGAGTCTTCAAGTTTCTGGACCCCATTCTTAGAAAAAGTGCTGTACCAGAAGTACCAGAATAACCATGGGAAGGGTTGTTGTAAAACCAAGAGTACATTCAATGCTTCTGTAGCAGCAACTCCAGTATCCAGCCTTGCTACTTACTTGTTCACCTTGGACAAGACCCAGACCCCAGAGTTCAGCAAACAATACTCTCCTTATCGACAAGGTTTTGCTCTAATTTCTACTCCAATTGAGAAGATAATCCACATTAACAGCAACCCCGCGGGCATTTAAATTTAAATTAGTTGTACACACAGGATAGTTATAAACTCAAAAGTATAGTCCCAAGGTTTAGTAATTTTAACCAAAAATACCCCTTCCAGCATTTTGGATCAAGCCCCACATAAATCTTTAAAATATGCAGGCTCCTAACCTTGCTATCCCCGGCATTTTATTCTCCCACAGGGCTTCGTTATTACTCATATATCGGTTCTTTCTGTCAGTCAAAATACAATTACCCACAAAGAACAAGGCACCTATCCACCTGTTTGTGCAGGTAGTTACCGGAGGACTCTGCCCGCATGTCAAGGAAAAAACGCCACAACAAGCAACTTGATGGAAAGTGGCAAAGATAACAGACCCTCTCAGGTCCTTTAAGGACCCTGGGGAACAAAGGCAAGGAGGGGAAGAGAAGCTACTGAATGCAAAGCAGTTTATGCAAGAAAAGAAGTCCCATCCATATTCTGCCTGAAGATCAGAAGGCACCTGTCAAAGGATGATGAACAGACGTTCCACCATTTCCCTGTTAGCCTGAGCAGGAGCACTTTTGGCGATTGCTGACAGAGAAAGACAGTAACAAGTGCAGCTTCACCTCATAAATCCTTGCAGGAATCTTGGACTCCAAGTCATGGGCAGCAGTTACAAAGCTGAGAAGGGGGGCATGAAGTCCTTTCTCACTGCCCAGCTGAGAGAGCAAGGTATTTCTACAACTTGGATGTAGATTATTTGTTGTATTAATCTACGGTCCTCTTCTCACATTTGTAGCTTTGGCTTTTGCAGATTTGATTATTCACAGTTTTTACTTAAAAAATCATCCCTTGGAATATATTGGCCCTATTAGTTCCAATCCCAAATGGGGTTCCCTTAGTTCAATGTTGGGGTCTTGAAAATTTTTCTGAATGTCACCTAATGACTGTTTTCAACATTTGCACGAATCTGCTGAGCAGTGTACAGTGGACTCTGCAGAAGATACTTCAGAAAAAGGAAACTTTGCAAATGCTGAATTGTTTTGTATACCCAGGATCACATAACCATTTCTGTGCCAAAAAGGGTCAGAAAAGTTTAAGAAGCCCTGCTCTAGCGTAATTCTGTGATCAACTGTCTCTGATTATGCTGGAGGACCTAGAGATTTATTGAGAAAATCTAGCTTATGGAGAGGAGGAGGATTAGCATATGCTCCACACTTAGAATCATAGAATCATAGAATCATAGAATCAAAGAGTTGGAAGAGACCTCATGGGCCATCCAGTCCAACCCCCTGCCAAGAAGCAGGAATATTGCATTCAAATCACCCCTGACAGATGGACATCCAGCCTCTGCTTAAAAGCTTCCAAAGAAGGAGCCTCCACCACACTCCGGGGCAGAGAGTTCCACTGCTGAACGGCTCTCACAGTCAGGAAGTTCCTCCTAATGTTCAGATGGAATCTCCTCTCTTGTAGTTTGAAGCCATTGTTCCGCGTCCTAGTCTCCAAGGAAGCAGAAAACAAGCTTGCTCCCTCCTCCCTGTGGCTTCCTCTCACATATTTATACATGGCTATCATGTCTCCTCTCAGCTTCCTCGCCTTGACATCGGATAACTAACTCAACCCGCTGTTATGATATAATATATTATGTATTGTCGAAGGCATAATATATTATGCTTTTAATGTATCATGTTTTAAGTGGTCTGACCTTTTGTGTTATTTTGTGTTCATTTAGTTTATTCTTGGTTAAATTTGGTTATTTATAAGCCATATTGTTATTTTCTTATTTTTGGCATTGAATGTTTGCCATTTTTGTTATACTTTGGAAATAGCCATGAGTCCTTTCAGGGAGAGAGGGCGGGTAACAAACAAACAAACAAACAAATATTCTCTAGAAATCTCTAGGTTCTTCAATGTGATTGTATTGTCAGCTTCTAGTGGAAATCGACCATAGAGTCAAGTTGGAACACCTAGAAATTCCTAGAGAGGTGTTTTCTCAGTGAAAAATAGCAATTTTATTATGCACAGTTCTTCACTTTAGACCTCATCACATTGATATTTTTCAGTGTCCTAGGGCACCTTCAGGACACTGGGAGGACGGAGTGAGACGGAGCTCATCACATGATGCAGGGCTACTTATGGTAGAACTCTGTTCTCCCAGGTCCTGAAAGCATCCTAGGACGCTGCCCAGAGAACACAGGAGAACAAGAATGGGGCCAGCACAGAGAGAAGCTGGGTGGTTATGGTTCCCTCATGGGATGAGGAAGGGGGCAATGTGGCCCTTGTGGAGTGTAGAGTGATGGTTTTCCCCACCCACCAGATTCACTACACTGTCTGGTGAATCTCCCCACTATTGCCTGATTTTTGGACCTCATTGTGATTAGATCCTTTCAGTTTAGCTCCATAACCCACTTCTTATAGCATTTAGTTTCCAGACCTTTGGTCATTTTAGTTGCCCTCCTCTGGATATATTCCAGCTTGTTACAATTTGTTTTGAACTGTGCTCAGATATTGGCAAAATTGAATTTCAAGTTTGTGAGAGGGGCAAAATTCTTCTTTGGGAGGCAATTCTGCAATTTCACAAAATAATTTTAGGATATTTATTTATTTAAAACATTTATATTCCGCTCTTCTCACCCCGAAGGGGACTCAGGGCGGAGCACAGCATATATACGGCAAACATTCAATGCCGGGACAAGAATTCATGTGAGTATACATAAACATTAAAAACATTTATCAGAATATTAAAATACACCATTTAAAACCATCTTGGTCACCTGTGTCAACAATCTTAGAGACCTTTTTCAGACCAAGGCCACCTTGCAGATATCATCAGTAAGCCTTGGGACCACAAGAAGATTGAAACAGATAGAAACCAATTTGTGGACATTTTATCATGCATCAGGGCAATGAATTCAGTTTGCTTGGATTAAATGCAAAATAGCTGGCAAGGAGTAGCTCACCTAGCACAAATGAGTCATCATCCATTTGAAGGAACTTCCTGTTTCTTCTACCTGAATGGAGACTATTTTGGCTGCCTCTCTATTTTGGGATGTTTATTTATTGTGCGGAATAAAATACAAGAATGTCAGTGTCTGATCTTTGACATAGCTCCAACAAACACACTGAAGAGTCTCATCTAATTTGCCAGCACGGCATGAAAGCAGGAACGGTGTGAAGCAATTAACCAAAAACATATTATTGCTTGCACTCTTGCCGATCCTGAGCTAATACTTCAAACATTACTTCACCTGGCTGTGTTGCCCTCCCTATTTATTTGTTAACTTTCTTTTAAAAATAAATTTGATAAGCTGTAGTCCAGAGCTGTTGAGTTATGAAAATGGTGCTTTCACTGCCATTTCGAGTCTCGGAGGACTACTCCTTTATTGCCCTTGTAGTTCAGATTCTGCTCCTACAACATTGTTTAAAACTGTAGATCATGCACTGAAAAGTAATAACTTCTAAGTAAAGTGCCAGTTTTCAATAATTTAATAGGGCTGAGAAGCCTGTATTTTTTTTAATATTGGAGCAAAGGCCCATTAGAAAAGCTGGAGTTATGCCCTCTCTAGCCATTATTCCCCTGCTGTGTCGTGTTATGATTGTGCAAAAAGTACATGATACCCAGTTATATTACCAATGCACTTCCTAAAGCACCTACATTAGAAAAGATGGGCAAGCAAGCAACATGGCACTTAAATCTTTACGGTCTTTTCTTACAATGGGAAGGTCAAGAGAGGGAGAAAAATGACTATTAGCCCAGCTAGACATATGAAGGAGGAAGTATTTTCTTACCCAAATCACAAGATGTTACAGTGGAAATGTGTAAGGGTTTCCTCTAAATGAAAACATGAATAAGTTCAGGAGTTTTAAGACAAATGATTTCGAAAGAGGTTGAAATCTTAACCTACACTGGAGAATTAACACAGTTTGATGCCACTTTAACTGCCATGGAATCGTGGGAGCTCTAGTTTTACCAATTCATTACCTTTTGTTGCCCAGATATTATGGTGTCACAGCAGACTGCAAATCCCAGAATTCATAGCACTGATTCATTGCAGTTGAAGTGGTACTGAACTGCATTCATTGTACAGTGTAGATCAGTGGTTACCAACCTGTGGTCCCCAAGAACAAAAATATGGTCAGTGGCTTCACCATTACTCCACCGTTATTTATTTATCGTGTCAGAAGCAAGTTGAGGGTACAGTTAAAATGCATTTTAAAAAATAAACAAACTTTAAAAAGTTGCATTATGCTAAATGTCCTTTGACCAGAAGCTGGTGCTTCAAAACCATGTGGCAACGAGGGTGACTGGTCTCATGAAACCCTCTTATAGTGCTGAGGCAATGGGGATGTCGGGAGGGGAGAGGCTAGGACCAAATGGTCCCTGGTCAAAGTGTTCCCTGGTTAAGTGGTCCCTGGTCAAAAAAAGGTTGGGAACCACTGGTATAGGTGCATCCCCAGAAACTCAAAAGAGATCAACAGAAATATAATTTTTGACCAGGAAGACGGTCCAATGTATGTCTTCCTTCCAACTGTGTAGAACTCCTTGCTATTGTTGCAAGTTGTAAAGTGGAAAATAACAAGAGTGGTAAGCAGAGCCAGCATAGTATAGTGAAAGCCTGCACAACATGTGTCCTCCAGCTGTTTTGGCAGGTTGTGTAGGACTGGTATAGTGACTTCAGCATTGGACTATGATTTTGTAAACCAGGATTCAAATCCCTTATTGCCATAAAACCCATTAGGTGATGTTGAATAAGTCACTCAGCCTCAGAGGAAGACAATGACAACCCTCCTCTGTACAAATCTTGCCAAGAAAACCCTGTGAGAGTTTTGTCTTGGGGTTGTCAGAGTTCAGAAACAACTTGAAGGCAACATGATAACTGGGTGATACAAATAGGAGCGTCATTCAGTGTGTTGAAGATACTTTAAACACACATGTATAAATCTAAAAACATGGATCAATTTATACACGGGTCAACGTGAGTAGTGTATCTTAATTTTTTTCAACAGAGGAACTATTCCCTTCTCTGAGCAGAATGGGGAAAGGCAAGACCTTAGTACGTATGTCCTGGGAAAACCTAAAGAAACCCACTGACTAGCTTTACCCTCTCCACTTTGGCACTGCTTTTGGTCTTTTTGAGTGCCTCAGCTAGTAAATGGCAGTGGTGGCAGCCAGGAAAGTCTAGTTCGCGAAGCAGCATTCGTACTTTCTCCTCTCTGCAGAAAAATGCATAATGTGAGCCCCAAAACCTACCCTCAACCTATGCATGAAGATGAGTTAAACATTAGTATAAATGGGAGGTGTTTACAGATAAAGTGGGATGAGTATTGTGCAGTCCCTTTTGTGCCTAATGAAGACCCCAGAATTTCATTAATTCCCCTAAAACCTTGTTTTAAAATTTGCTGCAGTTTTCAGTCATTATTGCCCGAAACCCCCAGAAAATCATCCAGATACATGAAAAAAAATGACAAAAACATTAGGACCTCATCATTCTAGAGCAGTGGTTTTCAACCTGTGGGTCCCCCGGTGTTTTCACCTACAACTCTCAGGAATTCCAGCCAGTTCATCAGCTGTTAGGATTTCTGAGAGCTGAAGGTCAAAACATCTAGGGACCCATAAGATGAGAATCACTGAACTAGAGCATCTATCCACTTCAAATCCTGTGACTGCTTCCTGCAGAATTCTGGGGTTTGTAGTTTTAGGAGGGACCTTTAAACTGCTCATCCAGAGAAGTCCTGGGCCTTTCTGGACCTCTCCAGAAATGTTTGCCCATTTCTCATGGGTAATTTAGTAATCTGGGGGGCGGGAGTTGGAATAAATGGACCCCTTCCAAATCAACGATTCTTTTGTTATACAAGTAGATTCTACCCTCTAACCAAAAGTCGGCTTGCTCTTGAAATAAATAATCTCATTATTCTATTTGCTGATTTTCTTGCACGTACACAGGTAAAGCTATAGAAGGGATGACATACCCTCTGAACCAGTTTGACGGCTTTGTTGTTTCAGTTGAAGATATTTTTCCCCTCCTTGGCAATACTTTCTATAGCTGTTGGAACTGTCAGAAAAGAGGGGAATGCAATTAATATTTTTGCCCCTACACCTTTCATGCGGTCTCCTATTTTTCTGCAAACAAAGCTGAGGTGCGGACAGATTACCATTCACCAAGAAAAACAATAGAAGACGGAAACTGCTATAATTATTTTGTTTCTTAATATTTTTGTACTCATTAGAATTGACAGATTGCTGTGAGAAGAGCACTTCATGTGCAAAACCTGAAACAAAAGGCTTCAGTTTACAGGAAGGAGAATAACAACATGCAACCAACTGCACAAGTTCTTACAGGTTGAACTCTTGTGTGTGCTTATTTTGTCACGGATTCCTGTCTTTGTATTTGCTCTGGACAAAGTCTTAGGCCCCATTTAAATCGCCATATAATCCAGTTTCTGAATCCATACAAAATCCAGATTATCTGCTTTGACCTGGATTATATAGTCATGTAGAGTCATATAATCCAGGTCAAAGCAGATAATGTGAATTATCTGATTTTATCATCTGGATTATATGGCAGTATAAAAGGGGGCTCATTCTTCATAGGAGTTGTAGTTTTATAAGCCATCCTCTGCCACATGTTGCTGTGGCCCAGTCTGTGTATATGTGTTTTGTGAGTGTATATATGTGTATATGTGTGTGTATATATTTGTGTATATGTGTATATGTGTGTGTTTGTGTATATATGGGGTTTTGTGCATGCATTGTAATTTTTTTGGAGGTTTTTTTGGCTTTTTAAACCTCTTCTGCTGTGTTTTCCAGTGTTTTTATGAGTAACTAGCTGTACCAGCCACACGTTGCTGTGGCCAACCTTCCCTCCCTCTTTCTCTCTTCCTTTCTTTCTCTCCTTCCTTCTCTTTTTTCTTTTGTTATATCCTTCCTTCCTTTTCTTCCTCTTCCCTTCCTTCCTTCCTCCACCCCTTTTCTTTCCCTTCCCCTTTCTCCCCCTTTTTTTCCTTTACCTATTCTTGGATTGCAACTCCCAGCAGTCCTCCTGATCTCTCTCTCTCTCTCTCTCTATCTCTCTCTATCTCTATCTAGTCTATCTATCTTATCTATCTGGTGGATTGCTGGGAGTTGCAGTCCAGGAATAGGAAATTGGAAATATGAAGGGATTGGGATGCTTTCAAAGAAATCCAAGGAGAAGAAAATTTGCAGCTTGGAAGCAGTGTATTTGGATCATCCTCCTCTCCTAAAGGGCCTGGTCTAGGGGATGCTGGGAGCTGTAGTCAGGAAGAGAATGTGGATATGCTATTGTGTGTTTTGCTTGCTAGGGGGAGTCATTTTTGCGCATACGCTGCTACATCTTTTTGATTTTTTGGCTTTTAAGTCCTTTTCTCTGTGTTTTTCAGTGATTTCATTAGTAATGGTCAATTGTTGGACTGATAGGTGTATTGTGTCCAAATTTGGTGCCAATTTGTGCAGTGGTTTTTGAGTTATGTTAATCCCACAAATGAGCATTACATTTTTATTTATATAGATAATGTGGCAGAAGTCCAGAGAAACAGATATATACCAAACTAGAGAAAACCCAGGATTGAGCTATGGCAGTTACAGTGGTGTCAAACTGTATTAATTCTACACTGAAGATGCACTCACTGTTTCTTCTTGAAGGACACAACCAGTAATTTAGCATTTTTTCCCACAGCAAGAAAACTTTTGAAAGCCATGCAATTTTGGACTCACTCTGCACGAAATTCTCATGTGGTTGTTTTGCACAGTTATATTTTCTATGCAGGAAACAGCCATTTCTGTGCAGAAAATAACATTTCTTTGTAGAAGTACTATTTTCTGAAAGAAAATGCTGATTTCTGTGCAAATCACCCATATCATTTTTTTCACCAAATAAATGCTAAATTGTGAATATTTCTTTCAGCCCTGACACTCAAAAATGTGTTATTCTATATATTTCCAATCCTGGGTCTTAAGGAGGTATAATGTCAGTGAAAATAAAAGTCCAGAGATTCAGACAAATACTCTAACAGAGACAAAATCTGTACTGAAGCAGAAGGTGAATTATTGCTGGGCAAGAGCTGTTGACCTATCCATCTGCAACTTTTTCCTGCTTACCTTTGCAGCCATCCTGGGGAGACTGAGGTCAGAGGAATCAAAGTAGCCAATTTAGCTCTAGCTGTGCTCCATGCCTTGCCATATCGGAAGCATTAGAGATGTCAGGCTGGATCAGAGCAGAGCTCCATCTAGTCCAGAGGGTCAACTAATATTTCCAATAGTTTGTTTTCAGTCAGGTAATATTAGAGCCTGAACTTAGTGTCTAGTCAGAAGACAAACTGCTTTTAGATGAAGAGCCATGTTGAATTTGCACCCCACAGTCTTCAGTGGGCTAGATGGTCTGAGGCATGGACACTTTAGAACAAGGATGAGATTCATGTGGTCTGCAAAATTCATGTAGTCATTTGTGGTATTTCAAGACTCTAGCATGGCAAAGATGATAGGTCCAGGCTATTTGAAGGAACATAATGTTTCAGTTGAGCGTCCCCTAACTCCGAGATCTTCAGAAGCATGTTAATGGGAATGAGGAAAAGGCCTTCTCTGTGGCTACTCCACACCCTCAAATTACCTTTCTAGAAGGGCTAGGTTGGATCCCTTCTTGCTATCCTTTTGCCATCAAGTGAAGTCTTTCTAGTTCAAAAGACAATTCGAGAATGATTGTTTTACATATGGGTTTTTCTCTTATGGTGCTGCACTGTTTTAGAAACATAGAGACCCTAAGGAACATCCAGTTCATCCCCCTGCCATGCAGGAATGCAGTACTACCCCTGTAACTATGGGACTGTGGAAAGTACTCACAGCTACTATGGGTGCTCTCCATAGGAATTTGCTAGGTTCTCCAAGGTGACCTATTATAACTTCTCTCCAAAGTACAGAATGTTCCAAAAAGTTGGAATCATTTTGAAATCACCATATCTCTGCAACCAGAAGTCCAAAAAAAGTACTGTAAATGAAATTTAAGAAGCTTGAACCTGTTTCATATCTAAAAACACAACAAAAGATCTTAAAGATCTTTATCCATGAATAAAACTTACGACTTGAAAATGTACGTATCTCGCTCTATGATCCACCTTGAAGTTTACAATCGTCGGGGGAGGCCCTGCTCTCGATCCCGCCAACCTCGCAAGTGCGATTGGGGGAGATGAGAGACAGGGCCTTCTTGGTGGTGGCCTCCTGTCTGTGGAATGCACTCCCCAGGGAAATCAGGGTGACTCCTTCTTTCCTCTCCTTCAGTAAGAAACTCAAGTCATGGCTTTGGCACCAACCATTTGAGCAGTTGGCTAAGCAACATCTATAATGACCCATGAGAACTGTCAATTAAGAGACCTTGGACTGGAACACTGGACTATGATTTGGATTTGTGGACTCAGACTTGGTTGTGTTAATATTTTAAGGGCTAATGTTTTTAATGTATTTGATTGCTGTTTACCTGCACATGTTAATTGTTGCGCTCTGTTTCTTTGTCGGCATGTAATGACTGCCAATTGTAAGCTGTCTTGAGTCCCTTGTCGGGTGTTGAGAAGGACGGGAAACAAATTCTCTAGATAAATAAATAAATAAATAAATAAAGTTTCAAATTATTACTGCTAGATGTCTTTCCCAGCATACAAACAGCACCTGGTCTCTGTCATTCACAAAATGTTGACACTGCACATAAGACTTAATAAGACATTCTCCATTTGCAAAGTTATTTCTTAGATCTCCTTCTGGCTCAAAATGGTTAGAAAAAAATGTTATCTCATTATGCCATTTGTATTATTATTATTATTATTATTATCTTTATTTGTACCCCGCTAGCATCTCCTGAAGGACTCGATGCGGCTTACAAAGGCCAAGGCCTCAAACACACAACATAACAATACAAAACCTAAAGCAAATTAAAACAATTAAAGCAATATTAAAACAACAAGCAATAAACAATACACCAAGACACAATAGAACTGGGCCGGGCCAGAGTAATGGGTACAGAATTAAAAGTGCTGATGTGACAGGTGATATGTAAGGATTATGGGTAAGTGCAGTGTGCAGCAATCTTAATTCTAATAAAGTGCTTCTGGGACTTGTTATTGGAGTTTTCCTATTCTGGAAAGGCACATCGGAACAGCCAGGTCTTCAAGTTCTTTCTAAAGACTGCCAATGTAGGGGCCTGTCTAAGATCTTTGGGGAGGGTGTTCCATTTGTAACCTTTTGTGCAATGGTAACATGGTGCCATTGTGAAACAGTTTTTTTGAAATTGGATACATCATTTTGAAACCCCTTGAAGAACATTTCGAGAAGGCTTGCTGCTATGCACTGTTTCCTGTTTCCATGGTAAGCTCAGGATCGTATCCTCCACAGGCAATGGGGTCGTACTGCACACTAAGCACACCTGATAGATGGCTATTGCAATCTCAATTTTAAAACCCTTCAAAGAAGGGGACTCAACTACACTTTGAAGGCCCTTCAATGCAGGCCCAAATCCTGTGAGGAACTGGGATTTTAAGTCCCAGTTCCTCTCGGGATTAGGCTATACAGCTGACCCAAACCCTGCGCTTTGAAGGGGCAGGACATCTAGCCAGTCCCCAGACTCCCTGTTTGTTCCTTAAATTTACAGGAGGAGCCTGGCTGCATGCTCAGGCCCCCTCAAATAAAGCTTCTGATGTGTCATTTTTCTGTCCCTCCCAAAGTCTAGGGAGCAAACAAAGGCTGGGAGGGTGGGGGTGCCATCCTGCTCCTTTGGGATTTTACAGCCTGAAGAATTGGGATGGCAATGGTGATTGACTCTCAGGATCATGGGAATCAATCACCACAGTCTCAGCATCTCAACAGATCTGGATCTCTCAGTAAGGTCCGAATCTATAGAGGTGTTTTATTAATCTGAAGTAAACTGGGAAACCCCAATTTACTTTGGATTTTTCTGGGTTAAGATGAGACATTATTTGAATGCCTCAGATTAATGCTTGATGGGTCACAAATTTTGGGCTGTTGTAGAAGGGCTCTGAGGGAGTATATTCCACTTTAGAAGCTTTTAAATTTACTGCTTTGTATTGTTTTAATTCAATAGACAGCTTGATATTATTTTAACTTTACCTTTTTGTACTTTTAAGCAATTTAGTTGGATCCGTTTTTATTTTGTAAGCCACTTTGCGTGGCATTCTTGGGGAGAAAGTGATTGATTGATTGCTGGATATCAATAAAGTGATTGATTGTTCCCAGTATGCCTTTTAGGCCACATTCCACAGTTTTCCCAGAAGGAACCACTGTTCAGTGAAGCAGATTTTGAACAAGTTGGTTTTGCCTTGCCAGCATAACCAACAGTTATGTTGTCTGGAGGACAACATATTGTATTTCCAAGCCCAGAAAGGAATTTCCATATTTACAAACTGCATATCATTATCTCAATGATTATTATTCTGCTAAACCTGAAGAGAAGCGCAGATTTGCTCTTTCAACACTATGTAGCCTGTGGTCCTCACTAATACATACACGGCACAAGTACAAATTCACAATTCATTCTCAAGTGCCATCCTTGCCATTTTCTGAGATATCACATCTGACCCTGACATGCAAAGCATTTCCACATCCTAACACAAATGTCTTTGTTTCTTGAGGACAGGTTTATAACCTCTCAAAGCTCTCTTTCTGCTGGTAATCAAATGAATAATTCAGTAAAGATGTCTTCTAGGTTTAGCATGAATTAGATAACAATGAAAGCAATGAAAGATGTCACTAATCTCGCATGAACTGCAAACACACCTCTGTTGGTTGTATTTGGCACTCATAAATCTTGTAATTGTTGCTAACAGTAGACAAAAATGGCATTGAAAGGAAAGTTAGCAAGATGACCACCTGGATCCTGTGGTCTTTCTTTTTCAGTCTCTTTCATTGAATGTGTGTGTCTGAAATTGAAGGGTGCACAACAAAATATATTAATGAGGAAGAATATAAAGGTGCCTAAAAGGCTGCAGCACTTTGCCTTTTCTTACACCTACTGGAAGACCAAAATTTCACCCCTTCTCTCCTCACTGCTGTCTTTATTAGCATTTTTAGTTTTGGCTCAGTTTTCAGTACCTGACGTAAGCCAAGGGCAAAGGGGGAAAAAGTCAAATCTTTGGGCTATCTAGGCCAGTATTGTTGACTGACTGGCAACATCTTCTGGCTGGATTCTTTCCCAGCTCTGTCTGGAGATTTCTGGTTTTTCTTAAGAATCACCAATCCGTGTACTTACCTGGCCCAACTCCATTTAGCTTTCAAAATGTGATATGGTTTATTTGCGATATATTTGCCAATGCACACATTTGAAGATTACTATGAATTCTGTGTAACATCACCAGTTCAGGATTGTCCTAAACCCAAAGGTATGTGTGCCTGGTGATGGCTGTTGGTGACATCATTAAATATGATGTGTTTTGTATCAAATGCAACTACTCATGGCTTCTCATTCAAACTCCCACATGCAGAAAACATATTTTGCCAATGGAAATTAAAAGAGAAATCTTACCAAAAAGGACATCAAGTTGAAATTACATATTTTTTCTTCTTGTGTACTTGGGGAGATGGAATTGGGAACATTTGAACTGCAACTTTATTGCACACTGAATGTTTAGCATCCTGCCCCAGTTCAATGATGGAGCCCCATATCATCCATCACATGATGTAGCCTCCCTTCTGTGGGGCTCTGTTGCTTAACTGGGCTGGTAGCATGGTAGGATGCTGGGCCACCAACATGACAGCCTCTTCATGTTCTATTTGGAACAACGGGGCTATCATGGTGCCACTTCCCTGTGTGTGATGGGGAAGCATCACTGCTGGCTGGCCAAGGCGCTGGGATTGCTCTGCTGCCCCACTGATCATTAAGGAGGCTGGCAAATTGGCATGGGGGGAGCTCATCAATGTCATGAGGTCCCTGGTCTTCATGCTTCTAGTCAGAAGGTAAATATGAGTCAAGGTGCAGGGTAAATCCTGGTGCTACAATGACAGAGAGGGAAGGAAGAAGACAAGTAAGTACATACATAACACCCCCCACCCCTCCCCCCGGAGAGTCTTTGCAAGTTACAGAAACAAATTTGTCTGAAATGGAGATTTGCACAAAGTCCTTTCCTCTTTCCTGGAACTGAGTGTTCCTTGTCTCCTGCCTGGAGTTGACCCATGAAAACTGGAAACCTCAGTCCTGAGATTTGGCAACCTTGATTCTATTCTTGCATCCAGTCAAGAGTACCATGTGCTTGGATAATCTAGGTCAGAACTTGGACAATCTAGTTAGGTTTCTGTTCCTATATCAGCTAGGAGATTTGGCTAGACAATACAGTGACATATTCATAAACTTCATGAAGGGGCTATGAATTATTCAGATTGACACTTGCAATGCTCCCGTGTTCTCACTGGCCTCTGGATCACAGGACAAAAGGGACAAGAAGCATTTTAATTCAGTCCAAATAAGACATTTAAAACACATCTGGTGTGAAAAAAGTAAAATAGAACTAGTCATGCTCAATTATTGTTGCCATGCTAGGCAACTCGTACTGGAGGTGGGTGGGGCTGGTTAAACTTCTCCACCATCTGCTTAGTTTTATTTTTCTCGCTTTTGTTTCACTCTTCCCAACATCTAGAGTCCTATTAAAAATTAGTCGTAACATTAAATATAGCTTTTTCCATCTTCCTGCCAATTTTGCGTTTTAAGGGGAAAAAATACCATGTCAGTGATAATTTCCCAAACTTTATTAAACTTCAAATTCTTACTTTAAAGTCTTTCACTTCCAGCTTTTGATGATTATATGCCTGACCTAAAGGAGTTTTGCCACACAACAAATGAAGGATTTCTACAACTGCAATGATGTTTCCTCTGTTTGTAGCATGCATGATACTTTTTGCTGGCTATTTCTTTTGAATACTTGACCCTCGTTAAATGCCTGGAAACCACACCTTCTAAGGAACAATTTAGAGAACTGGGTATGTCCAGCTTGGGGAAGAGAAGACTAACAACCTCATCAGATGGGTGAAATTTGACAGTGTATGATGGTTCCTCTTCAGTTTTGCTGCAGAGCACACCAGCTCCCATCCCAAAATGTATATCTACTTCCAGCAGGGCTCCATGGCAAAAGTGAAAAGGAACTATCATATGCTGCTGTGGAGGCAACACAGTAGGCTTCCTGTGTTGCATTAGGATCAACGGGAGAATCTGGGCGGCAGACATTTCCTCCTGTAGGATGGAGT
Organism: Anolis sagrei; assembly: GCF_037176765.1. Classification (NCBI taxonomy): domain Eukaryota; kingdom Metazoa; phylum Chordata; class Lepidosauria; order Squamata; family Anolidae; genus Anolis; species Anolis sagrei. The sequence goes on along the minus strand of NC_090021.1, from coordinate 20,078,953 downwards.
AAGGGGGAAGGTGGGTGACATGAGGTATGGGGCAGTGGTTAGGGTGCATAAGGTGCATAAGGCACTGCCGGATTTGTCACTATCCATGGTGATTCCAGCCTCAAATGTGAGGTTCTGAAAGGTGAGGCATCTCTAAATAATATCCAGCAGAAGATAGAGTGAACTTGTTTTCTGCTGCTCCAAAGATCTTAAGACAAACCAACAGATTCAAATAAAAAGAAAAGAGATTCAATGTAAACATTAGGAAGAATGTCTTTACTGTAAGAAGTGTTCAACAATGGACTAGACTGCCTTGGGCAGTAGTGGATCTTATTCTTTGGAGGTCCTTTAAACAGTGGTTAGGATGGGCATCTTTCAGGAATACTTCATGGCAGTGGGTTGGACTAGATGGTCCTTTTGATCATTTCCAGATCTATGATTCTATTATTCTAGTACGCGGGCTCTGGTTAACTTCCACGACTATGGTGCAATGAAGCTTTACTGGGCATAGGATTCACAGCAGTGTCACTAAAGTTAGTGTCACCCCATAGACCTTCTCTCATACCAGACCATAATAAATCTTTAGTTACTTTTTGTAGAAATGTTGCTCATAGGTCATAATTCTAATATATCACTGAATGTAATGATAAAATCGGCGACTATAAAAGAACAGCATCTATTTTTTACAAAGAGTGTGCTTGTAGTGTCTGCAGACAAAATGACATCATTTTAATTGGGTAATAATGCCAAAAACTAGATTCAAAAACTAAAAAGCATACAGTTTTGTAGTTATATTGATGGAGTGCATGTAAGCTGGACTTGCAAAAAATTATAAACTTAATTGGGATATTACGTAATAAAAGAACAATACATTTTTACTGAAAGGCTGCACAAAGACAGTACAGAGAGTCATTTGGATGACTCTCTTATGGTGTCGTCCAATGTGGTCTGCACCTCCCTGCACCCGCCTTGTGAGCTCTTTCATCACCTTGGATATGTTATTTAAATTTCAAATTAAAATCAAGCACTCCCCAAGTTATAAACAGGATAGTTTCTGTAGGTTTGTTCTTAAGTTGAATTTGTATATAACAGGTAGTTTTTAAAGTGTAACTCCAACCAAATTTATATATTAGCTTTGAATAGCATAGGGAAGAGTTAACACCCCTCTGGTGTTTGTTTTGTGGTCTTTGCCCCTATTCAGAGGATTTCACCTCACTTTTTGTCCCTGTGATAATTGAATTTCGAAAAAAAAGTGACTTGTTGTCAAAACATGGATTGGTGATAAAGCTTCAATCTTTTCCCCATGATAACTCTTTCAGGACTGAATTTCCTTTCCTAGAGGTAGATTTCTCTCACTTCCTGTTGATTCACCCCCGGTCTTAACTATGAGTCATTTGTAAGTCAGATATTGGTAACTTGGGGATTGCCTGTATACATAAACCAGGAGTATCAGAATGGCAAATTTAATTCTGAAGGCAATCATTATTTATACCAACATTAGGAACTTTAAACTCTCATTCACCTTTCCTGAGCTGCTAAGCTCGATTATTTATCACACCAATCTTGTATTGCAGGAGTGTATCCTTTGACTCTATATAGCAAACAGGAAAAGTTCTGGAAAGAATGTGAATTAGGTTGGTGGCAGCAGAACTGTGAAAACCCGCTGAGCCCCCATAGCTAGATCCCTAGTAGTTGGAGATTTTGATGAATATGGGCCATTAGGAATAATACTTCATGCCATTACCAGCTGTGAGCATCTGGCAGGAACTACGGTACAGCCAGCAAAGCAGCAATTTTGCAGGCATCACTGTTTAAAGCAAACTTCAAAAGATGATCTCACAGGGATTTCACATAAAAGAAATAAGGAAGGGGTGTATCTGACATGAAATAAAAGTGAGAAAATTAGTCACAGAGGGGTGAAAAGCCCAGTTTTCATCATTTCCCCCTCATCATATAATGGTGCTTTCCCTTACAGCTGTCGAATGGTAGGCCAAGATTCCTGGATCAGGCACATATCATATATGTGTAACTCTCTTATTATTTATTTATTTATTATTATTATTAACTTTATTTATACCCCGCAAAATCTCCCGAAGGACTCGATGCGGCTTACAAAGGCCGAGGCCGCCGACAACAACAACATACAATACACAGTAAAACTCATAAGCAAATAATAAAACATCAAGCAAAACAATAGAACAGTAAAACAATGACTCTGTGATGCAATTAAAAAACTAGGGGTCGGGCCAAATGTAATGGACAAAAAATAAAAGTGCTGAACCTGACAGGTAATATATAGAGGTATTTGGCGGTAGGTGCAATGTGCAGATAATCCTGAATCTCTAACAAAGTGCATTTGGGATTTGAAGCCAGGAGTTTCCTATTCTGGGAAGGCACACTGGAACAGCCAGGTCTTCAGGCTCTTCCTAAAGACAGCCAACGTTGGGGCCTGTCTGATGTCCCTAGGGAGAGAGTTCCAGAGTCAGGGGGCCACCACAGAGAAGGCCCTGTCCCTTGTCTCCACCAAACGCACCTGCGACACAGGTGGGATCGTGAGCAGGGCCTCTCCAGATGATCGGAGGGAGCGTGCGGGTTTGTAAACAGAGATGCAGTCACGCAGGTAGGCAGGTCCCATACCATTTAGGGCTTTGTAGGTGAATATCAGCTACCAAGTCTGCAAAATTTGTGTTTTTTTATTTTTTATCTGTTTGTTTGTTTTGTTCTGTTAGAAATGTAATACAATGTTCTGGTTGCGGATGACACGATAAATAAATAACCTGCACTTTGAATTGGGTCCGGAAAATGAACGGCAGCCAATGAAGCTCCTTGAACAGGAGGGTTGACCTCTCTCTGTAAGGAGCACCGGTTAACATCTTGGCCGTTATCTCCTGTTGAAAAACCACAAAATCCACTTTTTTTCTGTTGCAGCCTCTCTTCCATGTCCACCCACCCCCCAATAGTGATAGGATTGTGGTTGTCAGATTGAAAACTGTCGAATTCATGATTGCTGTTATGAATGCTCAATGTAGGCTATGCATCTGTCATTGAGTTTGTATTCATGATCTCTGTATTCAATTGCAAAATCCCACCTTTTCTGATTTACTAAGTAGCAGTCACTGCAAGCAATGGGGGTCTGTTCTCCTGTTGATTGGGACACAGCAGACTGATGTTTTCCCCTCCCTTACACAAGTAATCTCTGGTGCAAAGAAAAATTGCAGCAGGGATCCTGATTCTCATTGTCACACTGGGGCCCAAGGAGTAAGTTGGAAAAGTCAATCTCTTCCACCTCTGATTTACAAGAGAACAGAGCCCTGTGACTTGCAGTGATGGTTGTCCATTAAGTCAAGATTGATAGATTGGCCCAAGAGATTCTTTACTTAGGACCCATCCAGACAGGCCCATATCTTGGGACCTGTCTGGGTTTTTACTGGGGGTATCCAAGCCATGCTCCCAATAAAAATGAATTAATTTGGAACAAAGCAGGGGGTCCTGCTGGAGTTCTCCTGGCATGTACAAATGATGCACCAGGAGAAAGGCAGCGGGGGTGGGGGTGGGGTGGATTGGGGTGGGTAAGACAGGAGTGATTTTCCTCCTCCCCCTTTTCTCTTGGCATATCATTTCTATTCACTGGGAGAACTCTGGCAGCTATCCCATGGAAGCCAGGAGTTCATTTTTTTTAAAAAAACTCTGTTTAGGGGGCTTTTGGGGAGGGGATATATAGCCCGGAAAACTGTAGGAATACTGTCTGGACTGTAGTATTCTGAGGTCCAGACACTGGAAGGAATGAGTGGGTTTATCCCATGCCTTCCAAGAAGGTGCAGAATAAACCCACTATGAAATTAATTCGCCACAAACCAGTTTTTTTAAATTAGGGACGCATTACCCTATTTTAACAAATATCCACCAAACTGAGGGCATGTCATTAAAAAATAGCTCCCAAATGGCCAATTAACAACACTCCAAAACTACTGGGAAATTTCTCCAGTCCATTTGTTGTGTTTGGAGAACATTTTCACATACCCTGCCATTTCTTCCAAGTTGGGCTGGGCCTCATTCACAGTCTTCTATCTCTTTCACAATACACAAATATAGCACTACAATGCCACTGTAACTATCATGACTCCTTCCTAAGGAATCCTGAGACATGACATTTTCTATTTTGAATTCTCTACCATGGAGTATTCCTCACTAAGCTACAATTTTTTGGATTTTACAGGGTTGATTCAATGTTGTAAATTAGTAGAGTTAAAGAATCCTGGTTCTTATTCTGGGATCTGAGCTCAGAGGCTTTAGCCATTGATGGGTAGACTGCTTCTAAAGAGACATTTCAGGATCTGGTCTTAGCAACCTTGCTCAGAATACATTTTTTATAGTTAGGGTTGCTGTATGCATTCAAAGCATTTCTGGCCTCTGGAGACTCTGAGGAGAATTTATTGTAGAGTTTTCTTGGCAAGAATTGTTCAGAGGGGTTTGGCATTTCCTTCCTCTGAGACTTGCCCAAGGTCACCCATTGGGTTTCTATAGTTGAGCAGAAATTTGAATCCTGGTCTCCAAAATCCCAGTCTAATACTCAAAAGACTACACCTGATTGGCTCCCTACACCTCATGGGACTCTTCTATAGTTATAAGTAATTGATTATTGGGGATGGGTTTGTAAGGAGGGGTGTCATTCATTTATTGTAGCTACATAACCTTACATTACATCTGACTTCTTCCTGCTCTCTCCCACCCACTCTAGTTTTATCCTTCCATGTCCGCAAAAGAATTCACAAGCACACTCCAGTTTATTTAAAATACATAATCCAGATTTTTCTGGTTGCACAATTTTAGGGTTGTTTTAAATGCAGAACATCTCAACCCCTGCAGCGTCCAATTTAAGAGCCTTTATTTTTAACACCAACATTATCTAAGCACTGAATCATTAGCGAAGTGTAAAATATTTTTGCTCAGATGCCAGTGTCTCCAAATGAATCTTGCACAGGTTGAGAAAGTGGGTGGAACAGTTGGCTCCTACTCATTCACATGAATCCTCTAGAGAACAGAGAAACGAGGGGTGGGGGGAAGAGTTTTGGCAATTTATGTGTTTTATTACATATGTGTTTGATAGAAAGAAAGAGAGAAAAAAAGAATAATGATGAGACATATATGATAAGCAACATCATGTCCTTAACTATTCCTAAACTAAAATGGTTTCATTTGTTTGTTGAATGACAGAGCTTGAGGAAGAAAGAAATCTTAAAGAGAGTTGTTGGGAAATTGTATTGTGATGTATTATCACAGGCTAGAGAGCATCATTAACCAATCTGAGATTAATTATATTTCCTATTTTAAACAACATCAAAACATGTTTGGTAACATACATTGCCAAAAAAGCCATTTGTACACATTCAACTGCACCATTTCACTTGAGTAATTCCATAGTTTTGTTGTGGTATTTCTTCTTGTTCAAGATTCAAAAGCCTCATAGATTGCTGAACATAAAAGTATTTATGATTGAGTATTAATGCATGAGCGTGAAAAGTGAAAAGTGGAGAGCAATTGCTTTTCATGCAATGTTAGAAGAGGAGGGGAATAGAAACAAGCTGTATGCCATACATTAGATTGAAAAAAAGATGAATTAGTATACATATGTACATGGGGTGGTAGAATCTGAAGCGCAGGAGGAACAATCCAACCATTCCAAAAGTTTTTTAAAAAACCCAGATATTGTACTGTATTGATATGCAGCATGGAGAGGACTGTGTTGTACCTCTCCACCGTATGGATGTTTCTGGTCCTTTGGAATATCCTTCCCTCCCCATGACTGCTATCAACTACCAGAGACCCCTTCCATAGCCAAAGTGAAGACTCAGTTGCAGCCAATACTACTTTTTAAATTAGACTTGGCCTTCTTGTTTCTTCATTTTGCATATATGCACAAAACAGTTATAGTTTTAGGTCTCTGTAGGGAACTTCCACAGGTAAGTACTCCTTCTCCTAAGAAGACTTCAAAGACATATGCTAGCTGTGTTAGTCTGGAATATGCAAAGGAATCTTGTGGCACCTTAGAGACTGAAAGTATGAAGATGGTAGCAGAAGCTTTTATAAACTTCTTCATGAGGAAGTAGACAGTCTATGAAATCTTATGCTACCACCTGCATTCTCTCAGTTAGTCTCTAAGGTGCTACAAGATCCCTAAGCATCCTAAGAAGACTGTTGCCAAGGAGATTAAGTGTGAAGTTGATAACTCTATTCCTAGCTTCTATTTTTCAGAAGCCTCTATCTCATAGTGATCCTGTGCAAAGGGTTTTCTGGCCCTTTCTCACCCTCTCCTTGTTCAGTGTTCTAATGCTCTGGGGGCAATCCCAGACAGCGTCAAAATCCACACCAAAGCACATTTTAAAAACCCATTTTGGTGCAGATTCCCATCTCCACTCCCCCAAAAACCCTGGGGTTTCCCAGGGGTGGTTACATGTCATCCCTATTAAAATCAGGATGGCGTGCATCCTCTTCAAAGCCTCCCCCCTCCCCAATTTACCCCTACAATTAAGGAAAACCTAGCTGGCCACCATAACTTTCCTCCTCGTGCCCTCGTGACATGAGGAAATGATGTGTCAGGAGAAGGAAGGATAAGGAGTAAAATCCCTCCTCCTTTCTGCCTGCCCTGGTACATCATTTCCTTATGTTCTCCTGAAGTGAGGAGGGAAGTTATGACTACCAGATGAGTTTTCCTTAATTTATAGTGGTAATTTGAGGGCTGGGGGCAGAGGGGTGGGTGTCATCCTGGAACTTTGTGCTCCAGGAGCCCAAATAGTTTGGGGTGACAATGGGGACTCACCTCTGGCTAGTCCCAGGACTATGTGGAAGTAAGTCTCCAAAGGCCCAATACCCCATTAGACCTGGGTCCTTCAGGAAAGCCCAGATCTAATGGGGTATCAAATTAATTCAGAATAAATTGGTTTGTTTCAAATTAATTCATTTTTAGAGGAGGCATTGTTTGGATTCCTCCGGTAAAAACCCAGACAGGTCCTGGGATAAGGGTTTTTCTTGAGCCCTGAGTTAGCTTGCCAAAATACCTGGCCACTTCATCTTTCCTTAGGTCAGAAGAGTTTCTCTTTCCCTTAACAATAACCAAGCTTGCTCTTGCTTGTTAGAAGTGAAGGCATGATATTCCATAATCCCTGTAGAACAGTTGTTTAGAGAGACACCCAACCTGGATACAATTGAAAATGGCATACCCTTCAACTCAATTGTCTAGGACAACCACAATTAATTATCTACCATCCCATTTTTTCAGCTTCTACCAGGTAAGTTACAGCAATATAGTGGGATCTACAGGTATGGATGGTTTTCCTCACAATTGGGGAATGGGGTTTTAACTGGGAAAAGGCAGATTGGTAATGTCGTGCAATAGGTACAGTTGCCAAGGGTCATGGTCCTGCTTTAGTGCAATAAAGCTGTTGGTCTTTCAGCTTTCCTACTTTCATCTGCATGATTAATCATCCAGTCTTCCGTGTATCCTATGCTCTCCAGTACTTTCCCCTGAATACTTTCTTTGACGCAGCACTTATAAAGCTGCCGCTCTTTCTTTCAGGCATTTTAAACATCAGTGATGGGCAGCAGCTGATCTCTGATGTCTCTTGCCCTCCACAGCCATCATTTGTTGCAATGAGTTTGGCAGCATACTTTACTGTTAGTTCCAGCATTTGCTGGCACCCCCACTCCAGTGTTAAAGGATAAAAGGGGCAACTTTAACTGAACACTAACATGACAGAATGAAGTGTTTCAGCCCCAGATTTTAAACTATTAAGCATTCAAAGCACTGCCTTAGCTTGTATGAATAGACCTACCAACTAGAGTTCATTCCACATTCATTTTCTTTAAAATACCAGATCCTCAAATTATTTCTGTCCTGTATATGAATTTTCACACTTCAATAAATTGTTAATTACTTCAATAGATCCTAAGCCTTCTTAAGTTCAACAGAGTAGAAAAATATCCATAGTGATGGCTCAGTCTATTTTTGTATGCTAGGAAGGTACAAATTGGGACTAATAAATGTCTACTATAAGCTTTTGTGGACTCTAGTTCACTTCATCAGATATTGGAATGAGGCCTATGTGTAAAAACAAATATACAAAGTGTGTGTGTGTGTGTGAAATCTTATGGAAATGCAAAACCTGTTGGTGAGATAATAGGTATCATTTTAACTATGGTCGTAAAGACTAATTAAAAGAATGAAGTTGGGTGGCTGGTTGTGCATACAAGCATAGATAACTGATAATAATAATAATAATAATAATAATAATAATAATAATTGATGTCGCCATACCAGGTGACAATTGCATTGAGGAAAAACAACAGGAAACTCAGCTGTTATCAAGACCTCAAAATCAAACTGCATAGTCTCTGGCATAAACTGGTACAAGTGGTCCCTGTGGTCATCGGCACACTAGGTGCCATGCCAAAATATCTCAGCCGGCATTTGGAAACAGTAAACATTGACAAAAATCACAATCTGTCAACTGCAAAAGGCCACCTTACTTGGATCTGCAAGCATCATTCAATCATACCTCACAAAGTCCTAAATGCTTGGGAAGTGTTCGACTTGTGATTTTGTGAAACGAAATCCAGCATATAGATCTCATTTGCTGTGCCATATTGTGTTTTTGCGTCAGTAAAATAATAATAATAACTTTACTTTTGTACCCCGCCTCCATCTCCCCAAAGGGACTTGTGGCTGCTTACACAGGGCAAAATGTACCTAAAACAACACATAAAATAAACGCACACTATAATACAAGATAAAACCAATAGCATATAAAACAACAATCTAAACTCAAAACAGTGCCCAATAACCTACGGTGATGCCGCTTCAAGGGGGGGGGGCGGGTTTCAATTACCCCGACCACCATTACCACCACTATTAATCTACCCAGGCATTCAAAAAAGCTGGAAGCGGCCATATGGAAGAGAGAGTAGAGTGTGCTGTTGCTTCTTTTAAGTTCTCCTGGGATGGGGTAAGCTCTCACATTTCAAAATTCTGATGAAAACAAGGGCTAATTCTTTCTATGTATAAGAATTAAGGTACAGTACTAACACTGACCAGTCATTAGGCCAAGTCATTTTTTCTGATGATTTCTAGACTTATATTCATGAGTGTATACAATAAGTGTGTGGGCCATCTCTTGTGAAAGATTCTTCAAAACATAGGGATCCCCAAGATCTCAGTTGCCATTCATGAATCTAAGGACCTCATATAAGGAAGGCAACCACAAGCATGTTGGTGGTAAGTGCTTGTCACAAATGATTTCAGCAAAGTGATTTGCAAGAGCAAGAGTTATTTACTGAAGTCATTTACTCATCACTGTGAATAATGCATAAATCCTGGCAAAAATATAGAGATCTGTTTATAAGTCCTTCCCAAATATCAATGAGAGAGACAGCAGCCATGTCATAAATTATGGATGGCAGACTCTTCACCCGGTTCTTATAAATTAACCTGGCCAGAAAAAAATAATAATATTCAGACGTACATTTTTAAAGAGACAACTTGAAAGCATTGGCTTGAACACAGAAAATGTCAGGAAGATTAATGAAGTGACTTATCACATTTTTCATACAACAAGGCAGAGTGTGTCTTCATTTATTATCACCTTCTGGATCTTCTCTGGATTGCTGAGAAGGAGAGCAATCTTGCCAGCAAGTGTGCTGAGGACATGTGTTCTCACATGTTTCCCCTTATGGTAATCATAGAAATGGAGGAACCCTGAAAAGATAACATATAAACATACTGTTCAAGGAGACTGTAACAATGATGTCACATGCATGTCTCAAACTTGGGAGCCAATTTCACTTACTCTGAACAATGGTCTAAAATTGTACAGGTGATCTGAAGTTGAGCCATTGGATCAATTATACTTACCTACATGTTCATTCACCATTCAACAATTGATTCAAGGGTATGCACTCACTGAGATGAACCAACAGAATCCCAGTCCTTATTTTGGAGGGGAAGGCCCTTAACTTCTTTTGGATTGCATATTGTACCAACTCTGTTAGCTGGATCACTCTACAAAAGTTAAAATAGGGCATATGAGCCTGCCTTATACTGAGTCAGATCATTCATTCATATTGCTCAATATTTTCTGCTCTGATTTATAATTGTCTATGTGTTAAATAACTTCTATAATGTATTGTCGAAGGCTTTCACGGCTGGAATCACTAAGGTGCTGTGTGGTTTTTGGGCTGTATGGCCATGTTCTAGCAGCATTTTCTACTGATTTTTCACTTGCATCTGTGGCTGGCATCTTCAGAGATAATAATAATAATAATAATAGCAATAATAATAGCAATAATAATGATTTTATTTATTACTCACCTCTCCTCATGGCTGAAGGCGGGTCATAGAATAATTACAACACATGCATATTGTAAAAATACCACAAATACACATATTAAGATTTTTTTAAAAAGAATTTTATTAGATTTTCCATAATACAATGAAAGAGTGAGAATAATAACAATACAGAGAGAAAAAGATAGAAGTATATAAGGAAAAAAAAGTGAAAAATAAAAAAATGAAAAAAAAAAAATCCCAAAAAGGCAGAAAAAGAAAAAGATAAAAAAGAAAATTGACTTCCATTCCATCTTCTTGGTTAATGTCTTTTTATTATTAAAAAATATTCCCTAAAAAAGTAAATGTTTATCGTGTCTTCTATTTTCGTAATTTCTCCAGGTAGCTGTGGAGGGGGTCCCAATTTGTTCTTTTTAATGCATTATCCATATTTTTTTTCAACAAAAAAGTCAATTCATCCCTAATTTTTCCTATCCACTCTTCTGTAGGTGGATTTAATTCTTGCTTCCATTCTCTTGCAAAGACAATTCTGGCGGCAGTTGTGATAAATGTAAAAAGCTTATCTTCTTGTTTATTTAGTTGTAGGTCTAAATCTGTAAACCCAAATAAATAGTACTCCGGTTTTTTTGTGAACTTTATTTTTAAAATTTTCTGTATTTCTTCATGTATTTCTGTCCAAAACTTGAATGCTGCTTTACATGTCCACCACATATGGAAAAAGGATCCAAGTTGCTCATGTCATTTCCATACATTTTGGCTAATTGTTTAGGTGTGGTACATATTAAGATATTTCTATAAAATATTAAAATACACAAAACAAAAGTAAAACAAAGGATGCTAGCAACATATACAGGTGAAACATCAGGAGAAAATGCTGCTAGAACATGGCCATTTAGCTCAGAAACCACCCCTCCCCCCCAATTTCTGTAATATTTTTATTGACGCATTGCTGCAAGTTATTCGGGCCTTATGGCCTTCACAACCTCTGAGGATGCCTGCTATAGATGTAGGTGAAACGTCTGGAGATAATGCTTCTGAAACATGGCCTACCTCCCAAAAAACTAAACAGCAACCCAGTGATTCCAGCCATGAAAGCCTTCAACAACACTTTTATTGATGTTTTTGCATTGTCAACCATCTAAATTATTTTTAAATTAAATTTCATCTGCCTTGAGAAAGGTGAATATACTATAATGAATATAATCATTAATTATGATGATGATTAATAATACCTTCCTTAGAATTTAAGGTCAGGGAAAACTGGGTGCCTGGATGCATTAATGGTGTATGGGCTGTATGTAATTTTTTACTGATCAAGCGTCTCTTTTGTAGTTTTTTCAACTCTTTCCTCAAATGCACACAGCTGATTGTGAAGCTCATCTTTGAACTCCTGGGGACAAACTTGCTGTGGCACAGCTGGACTTGCCGTAGCTGTCCACTTCATCCATCTTTTCCTATTTGCCGGATCTTGCTGTTGGCGCTGCAGCTGGCTGTTGCTGAATGTCTGCCTGGCCCAATCGTTGAGCTGTCAGCTCCAGAAAATTAACTCATCTCTTTGGCTCCTTGCTGAGCCACACTTTTTAAATGCCACTGGGAAAAATGTTGCTTCTTTTACCATTCCATTCCCCATCCCTGCCTGTCTCCCTTCTTCTTGGCTTGAGGCCATTTTCATCCATTGATCAATGGTGTTTAAACACTGGTCCGTCAGCAGATGGGGATCAGAATGTTTTAGAAGATAGGTTCACTTTAGGAATGACATCATGTAGCTAAGCTGTCACCGAGGTAATGGAAATAATTGCCATGGCAACCAGGCTTTATCAGGAAGCATATATATAGGAGGGGAGATGGATGGAAGATTTAAATACCACCTATTTAGTTGACTAAACTTGTACAAATACACCTGAGTAACTGATTTCTTCATTACAGAAACCACAACATAGTAGAAGAAAACATGTTTAAATTGCAGTTTGAATCAGAATTAGTCCTTTTTAACTAGAGCTCGTAGCATGCCAGCATGGTGTAGAGGTCTGAGCCTTGGACTCCAATGGTAGAAATCAGGATTTGAAACCCTTCTCGTTCATGGAAACTTTGGGCAAGTCACACTTTCTCAATCTTTAGGAAAAACAAAGGTAAAACCACTCTTTTGTACAATTGTACAGGATGGCACATGATGTATTCTCTATTTCTTTGTATGATTGTTAAAGCTGGAAAGTAAAAAAAAAAGGTGCATAGGATGAAAACAAACTCATTTAAAATGTGATATTGGAGAAGAATTCTGCAGATATCCTGGACTTCCAAAACACCAATAAATGGGTCCTAGCATAAATCAAGCCTGAACTCTCTCTAGAAGCTAAGATGACTAAACTGAGACTCACTAGAAAAGACAATAATGATTGGTCATGTAGCAGGTAGTCAGAATTAAGGAAGACTGTATGACAGGTGGATAGACTCAGCCAAGAAAACTATAGCCTCGAGTCTGCAAGACCTGAGTGGGGCTGTTGAGGATAGATAAAGGAACTTGGAGGCCTCTCATTCATCATGAGTCAAAGTCAACATGACGGCAATAAACTACAACAAAATGGACTGTAAGGCGATTGCCAGTGGGATTATAATCAAATTGGCCAGCTAGGGGCTGGTAATCATCATCTGATAGGGATTGCTTCATTTCATTACATTTTTAGGGAGATTGGATGATGATGATGATGATGATAAGAATAGAAACCTTTGAGAATGACAGAGCCCCGCCAGAGGTAGATCAACGTCATGGGAGGGGAGTTGGGGGGGGGGGGGCTCTGTGCCACAAGTGAAGTAGAAGTGTCATGACAGGCAATTTTGTGCATTCAATGAGGCTGCAAAAGGGAAGGGTAGAAATCAGTACACAATTTCCCAATTATTCTATTACAAAAAGTTTAGAATGGAAAATGGAAAGGGCATGAGTACTTTACAAAAGACACTGAAATGTAACTTAAATAAAATACACTAAAACAAAAAAAAAAAAAACGCTAGTACACTGTATTGACTTTTATTCATGGTTTGTTCTTGCCTCACTTTGAGAGAAACATGGCATACAAAATAAATAAATGGACAACAAATTTAAATTTTGAACTATAAATTAATCCATTTTATGGTTCTACCTATGTGAATACTTGCAGATTTTGAAGTTTAAATGTAATAGCAATAAGAGCATATATAAAATCATAATAATGAGAAAACCCCACTTTATTATAGTTAAGGTCTTTACAGTGGTAGACAGGAAGCCATTATTGTTTCTTCTTTTTGATTTACATTTTCATTATTTTTATTTCTCGTATAGTTTTAAGCTCCAGCAAAGGATCACCGCCTTGTCGGGGCGCTGGAGCTTGAGCACCTCAATGATGTCATGAGCGAAACCGTGAAGGGCCACCCAAGACGGGACGGTCGTGGCAGAGAGGCCAGACCAAGCGTGATCCCTGGGAAAGGCAACGGCAAACCACCCCAGTATCCTTGCCAAGAAAACTAAATGGACCAGTACAACCAGAGATATGTCGGTATGCCATTGGAAGATGGGACTCCCAGGTCGGAAGATGGCCAAAATGCTACTGGGGAGGAGCAGAGGATAAGTTCAGCTAGCTCAAAGCCGAAAGGAAGGCTAGCGGCCGACGGTACTGGAGGTGAACGACGAATCCAATGCTCTAAAGATCAACACACCATAGGAACCTGGAATGTAAGATCTATGAGCCAGGGCAAATTGGATGTTGTTATTGGTGAGAGACAGGAAAGCCTAGAGAAGACAATTATGCTGGGGGAAGTGGACGGCAAAAGGAAGAGGGGCCGACCAAGGGCAAGATGGATGGATGGCATCCTTGAAGTGACTGGACTGACCTTGAGGGAGCTGGGGGTGGTAACGGCCGACAGGGAGCTCTGGCGTGGGCTGGTCGATGAGGTCACGAAGAGTCGGAGACGACTGAACGAATGAACAACAACATAGTTTTAAGAGGGTAGGTCTAGATTTCTTTTTTTTTCCTTTTCTATTTGGAAAGATATGGTTGAGAGAATTATGGTTTAGCACTATAAGCAAGCATTACAACACCAAAATTACTTTGAATTGTCTAATATATCTATGTTGTTGCTTGTACTTAAATGAAATATATTAAATAAATAAATAAATAAATAAATAAAAATTGCTATGATGAGTGGGATTCTGTTAAGCCACAACTCTCTTGTTTTGGTTGCAGTTCATTAAATAGCGTAGAACAAATGAAACCAACAATGGTGAAGATACCATCCCTTTGTCTTCTTTGAGGGGGAAGGCATGGAGCTGCATGCATGGAATTGTTATGCACCATGTGACTCATCCTGAAACTTGCTCTGTATGTTTGTTTTCTAATTTTCCCAGTACAGGAATCAATCACTGCCTTGTGCTATCTGCCCACACTTATCTTTTGCGGTAGTGCTGGGGCCAAATAAGTTGATGTTTCATTTCCAAAACCTTGCTGAATCCTTGAGAAGTTTTGCCACTCACTAAAATTAGACTAATGGTTGAGACAGTCCAGAGCTACTTACTTTGACTGACAGGTCCAAGGTCTTAGGGCAACCCTTACCTGGTCATGCTACCAATCTGAGACAGAGTTGTCAGGTTTGGGAGATGTCAATACCTGAAGCTAAGATTGTAGCGATGAAAGGCATGTCCTCTACCAAAAAGCTCTGCCACTCCATCCTATACTCCTGATTTATTACCATTTTTAATCTTTTAAGAAATGCAGTAATAGACATGACCTCTCCCTCACTAGTAAATTTCCAAAAATATCAGAGCTGAATATACAAGTCATACATTCCAGCATCCTTCCCTGGGATGGGGACTGCAAAAGAAAATGGAAGTATTTAGGCTTGCTATATGTGTGTATGGGTTGCCCATGGAAGTCTCTGAGGAAGGTTGTCTCCTGCTCCTGATATAGTTGAGCAGCCCTGGAGTAAGGCATTTGAGAAATAAGCTGCTTGGACTTGAAATATTTTTTCTGCCTTTCCTGCTCTCTTTTCTGGTGGCTGACTGTTATTTTTTGTTTGCTGTTCTGCTTTTGTACATCTGCAAATAAAGCAAATTCCCAAAACAATTCAACTTCTCACAACAAGGAAAGTAAAATACCATCACAAAAGTTACACGCAAACATTCAAGCATGAAAATGAGTGAAAAACAGTTTTGGGTGAATGCTAGATTCTTTCAAATTAAGTAGGCAGTCAAATTAAACAAACAAGCAACCAGCGAACAAACCAATCAACCAAATACGAAGTAACTATATGAACTTTTCCAGAAGCGTTAACTTTATTCTACTGAGAAAAAAGTATCAGCCAAAAGTCTTGACCATTATTACTATAAGACTGTACGCAGCAAACTGCATATAATTCCACCCCTCAGATTAAAAAAGAATGTGAAACTTTGAAAAAACTTAATAAATTCACTGATTTAATCTCAGCTAGACTTGGCCTTTGAACTGATTTTCACTCTGCACCCCCCTGTGAGCTAAATTCAGCTATTATTTGTAATCCTAAAGTAGTTAAAATGACCTTTTCAAACAATAGTTAGGAATTCTGATTATTTGGACTTAGGTGGTCTAATCTTTACTTTACTATGAGTCAGATGCAAAATTTATGTCCCAGTTGGATTTGGATAGTAAAAATGTCACCAAAATCCTAAAAAGGGAGAACCATACAAATTTTGTAATAATAATGACCTCATTATCCAGGGCAAGCTTCGGCAGCAAATGCCAATCTAGTCCCAGTCACCCATGGAGCCGGCCAGCACCCATCACATGATGTTGTGCTGGCTCCGTGGATGAAGGAGGGCAGAACCGGCATCCTGCCACTGTCCTGGCAACATGGGAGGCTTCCTGTATTGCTATTGCACCTCCCCCAAAGCCCCAAATTTAGCCTCTAAAACTTACTGAAAAATGTCCCTGGTCTCTCCTTGTGTCAACTTGAGGGCAGGAGATGACACATGAGGTGACTGGGAAGGGGAGGGCTTTTCCTCCTCACCTCTCCCATTTTCTCAGGTGTCATTTCCTTCCCTCAGGATGATGAGAGGAAAGGCTCCATGGTGGCCAGGGACTTTTTCCAGTACACTTTAGGGGGTAAATCGGGGGCTTCAGGGTGGCTTCATGTTATCCTGATATTAATCAAGGTAGTATGTAGCCATCCTGGGAGGGAAATCCCAAGGTTGTGGGTAGAGGTAGGGACTAGAACCTACACTGAGGCAGGTTATTGTAAATTGTTTTGGTATGAGTTTTAGGTATGTCTGGAAGGGCCCTAGGACATATGTGGAAGTTGACGGGGCCACACACATCGACACTAAATACTAGGACTCCATTGAATGGAGCCATGGCAACTGAGCTTGACATCAAACAGCAATAATTATATAATGCAAATGGGGTCAATAAGGAGGAAGGAATATGAGCACAAGATGCTTGTCACCTCAAGATTGGAAATGAAATTTGGTGTGATTGTTTGCAGTGCTTTGGGCCTTTCCTTGATTTTGAGGCCTTTCCTTGATTTTGAGAAGTGGCACAAATCGGGTTTTCTTCCTTTAAAACATTTGGTTTAAAATCATTAAGATTTTACTCATTTTTAAAAATAATGGTTTGACATTTGAGATTTTTTTTAAAAAAAATACATATAAAAAAATACATATGCTCCGCTCTGTACAAAAAATATATTACATTTTCCAAAGAAATCAGGGCCAGATCTTACATTGAGCTGATTTTTTTTTAGTTCAAAGGCTTAGGCATTTGTTGTACTATGTTATTCCTACAACATTTTGCAACT
Organism: Anolis sagrei; assembly: GCF_037176765.1. Lineage (NCBI taxonomy): Eukaryota > Metazoa > Chordata > Lepidosauria > Squamata > Anolidae > Anolis > Anolis sagrei. Next base: position 20,061,843 of record NC_090021.1, on the reverse strand, counting down.
GAAAACACAACCAAATGTATAATTAAATACACGTGTACCCATCAGTATGTATTGACATCCTGTGTACATTTGCATGAACATTTGGATCCGTGCACCCATTCATCTATGTGAAATGGTGCTCAAAACGCAATAACCTTTTCACAACCTTGAAATGATTCTGGATATACAAACATGGAGGAAGGAAAACTTGTTCGTGTTTAAAATACCAATAGTATTCTGGCTTCTTTGTTTTTGTACAGATCAGATTATTTACAGAAATTCCCAAAATGTGTAAAATGTTTTTACAGTTGCCAATTCTCCTTCTAAAACATGATGTATGAAAGTTGTGAGGATAAGGATGTTTGTGCAAGTTATTAAAGTTAAGATTGGTTGAAACAGATTAATGAAACTCTGTATATTTACTGTATATACTCATATATAAATCTAGGAATTTTTTTCTCAGAAAATTGACCTCAAAACCCTGGATTGACCTATCTGCATAAGTACTGTATCTTAGCTCTTATTTTATCAAAGAAACCATTCCCTTCTCTGAGTAGAATGACAAAGGGCAAGAACATATCCAAGAAAAGTTTAAAAGAAGCACCAACCACATCTATTCTCTTTATCATGGTGCTGTTTCTGATCTTTTTGAATACCTGGGTGAGGATATGAGAGTAAAGGTGGACTGAAGTTGCTGGCTCCCCTAGGGGTACTGATGCTTCTCCTCTCCATTGAAAGACCTTGATTTATTTATGAGTCATATCAAAACCCATAACTTTGGCCACAAAATTTGACCTCCATTTATGCATATGATAATTCATGATGTTGATAAAGCTAGGAGAAAGTTTCAGCAAAATTGACATTCATTGATTTTGAGATAGCTGGGACGAGCAGAATTGATGAAAAATATATGTTCAGGCTAAAGATGCATTATTATATAAAGAAATAAAGGACACAGTTAAGGATCAGAAAGTGTGGTAGAAGAGAGGTGCATCAATAGAAGAGAAATAAAGTAGGTTTCTCTGCAATGTGAATGAGCGTACTGGAGCTGAGATCCCATCTTGATTGTTGATTATTTCTCCTTGGATGCATTTGCTGCACCCACCAGTAAATGCATCCAAGGACACCATCTGCCCCTGCTTGTTGGCAAAATCAATTGGCCTTGGGAAGCTTCCCGGAACATAAAAAGATTTTGATGGGCCAGATAACAATGCCTTATTGTCATGTTTTTATTTCTTTGTTTCACTGAGTAGGGAGTTCTGAGAAACCGCAGAAGAAGACTGTGCTGTTGTTTAATCTACTAGAGCCCACTTAATTGAGTAGGCAGCAAACTCTTAGGAGAAGTGCTTTACCTTGGGGGTTTGCTGGTGTGTATGTGTCACAAGAGACTTTGTCACAAGAACGTGACAAACCCCAGTGACATTTATTGATTTATAAAAGAATCCCCCACAACCAGTTGTTGTACTTACATCAACTTCTTTTCCTGGCAGGAACTCAGCATGGCTTTAATTGCAGTTGCTGAATTCTGTTCTCTACCTGCCGACATTTGCACAAAATAAATAGAACAAAATTCAAAGGCAATATAAAGCCACAAATAAATAAATGTCTTTCTTTATCTGAAAAGTTAGGTTTGTTTTGGCAAGAACTCCTATTTTGTGCAGGATCATGGTCCAATTCACATGAATGTTGGATAGAGCAGTAAAACTACCCCTTGGATATAAATTCTTGAAGTTTGAGACATAAAATATGGAGGCATTGCAGATGATTTTAAGACATTCACCCAATGGTCTGAATCCTATTAGTTCGACACAATTTATATACATCCATTACTGGATGACAAACTGACACAGGTAAATTCTATTGATTCAATGAATCTACTTTAATGGAAATTAACAATAGGATTCTGCACAATATGTGCATTGTCTATAGGTGATTCAATCGTATAGGACTGGAAAAATATTTAGAAATATTTGTGAAATGATGAAAAACTATGTTTTCCAAATGTTCAGAAATCCTGATGAGAAGAATATAAAACTGATAATTAATTGTTGCGATTACACAGAATTCACACAGGGCTTTATACACAAAACATTGTTTTCTGCACAGAAAACCGCCCTGAGTCCCTCCTAGGGGGTTGAGAAGGGCGGGGTAGAAGCACCCCAAATAATTAAATAAATAAATTGTTCTTTGAGCAGAAAATGCTGTCATTGAGGGACTGAAAATAGCACTTTGGAAATGCTCTTTTTATGCAAATTAATAATCAACAAAATAGTGTTTTTTGTGCAGAAAATATTTTTTGATCCAAATGAAATCATCAATGCACTAAACCAATTTGCTGCACATGTAAAATAACCATGTGAAAAATTTTGCACATAATCAGCTATGAATCGCAAAAAGGCCTCAAAAGCTGCAGTGAAAAGAAAATTGCTAAAATTACTGCTTTCCTCAAGAAAGAAATTAGTGAAGAATTACATTGCCAGTACAGAACCACCTACTTGCCTGACTTGGCACCTTGCATTGGAAAAGCAACACTTCATACACTAACCTATATACTTATAATATAACATAATATAATATAATATACCTAACTAACTAACTAACTAATCAGCACAATAATACTGAATGTAGAAAATTCATACAAGGAGGAGCATTTTGTTTTACTCTAGCCTTCTCCCTGCTGAGCTACATGTGTTTACTAGGTTCTTGTGGGTTTTTTCGGGCTATATGGCCATGTTCTAGAGGCATTTCTCCTGACGTTTCGCCAGCATCTTTATTTGCAAGCACATTTTGATGTAAGAAAGCATTGCAAACTATGATCCCTCCCACCCAGTAGAAACAGAATGGTATGATGCATCATTACTACATATCCTTGCCTATATAGGCAGCATAATACACACCTGTCCTTTTTTGACTTATGGGGGGATCCTTTAGCTAATTCCAACTGGGAAGCTCAACTAAGGGAGAACCATTTAATCAACTGAATTTATGTAAGTGTTGACTTATCATTTCATATGTTCACATTGGATGAATATAGCCATTAGCTTTAAGCCTTGGACTAAAAGAAATGGTATGCTGTGATGGAATGCACAATCCTGGAATGAAAAATGAATAATTAGAAAACAAAATAGAGATGTTGTGTGCCTAGAATCATATAGTTGGAAGAAAGCTCAAGGGCAATCAGGTTCAACCCCGTCATACAGGAACACACAATTAAAGCACCTCAATAGATGTTCATCCTGCCTCTGCTTAAAAACCACCATACACTGAGGCAGCATATCCCACTGCCAAACAGCTCTTGCCATCAGGAATCTTTTTAGGTGTTTAGGTGGAATCTTTTTAGGTGGAATCTTTTTTTCCTGCAATTTGAATCTATTTCTCTGTTTCCTAGTCTCCAAAGCAACAGAAAATGAGCTTGCCCCCTCCTCAGTGTGACCTGCTTTCAAATATCTAAACATGACTATCATGTCCCCTTTCAGCTTTCTTTTCTCCAAGCTAAACATATCCAGCTTCCTAAATTGTTCCTCATATGGCTTGGCTTCCAAACCATTGATCATTTTGACCACCCTTTCCTGGACATATTCCAGCTTTTTAATATCCTTCTTTAATAGTGATGTCCAATATTGGACACAATGTTATCCAGTTGAGGAACTGGAAACTATACTCCTATTGATGCAGCCTAAAATTGCATTGCTTCTTTAGCTGTTGCATCATAATGTTGACTCATGTTCAGCTTGTGATCTACTAAGATTGCTAGTTCCCTTTCACTTGCACTTTTTTGAAGCCAGGTGTCACCCATCCTATATCTGTGCATTTAATTTTTATTGCCTATGTGTAGTATCCTACATTTTTCCTTGTTGAAATTCATTTTGATAGTTTTGTCCCAACTATCTAATCTGTTAAGGTCATTTTGGATTGTGCTTCATTTCTATAATGTTTCTAAAGTATCATTAGTGAAAAATTCATTACTATAATGAGAGTAACAAAATTTTGGTAGTTTTTCATTAGAGTACTTGTGCATAATTAAATTGCTATAATTAGGGAAACGTCAGAGGCTTCTTTCTCCCTCAATTTTACAGATATTGGAGTGAAACTACAATTGTGGAACACATTTATCACTGTTAGCACACCAAATTTCAGAATGTTTGACTTATGCACAGATTTTGGCAAATTTTCAAAGTTTATATAAACAATTTTTTAATAACAGAAAAACCTGTTCCTGGTTTGAAAGTGTTATTTCCTGTTTAACAGTGAAGTCCTTACTTTGAAAGTAGTTGTTATACTTCAGGAAATTTGTTTTTGTGGAACAAACTTAATTAAAGTGATGGAGACACAACAAGATATGATAGTTAAATGTGCTACAGCCCGATGTCCTTCTCATAAAGACAAAGTCGTTGCAGTTTAATAAGATTTCCCCATGATTCTATGATAGAACCAATTAGGAACTGACATTTATAACCCAGGAACAAAAATCATACTAAATACACCATCAAGGGTAATCTAGACCAACCCCCTTCTTTCAGGCAGAAGGGCACCATCCAAAATCTCCTGACTTCCAGTTGGAGGGGAACCCCAAGGGCCATCCATTTAGGGATTTTTCCCAGCACAGAGATTTACTTACTTACCAGAGAAATATCAGTCAGTCTTCCTCTTTACAGATTCAACAATTTATTGGAACTTGCTGGCTGCTGTTAGGGAGGGACAAATCTCTCTTTCCACGATCCTGATTGGTGCTTTCTGATGCTGATGAATTTTGGAAAATATTGTTTAGGGCAGAGTCTTTTGGATTTTCAAGCATAAAGCTCCTCTCTTCCCAAACTACATTTCTCAGAGTTCTGTGCTGTTACTAGAAAACACTGCTCCCTCTTTCCCCGACTCCTAATCCTGAGACTCCATTAATTTACAGAGGAAAGGCAGCCTTTTTGGCTTTGCTTTGTTTCCTTGCACTGAATATGAAACTGACTTTGGGAACCTTCTGAGATTTACAAAACTAAAATGAAAAAACATGGGGTAAATTTCGATTTAAATTTTTGGTGTGGATCCTGCTCATGTATCAGATATTGCCTCATAAGTACAAATTTAATGAATTTGATCCAAATTATGTGGACAAACGAAAAAATGCACACTCCTATTAAGAACCCTTTATGTCCGGGCAGTCAATCGAATCCCAATCCTTCTAATAGTTGCATTCTCTAGCCCTCATTTTATCAGTTTCTTAAAGAGCTTATTACAGAGAGAGACAGGACATGTATTTGGACCATGTAGACCAGGTTTGTTTCATTGCAATTAAAAAGATGTGAGATGGAAAAGATTTGCATGCAGGAGAGCTGCAGGCAGGAGATATTAAGAAGTATTACACATAAAAGAACAACACAACCGTTTCCTGCCCTCAGACTTACAATTTTGCATTGACCACTTTAATAGGCATACAAGGATTAGATTGGAAATGGGTGAGGAGAGATTGTTTAAGCTGTACATCAGAAGAGCGAGAAATGGCTGAAACCCAAAATTGGAAAGCTTTATTCATCTTTATATGACTCATCATTGCATCTTTCTGAGGAAATTCTCATTTATTTCAATGGAACTAGTGGAGTGGAACTTCCCGTCCTAAGGGGCTAAAGAACTTTTGCTGAGATCTTTCACATCTTTATCTAGAGCTTGGACAGGCATGGTGATCATAGCCTATGAATGTTTAATTATGGCATATGGCTTACTTTGGCAGTACGGAGCATATGGCTTCATTTAGGCCCTATAGTCAGAAGATTTGCTGTGAGCAAACATTTTTACTCATCAATTTCAAGCTAATGGATTATGCTGTGCACTCTGACAGTATACTGTTACCCTGTTATTATATTAATTTATGGTAGGCATAGGTTTGCCAGTTCTCATTTTGAATGTTCCCCCACCCCTTAATGCCTGAAATTGCAAGATTCATTATATGACTGAAAATCCCAGCTTTCTTTTTTCACAGAACAGAAGCGTCTAGCCATCATGGTTTCTAATAAAAGCTTGAGAATTATGATTGTAGAGTGCTGTTAAGTCTTCCAAATGAAAAGCTTTTTCTCCTCCCCTCTCAAAATACAACCTGGGTACAACATTAATATGAAAATCACTCTCACGGCTTGGCTGGGAGTGGAAGCCTTTGAAAGCCTAGTTCATAATATTTGATCATAGCAAGCATGCCATCCTTCAAATGCTGTTGCTTTTAATAGAAGGATCCAAGCAAGTGCGCAAACCCATTTCTGATCTCAAATGGAATTCATTAACATGAACATTACGGGTCTCACCTAAAATGAAAACCATTTTTCTACTCTGCAGTGACCTCACTCTGTTTCAATGCTAACCATAAACCACAAATAATGTAATACCACAAGAGCTATCTAAGTGAAGGATAGCCAGAGCTGAATCAGAATTCAAATCAGGAACCACTTTACAATTACCTCATCATTAGCTTAACCCAGATCCATAAATAAACAGACACATGAATAAGTTGTGCATCTTGATGCTTGCTTCAGTGGCATCACTTGAGGGTTTAATAAAAACTTTTAGGCAAGCTTTCATCCCTCATGATTGTGGAGGGGTAACTCCCCATTTTGTTAGCTATTGTGGCTTTACTTAACCCTTCCCAAATGCTTTTCCTGTGGCCTTTTTGCTTTCTGAGGCCCCTTCCACACAGCTGAATAAAACTCCACATTTTCTGCTTTGAACTGGAATATATGGTAGTGTGGACTCATATAACCCAGTTCAAAGCAGATATTTTGTGGAATTTTTTGCCTTGATATTCTGGGCTATATGACTTTGTGGAAGGGCCTTGAGAAGAGCAGCAAATGATACCTCCTTCCCACTCATGCTGAGTTTTAAACTACCCAAAGCTAGCCAAATTATCTCAGGACCGAAGGTAGAAAGTGATCCGACTATTATTGTTATTGTTATTAATATTCCTTGTTTTTTTTTAAAGTTTTGGAGAACAACTACAAACAAATATAAAATTTCAGAGTATACTAAAGTTAAAAAGTAGTTAAAATACACATTCAACCTACAAAAATTAAAATCATAAACTATTAAAAAAACCCACAGAATCATAAAACTGGAAGAGACCACACAGCTCTTACTGTCAGAAATTCTTCCTAGTGTTAAGGTGGAATCTTTTTTTCCTGTAATTTGAATCTGTGGGCCCTTCTAGACAGGCCCTATATCTCAAGATCTGATTCTAGATTTTCTGTTTATCCCAGATTATGTGACAGTGCAGACTCATATAATCCAGTTTAAAGCAGAAAACCTGGGATCAGATCCTGGAATATAGGGCGTGTCTGGAAGGGCACTAGGACACAATGAGTCTGCTTTGACTCCGAAGCAGCAGAATACAAGCTTGTACCATCTTCAATATGGCATTATTTTAAAATTTAAACATGGTTATCATGTCACCTCTTAACTTTCTTTTCTTCAGGGTAACCATACCCAACTCCCTAAGTTGCTCCAGACTATTTTGGTCACCATCCTCTGGACATGTTCCAAGTTCTCTCATAGAGCATGATTTCCATACCATACAATGCTATACAAGGCCTACTTCACTCTGTAAATTGAATTCTTAAAGGCCTGTTGAAGCATGGAGTTTCTACTTGACATTCAAAATATTTATTTCGGTCATTGACCAGCACAGGAAATAGTGTCACATTTCCATACAAACCTGGCATGTTTGGTACATTAAAAATATAAATATAACTACTAAAAACACAATATGGGTGAGGGAGCAGAAGGGGGAACAGGGTAAAAACATACAATGCCCAGATCCATCACCAAATTGTAGATTCAGGGAAGAAGATTACTGGACACACAGTTGACTTTTGGAACTAGTCATTCCCTGGCGGATTTTGTATGCTGCTGCACAGAACTTTGCGACATTGTAGGTTGTAGCTGAATTAGTATCTGCAAGTAGCAGGGAGGTATAAAATTGTCCTGAATGGCCTTGGTGCTTGTCTATCAGAGGTAAGATAAGCCTGGCACGGATATCCCTGTAGAACGGGCACTGAAGGAGCACATGTTCTATTGTTTCTTTTCTACTTGTCTATAGACAAAGCAAGAAGAGTAAAAAGGGAGTTCTAAAGCCTAGAAATAACTATGGAGAAAACCATTTTCTGTTTTCTAATCAGCCTTGGCTTTCTTAGGCCCTAACTACACTGCCATATAATAGAGTTTCATAATGCAGTTTAATAGCATTGAACTGCATTATATGAAAGTGTAGACTAATATAATGCAGTTCAATGCAGCTCAAGTGCATTTTGAAACTCCATTATATGGCAGTGTAGATTAAGCCATAACCTTAACTACCTTCCACTCACTGGCTTCCATCTCCTTTTGTTCTAGGGCACACTCACTTCTTTTACCTATTTTGACATTATTTAACAAAAACATATTGATTATCTTGCAGCTTATGTATGGGATGCTATTCACACTCAAAATTGTGTAATGGAGATTTGTTTATTCAGTAAGCACCTTTTCCATTTATTGTTGTTAAGTGCCATCTGGTTGACTATGGTTATGGAGATGAATTAGAGACCTGTTAGCCTGTTATCAACAGCGCTGCTTAGATCTTGCAAACTCAGGACTGTGGCTTCCTTCATTGACTTTCTTCACATTGGACTCTTGAGTGAAAGAGTTATGAGTACTTTAATAAGCATTCAGGATTGCAAAACTAAAGACTAGTGGTTATTCCAGATAAATGTGTATCTTAGGTTGGGTCACACATTCCTTTATAGCTCCTTTTACACATTGAGTGCATGAGAAAGACTTCATATAACTGGCCACGCCTTTATATAATGCCTTTCTACATGGCCTTGCTTTCTTCTCTACTAATGATCATCACAACCTACAAGTGTCCATGACACATGGTTAATGGTGTGTGTTGATAATGGAATAAACTAATATAGAATTGCCCCCCAATTATCATATATTGCTTAACAGGAGCTACTGTAGCTTGGTTCTTCTTTACCAATGTGTAAGATGACATGCCTAACAGTTGAATGTATAGGGCAGTTCCAATTCAAAGCAATGTGTTAAAGCTAACCATAAGGTTTCTACCAATTATGCCATTCTTGTTATATTAGCACGCATGGCTCACTGTGTTCACAACTTTATTACAAAGCCACCCGTACAGCATCCATGACATAGCGTGCATGTTTTCTACATAAATCTGTGTTGAATCTGTCTTGCCCAGGGCAGTAAAGACTTCACTAAGAAAACCTCACTAGCCAAATCATCCAGCTAGAGCTTGTAATAGAAGGAAATGAGGACTGTTGAATTCATTAAGTATTGAAACCTAGGGTGGCAGGAATACTGATGAGATTATTGGGCATGAATCCCACAATGAGTCCTACCTTCCAGTAGGACATCCTAAAGTAGGCAAAGAATATGCTATAAACAGAAAATAGAATTATAAGGAAGCTACCCTTGAAGCAGGGTGATCAGCTTAACAATAGTCTGCTTTTTTGTTACTTTATATTGTCCTTCTCAAGGGGGACAGTATAACAACCTTTTTTTGTTAAGCTAAGTATCTGGTGATGTCTGTCAGAAAAGTTAGATGGATACTGTTGTCACTTTTGTCTAAAATGACCTGCCTCAAATGAAGGGGTATTTTGATAAGCCTCAAATACCCCCCTACATGGATATATACTCAGATCATGCATGAGTTCATACGTATGTTCAGTATCAATTTGAAGTTGGAGTCAGAAAAAGGTCAAACATGTTTGTAGAACATGATGTGTGACCATTTGGGCTATATCTTCCATCTCATCTTATTGTAGGATGCATACTCAAAGTCACAGATTTTCTTCTCTTCTATAATGTAATTTGACTAAAAAGGAGAGAGTAACCCAAAGACAAATGTTCTATTATTAACACTATTTCCAGAGCTATTGAACTGTAAATACTTCTAGATTAGGCAATTAAAATATGAACACCTCATTTGCCATTGTCACTTTAAGTAAAACATTTTATGAGTATTTTTAGTTTAAAGTCTTTATGCTTACAGAATCAAGCAGTGGGAGGGGGGTCTCTTACTGTGGGCACCCCAAGCTCTAGGTAGCTGACTGGTAAGAGGCATCTCTGTCCCACTGTGAGTTTGGATCATGGTTTTTGTTTTACATTCTAAAACTTCATAGCATCTGTCTCCAAAACTGCTGGAGAAACATTTGCCTATGAATGCCCAAAATGTGGTTGAAGTGCACTTATGCTCTTCAGGAAACTCATAGAAATTATGGGTCTAAGGCAGTGGTTCCCAACCTGTGGGCTGGGATCCAATGGTGGGCCACAAGACATAAAGTAAGGTCCTCATCACTAGGTTATTAAATATAGTTTTCTGTGGGCAAGGAGATGGATGCATCAGAAACTAGAACTGATGTGGTCTATCCAATGCAGTTTTCCGAACCAGCACCCCAAATAACCAAACCAAATCTGAAGTTGATCAAAAAACGATTCGTAACCCTTTTGATGCTAATGTTGGAGAATGGTCCCTGGTCAAAGTTGTCCCTGGTCAAGTGGTCCCTGGTCAAAGGGGTCCCTGATCAAAAAAAGATTGGGGGCCACTGGTCTAAGGCCATGAGAAATTGGTAGGTCTTTTAATAGATTTCACTTGGCCCATGCTGATGGTATCCATTAATTCACAGAAAGATGGAAAGGCTTCATAATACTTGGGTCTATTGTCAGCTTTTTAAACTTTGTGTCATCCAGCTGTGTGAAGTTATAATCAGTGGTTGTTGGTTACCGTCATGTCATTTGAGGATAGGGAGATATGATCTGCATATTCGTCTGAACTTTAAAATAGTTATATTTGGTCCTGATAGAATCATCACTTTTATTCTTCCTTTAAAGTTTCAACTAGCTAAAATAGTGAGTGGAATATTTGCCCCACTGATGTGGAAGTTGCCATCTGACCTTTGTCTATCATTCTGACCATATTCTATCATTCTATCTGATACCTGCTATAGGCATTTGTTTGTTTGTTGATTGGTTGATTTTGCCCAGTATCACAAACAGTGCCTGACAGCCTCCCACAGTGTTTCAAGTGAAATGAATGACTACACATACCTCACTTTTCATTTGAAATATTACCACCCCAGCCTCTTCTAATGGAAAAGAGATCCTACCAGAAGGCATTTTGGTCTGGACATCTGAAACTTGGACCTGGTCCTGAATCTAGACTCAGGCTCTTGGTGTCACCAAAGCTTTTGATGACTCCAGTGAAATCCTGAGCAATTTTGTCAAATCCCAGTCACAGCAGGTGGGCAACATAGCTGATGTGCTATCCCTAGCATAGGAAGGGAACAATCTCATGGGAAGTATTTTGGGGCATACAATGTCTGATTTAAAGAATGCCTGTCGTGTGTTTTTGGCTTTGATTTTTGGCTGAGATATATATCCCTCATACCCCAGACAAACGGCAGTGAACTTAGTCCATAAAGATGAAGAAGGATTGGTTACATCTAACTTCTTTCCACCCAGCATGGATCCCTGGTGACAGCAGTTTTCATTCCAATTTTGGATAGCAATGGGTGACAGAGAAAAACAGGAAAAACACAGAGAGCGATCCCTTTTGACTGAGAATAAAAATGGAAACAATAAATATGTTCTTATTATTTTTCAACAGATCACTTCAAGGGAGGAATATGGCTGAACCACAGGTAGGAGAGGCCATGGCCAATGCAACTCTTGTTCTATTTAGGAATTCTACATTTATGCTATGAATGCCTTTTAGCCCAAACTGAAGAGATCCAGAAAATGAATTTCAGCTCAATTTCTGTTGAAACAAAGGCATTTCCTAGGTCTAAAATGGTAGTGGGAGAATAAAAAGTAGAACAAAAGTAGCCTTAATTCCCTAGAGCAGTGTTTCTCAACCTTCCTAATGTCACAACCCCTTAATAGTGTTCCTCATGTTGTGGTGACCCCCCAACCTTAAAATTGTTTTTGTTCCTACTTCATAACTGTCATTTTGCTACTGTTATGAATAGTAATGTAAATATCTGATATGCAGGATGTCTTCACTGGAACAGATTTGGCACAAATACCCAATACACCCAAATTTGAATACTGGTGGGGTTGAAGGGGGATTGATTTTGTCATGTGAGAGTTGTAGTTGCTAGGATTTATAGTTCACTTACAATAAAAGAACATTCTGAACTCCACCAATGATGGAATTGAACCAATCTAGCACACAGAATTCCCATGACCAACAGAAAATACTGGAAAGGTTTGGTGGCCATTGACCTTGAGTTTTGGAGTTGTAGTTCACCTACATCCAGAGGGTACTATGGACTCAAATAATGATGGATCTGGACCAAACTTGGCATGGATAGACAATATGCCCAAATGTGAACACCGGTGGAGTTTGGGGAAAATAGACCTTGACATTTCGGAATTGTAGTTGCTGAGATTTATAGTTTATTTACAATCAAAGAGCATTTTGAACCCCACCAATGATAGAATTGGGTCAAACTTCCCACACAGAACCTCCATGACCAACAGAAAATACTGTGTTTTCTAATGGTCTTTGGTGACCTCCCGAAACCCCTCACGACCCCTGCAGGGGTCCTGACTTCCAGGTTGGAAAACTCTGCCCTAGAGGGTTTGAGGGCCATGTTTTTTTTTTTAAATGAATCCATATTGATCACAAAAAACTGTCAGGGGCAAATTATTAAATCTCCCATCTCTTCATTTTATTTTTATAGTCACAATTCCTTTCTGATGCTTCTGCTTCTGCTTAGCATTCCTTTGGCCTATGTATTTAGTGTTGTCTATACGATCTGGCAGCAGGTACCAAATGTTTCAGGTAGGAATCTTTTCCATCCATACCTGTGAGATTCTGTGTGAAAAGTATGTTCTCTACCATTGAGCTACAACCTTTCTCTTAGAAATGCTTCTGAAGGTTTTACAATAAAGGAAACTTCAAAGAACAGTGTGGGAGCTAGGACAAAAGAGGACTGGATAGAATTTATACATAATTTTGTTAAAGAGCCTTAAGATCAACGTAAAAGAAATGCAGTAGTAAACAGAATAACTCTGCAAGTGTAGCTAAGGGTCATTAACGTGTAACTCACATCTGGCAACAAAGGGAAGTGTCAAAGCATGTCACACCTGAGCGAATGGGGCTGCTTCATGCTTTAAAAAGATGTTATCTCATTACAGGTTATTCCAGGAGATGCTAAAGAGGGAGATTGAATGGGCAGAAAGAACACGAAGAAAAGGGGAAATATGCTTGTCAACAAGCTCTTTTAGATTCGCTTCATTGAGAGTCAGCTCAGGTAGCATTTGGAGAGACAAACTTTTGAAAATAATGGAAATAAACTGCTCACCATCAGAGACTGAGACTTTTGTGAGATCACAGCTCTTCTTCCCTGATTAAAATAATGGCGTTTTGCAGACGTGCTAATCATGCAGGAATAGCTGTCATTTTGAACAAGACCCTGCTTCCAAATGTTCTGTAGCTTAAACCACACACAGTTGGCTGGAACAATTCTTTTCATGAGTCTGTTTTGCTCTCTCGTTAATATATCCCATCTCCATGTTCATGAAGAACAGTGTACTGTGGGTGTGAGATGACTTTGCTGGGGACCAAGCAAAAATAGGACGGAGGGCAAAGCACTGAAACATGGATGGGATGGCGTTGGAGGATTTACATGCTCCATCCATTAGGGATTTAATTCTTCACTTTGTGTTTTCTTGGGTAATTACAGCAATTTTCTTCTTGTAGTACTGGATAGAATTTATACATAATTTTGTTAAAGAGTCTTAAGATCAACATAAAGGAAATGTAGTAGTAGTAGTAAACAGAATAACTTTCCAAGCGTAGTAAAGGATCATTAAGAAGGTTTTTGAAAACGCCCAGTGTCTGAAGGCTATTGAGCATTTGGGATTTATTTTGTGCAGAATTCAGAATTTTATGTGCAGAAAATAGCCTTTTCTATATGGAAAATGAGACAGAAATATTAATTTTTGTCACTCGTATTCTCATTGAAGAAGCTGGGGACAGCTGGGAAATGTCATGGGATATATAAATAATAAAACTTTATTATTTATGTCAGTCCATGACCAACCATGGTGAGAGGATGAAGCTGGGCACTGCCCCACAGTTTCACGTTCTGTCCCCCATTGTCCCCTGGTTCCTGGTCTCCTATCTGATGAAGTCCCTATTGGAGTCTACTGACTCTAAGAAAGGTGGTTAATCCACTCCAGACTTCAAAGGAATCTTAAAGGGGCCATCCAAGTTGCTGAACTATTTGGAGGATAGGCTTCAGCATTTTAGATAGCTCCACATTCAAATTGAAACACCATGGAGATTCACACATTCCTTTGTCAATGGATCAGCATCTTATTCTACCTTTCTCTTTCCCTCCTCAAGAGTTTCTATCAACTCCTTTATTTTCAGGGTCATTTTTTTTTTCAGTTCTGGGCAAAAAGAAAAAAAAACAGATTCAGAAAAGGGGGAGCAAGGGAGGGAGAAAGGGTGGGAAGGAGGGAGGGAGGGAGGGAGAGAGAGAGAGAGAGAGAGAGAGAGATTACTTCAGTGTACCTGGCATTTTTCTTTTCTGGCCCAGATCTGGCTGGCGATGTACCAGGTCAGTATGTAGCAACTCTGTTATATTAAATTGTAAGCCTGGAGGCAGCAATTGTTCTGAATGTTATCTACACTAAAGTGTGGTACAAAGGTTAAACCTTCTAAGAAAATGATAAATGATGGTATTTCTCAAAAAATGTTTTAATCTTCAGGTCTTGTTTTTATTTGATTATATGTTTTTTACAAGTAAGTGGCTTGGTCAGGGAGAGTAGCAAAGAGTTGTAAATGAAAGGTGTGATCTATTGCCAGCTTTTCATAGAATCATGGAGTCCAGCCATCCGGTTCAACCCCCTGCCATGCAGAAAAACACAGTCAAAGCACTCCTGACAGATGGCTGAGCCTCTATTTAAAAACATTCAGAGAAGGAGATTCCACTACACTCTGAAGCAGTGCTGAATAATAGGTCTTATCATCGGGAAGTTCTTCCTAATATTTAGGTGAAATCTCTCTTTCTGTATTGTGATTCCATTGCTTCATGCCCTCGTCTCTGGAGCATCAGGGAGCAAACTTGTTCCATCTTCAGTATGACATCCTTTCAGATATTAAAGCACGGCTATCACAACATCTCTTTCCTAGGCTAAGAAAACTTAGTTTGTCCATCTCTGTCAAGTCTAACATTTTTCGTAATCCATAAATCTTGGGTGAAAATTTCTTGTTTCCAATAGAGTTTACTTTTGACCAGTAATTAAACTGTCTCATTAAAATTTGAGCTTTTACTGGGAGTATTCCTAGCTCAGCCCTTACTGCCGCCGTCAGCGTTGTTCTGGAAAGTCCCAGGAAGGTGCAAAGCTGCTTCACTTGGAAGGCTTCAATCTTAGCCAAATTGATGTGCCCCCAAATTTCAGCCCCAAATATAAGTGCTGGCATTATTTTTGTTTTAAAGACTTCCAGGGCAGGTCTGATTGTGCCTGGGTATCTATGATGGTACAGCTTATAAATGGAACTCTTGTTTCCAATAGTAAGCACAAACAATTCTTGCTGCAGTTACTATGAATAAAAAAGTGTGTCAAGAATTTTTTTGGTAGTGTTGAATTTGTAAGTCCCAACAGAAAAGCTTCTGTCTCTGGTGGTATTTTAATTTTGAAGATGTTTTCAATGTTCATATGAATTATGATGCAGAAATTGTTTGCTTTAGGACATATCTACCACATATGGTTAAAAGTTCCTTCTTTTTGATGACATTTCCAACATTTTTAAATTTTGGTTCTATCTTTGCTAATCTTTCCAGCATCATGTACTATCTATACTTGACCTTGCAGAAATTTTGTGAATTGAATCTTTGTTTTCCACATATGTTTCCATTTATCTGGGTGAACATTATCGCCCACATTCTTTGATAATTGAATAATACAATCTTTGATTAGATGTACTTCTGTGTCTAATTTTAATGATACTTTATAGAATTTTACAATTTGTTTTTCCTTGGACTGGATGAAAATATTATCTATTCCATTACCACTCCAATCAATGCTAATCTTCTTATCCATTTAACATCTTTATTGTAGTTATTGTCTATATTGAAAGTATGAAAACTGCTTATCCTCTTGTTGGAGTTGGCTTGGATTTTTAGATGAGGTTCATTTTGTTGTCCAATTAATACCTATTGGGTCATTGGTCTTCCTGAGAGAATATTTTAAATGAATCTGCGAATAATCAAATGTCCAAAAGTCAAACCTGCAAATGTCAATGGCTGACTTCATAGTTATGTACTTTTTTGTAGTTCTGATGTTATTTTTGTTGTGCATTTTTTCTTCTTGTACAAGCAAAGTTAGCCCCCCCCCCCCCCCCGCCCCGCTTGCTGGGATTTCCAATTAAAGGCTTCTTTTGTAGATGTTCACAAAGGTATTTTTAAGTAGAGTCTTGATTTGTACTTTTTCTATACTTTGTATAGTGCATTTCTTAGATGGCTCTTAAAATTAGAGTCAATTAATGTTTATTCCTATATTAAGTATCCATACAATCTATATCTTAAATCATGTCCTTGTAATGTCAGTAGACTTTTAGTATTTATATCTTTGTTCCATTGTTTGAAGCAGGTATCATTTAATAATATTGGCATTGTTTGGAAAATAAGCATCATTTTCAGGAGAACATTCATTTTAATTATTGATATTTTTCTCAGCAAAGATAATTCTAGCTGGGACCATTGTTATAAATCATAATAGTCTTACTAAACTGCTGTGCTGCAGAAAAAAATCCTGCCTATCAGAAGGTCAGCAGTTTGAGCCTGGGTTGGGTGAGTACCCACCGTTTGCCTCATTTCACTTGTCCACTAGCAGGTTGAAAGCAAGTAGATAAAATAGGTACCACTATTTAGCAGGGAGTTAATAAGGGCGCCTTTATGGGACATCAATTGGAGGAAGTTCTTGGGCATGGAAGATGGAGTGACAGTGCCCCCCCCCCCCCCCCCCCCCGGCCAGGGTTTAGCACAGCCTCCAAAATGCTGGAAATAAGATCGGAAAAATTGACTTTATTTATTTATTTATTTATTTCCAACATTTCTACACCGCCTTTCTCAACCCCCGAGGGGAAATTCAGGGTGGCTTACCAGCAACAATTTGATGCCGAATTTTGTGTTTGTCTGTCCTTGTTAATTGTATAATTGGCATTGAATGTTTGCCATGTGTGTGTTCTGTAAGCCACTCTGAGTTCCCTTTGGAGTGAGAAGAGCAGGGTATAAATACTGTAAATAAATAAATAAAATTTTGCATTCCTTTCCATGCTTTTTTGTAGTCATGTAGATTCCCAGATACTTAACTTTGTTGATAATCTCAATACCTAATCTTTCCCTTGAGATTCTCTGGTCTCGCTGCTGGATATTCTTAATCATTATTTTTGTTTTCTGTTTGTTAATTCTAAGTCCAGCCATTTTAGCACACATAATCAACCCCCTACTAAGACATTTATTAGCTAGTCTGGTGAAATTTTATGTGAAGTTTCTACTTGGTGAAGACCTTCCTCACGTTACCTTGGTGGTTTCCAAGTTTCTTCCTGAGGCAGCCAGGATTAGACTATTCCCTATTTAAGACACAGGTTGAAAGACACCAACACTTCTTGTAGTCTTTTGTCTATGCTTTTTAGCCAACATATATTTTAAACAGTTTTAAACTGTTGTAAATGTTACCCATTTGTGTGTTTAATCAACCAGATGTTGTTAATCTCATTAACCTTCATACCTTGTACATCTACATTGCAATAAGGTTCTTTGGATCATAATAAAATGCTGTTGTTGTTATTTTTGCCTAAGTGTAATATGTTGCATTGTTCCCTATCCAAATTTATTTTTTACATTTTGCTCCAGTTCTTCAACATATTAAGGTCATTTTTAAAATCAATTCCTCACTGAAAGGTAGGAGATGCAATTAAGACAATGCTAAGAGGACCAGCAACTTTGTGGATCTTTTAATCCGAATGAGTTTGAAGGTGGAGGAATGAAAATTTAGAAGTCTGGGACTTGAAAAAAGTCTCACCTCTGCAAGCTATTGAATCAGAATCATAGAATCAAAGAGTTGGAAGAGACCTCATGGGCCATCCAGTCCAACCCCTTGCCAAGAAGCAGGAATATTGCATTCAAATCACCCCTGACAGATGGCCATCCAGCCTCTGTTTAAAAGCTTCCAAAGAAGGAGCCTCCACCACACTCTGGGGCAGAGGGTTCCACTGCTGAACAGCTCTCACAGTCAGGAAGTTCTTCCTCGTGTTCAGATGGAATCTCCTCTCTTGTAGTTTGAAGCCATTGTTCCGTGTCCTAGTCTCCAAGGAAGCAGAAAACAAGCTTGCTCCCTCCTCCCTGTGGCTTCCTCTCACATATTTATACATGGCTATCATATCTCCTCTCAGCCTTCTCTTCTTCAGGCTAAACATGCCCAGCTCCTTAAGCCGCTCTTCATAGGGCTTGTTCTCCAGACCCTTGATCATTTTAGTCGCCCTCCTCTAGACACATTCCAGCTTGTTACTATCTCTCTTGAATTGTGGTGCCCAGAATTGGACACAATATTCCAGGTGTGGTCTAACCAGAGCAGAATAGAGGGGTAGCATTACTTCCCTAGCTCTAGACACTATACTCCTATTAATGCAGGCTAAAATCCCAAAATTGTGGATCTTTTAATCCGAATGAGTTTGAAGGTGGAGGAATGAAAATTTAGAAGTCTGGCACTTGAAAAAAGTCTCACCTCTGCAAGCTATTGAATCAGAGTTTGTGAAGATTTGGTAGTTTCTTTTTTGGCAGTAGGTGGCCTACTCCTGCAAAATAGTCTTCTGTAAATATGCAAAAGTAGGAAGACAAAGACAGAGAAAGGTGGGAAAGCAAAGCATTTGCTTCATCTGTTTCTCTTGACAGCAGGATTTTTAACCTCGCTCATCATTTCATGGATCTCATTACAGCGTCTTCACCTCATTTTCTGTGAGGATAAATAAATACGTCTGTACATGCATACATACATTTTCTCAAAGATGATGAGTTATCCATAGAATGCATTTTTATCCAAATGATCCGGGCCAAGAGAGAATTCTGAAGAAGCTATTTCACTTCTCATTCCCTCATTTTATTATTTTTTAAAATATATATTTTCACCTCTGATGGTTCACATTGCTCACCTCAAGCACAGTTTTTCATCAAAGAAAAATGCGGGCAAGCATAAAACGGTTACATCTAAGAACTGTCAGTCCAAATAAAGGACTGCTTTGATTTGCTTAAGTTAAAAAGATCCAGCATTGCTCTTCTCTGCATGGTTTTTTTCAAGCTGGTTTTTCCCCCTTATAATGGAAGACCTCACAGGGGTCTTCGGCTTGGTTGATTTTAAATAGCTCGGTATCCAGCTACCTTGTCCAAATCTACTACCTTTTTTCAACTCTCCCTTCAATGCAAATTCTCCTTTCTGTATTATTTTGTATTCATAACAAGCACTGTTTGTGCACTGCAGTTAAGGGATTCTAGAGTCTGTAGCCCCCAAAAGTAACTTTTCCAAGTTTTGATCTTATTCCTCCTCTGTGCCCCAGCATAGGTTCATTATCATCTCTAGTTTAGCCACTCTGGTTTGTTTGTTCTTGTTTGTTTTTTCAAGTTCAGACATCACAAGTCACAGGAGAAGTGAGCAGGAGGAGGGAAGAGATATGGAGGAGGGACAATTAGTTATAATGGCTTCTATTTCAGTGGAGGCTCATATCTCAGGCTTCAGTTTGAACTTTTTAAAAGTTACTAAGATGATGAATACAGTTGTGAGAATAAAGTTTAGAATGTTGGATACCTCCTTTAAACTTTGAGCTATGACTTAGTGAGTTTATCACATCACTGATATGGTGACTGAGGATCTGCACAATTCTGGGACTTGTGGTTTGGGAGGGGCCTTTAAACTGCTCAGCCAGACACGACCTGGACCTCACTAAACTACAAACCTCAGAATTCTGCAGGAGGCAGAAACCAGATTTAAAGTGGATCTATGCTTAACTGTGCTGAGGCTGAAAATCATTGTTCCATGTGTCTATCTCATCAACACCTTATTATCTGGAGATGATAACACTGGGTTTCTGCCTTAGGGAGAAGGTTACTATGTATATACTTTGCAAGAAGTAGTCTGCACTTGCGACTGAAAGAAGGTTTAGTGGAGTTCACATTCTTGAAAAAAGCCATGTATTACCACCTCCTGAGAGATGCTACAAGAAATGTGATCCATGTAAATGTGGTCCGTATTGTGGCTGCTGAGGTGGCAGGGAATGAAGTGTTGTGCTGCTCATGTCATGACATGAAATATTAAAGTGTCTACTTATAAAAAGACTGTGCTTGTCTACTTCTTTCTCCTTTCTTCTGTGCAGACCACTTTACTTCTGTTGGAGGTGGAGGCTCCTTTGGAAGCTTTCAAACAGAGGCTGGATGGCCATCTGTCAGGGGTGATTTAAATGCAATATTCCTGCTTCTTGGCAGGGTATTGGACTGGATGGCCCATGAGGTCTCTTCCAACTCTTTGATTCTATGATTCTATGATTCTGTAGCTGTCAGTTTAGGCCCCAAGTGGTGCTGGTGGTTGTTGCTGCAGGAGCTGCTGCTGCCTCTGTCTTTTTTCCTTCTCTCACCTTAGACTCGGATTGAAAACAGCTTTTTACTGTCACTTGTGTGACTTTAAGGACCTCGTCCCACCGGGGAGGGGGGGATCTTCTAGGTGAGGTGTTCAGTGGCCTTTCATTTCCAAAGGAAACTGAGAATTAAACTACAGTTCCCACCCCACCTTTAAATACAACAGTTGTATCCCGCTTAGAATATAACAGTTGTCATCCTACTTTAAGATGCCCATTTTTATCCATTTCTATGCAAAGTGAAAGCAGTGAAGTCAATTCTTTTCTGACTTCACAAGAATAAGCTTCTCTTTACTTTAAAGCTGAAATCTACTGGAAGCAATCCTGCATCATTTGATCAGCTCTGTAGGACGCCATCTTTAAAGTGAAGAGAAACTATGAGAAAATGAGCCCCCCACTTTCTCCTCCTCATGGGATGAGGTCCTTAGTCATTTCCAACCAATGCAAATCTGTCATGGTATTTTCTTTGCAAGATTTGTTCAGAAGGGTTGTTGTAGGTTTCTCAGGCTATCTGGTCATGTTCCAGAAGCATTCTCTCCTGACGTTTCTCCTGCATCTATGACAGACACCCTCAGAGGTATGAGGTCTGTTGGAAACTAGGAAAATTGGTTTATACATCTGTGGAATGTCCAGGGTGAGGAAAAGAACTTTTGTCTGTTGGAGCTAGGGGTGAATGTTTCATTTGGCCACCTTGATTAGTATTTGATGGCCTGACAGCTTTTAGGTGTGGGTTGTTACTGCCTGAGGGAATCTTTTGTTGAGAGGTGATTAGCTGTCCCTGGTTATTTCTTATTCCCTGTGTATGAGTGTTTTTCTTTATTTACTGTTATAATTTTAGAGTTTTTTTAAAAATATTGGTAGCCAGATTTTGATCATTTTCATGGTTTCTTCCTTTCTGTTGAAATTGTCCACATGCTTATGGATTTCAATGGCTTCGCTATGTAGCCTGACATGGTAATTGTTAGAGTGGTCCAGCATTTCTGCGTTCTCAGATAATATGCTGTGTCCAGGTTGGTTTTTCAGGTGCTCTGCTATGGCTGACTTCTCCGGTTGAAGTAGTCTACAGTGCCTGTCATGCTCCTTGATTTGTGTTTGGGCAATGCTGCATTTGGTGGTCCCTATGTAGCCTTGTCCACAGCTGCATGGTATACGGTAGACTCCTGCAGAGGTGAGAGGATCCCTCTTGTTCTTTGCTGAACATAGAATTTGCTGGATTTTTCTTAGTGGGTCTGTAGATAGTTTGTATGTTGTGTTTCCTCATCAGCTTCTCTGTGTTTAGTCGTTCCCTTGATGTATGGCAAGAACACTTTTCCTCTGGATGGATCTTTGTCTTTAATATTGTGGCTTGTTTTCAGTCTTGCAGCTCATCTAATGTCTGAGGTGAAGTCTCCATTGGCCTGTTAAGCCCAGTTTAGGTTGTTCAGTTCCCCTTGGAAGAGGTGGGGTTCACAGATTCTGTTTGCATGATTTGCCAGGGTTTTAATGGTGCATTTTTTAAATGATGTTTCTTTTATTGCCTTCAACAATACATTGTTCAAAAAGGGTTTGCCTTTTCTTCCTTTGAGGCTGAGAGAGTATATATCACCCAAGGTAACCAAGTGGGTTTCCATGGCTGAGTAGGGGAATCAAACCCTGGTGTCTAGACTTGCAGTCCATGACACTATGTTAGCTATATTTTACAAATGTAGAATATTAGAATTAAAACATATAAAAACTAGGTTCTTGTGGGTTTTTTCAGGCTATATGGCCATGTTCTCGAGGCATTTTCTCCTGACGTTTCACCTGCATCTATGGCAAGCATCCTCAGAGATAGTGAGGTCTGTTGGAATTAGGAAAATGGGTTTATATATCTGTGGAATGACTGGGGTGGGGCAAAGAGCTCTTCTCTGCTGGAGCTAGGTGTGAATGTTTCAACTGACCACCTTCATTAGCATTTCAAGGCCTGGCTGAGCCTGGGGGAATCTTTTGTTGAGAGGTGTTAAGATGTGCCTGGTTGTTTCCTCTCTGCTGTTTTGCTGTTGTAATGTTAGAGGTTTTTTTTAAATACTGGTAGCCATATAAAACATATAAAAAGTTAACACTGAACCCGGCAGAAGTGGATCTAGCCTGATCCAGCTGTCCATACCTTCAAACTCCAGGATCATTGTTCATTGTGTAGACTCCCTGCACCATTGAAAGGGGCATCCACATTGTTTGGCCCATGAAGACATGGCCCATATCAGCCTTTCATCATAATATATAGAGTAATAGTTATACTTTTAGGAATAGCAAGTTCACCAAAGTTTTCATAAGGTTTTCAGTTACTTTTAGGTCACCAACAACTTTCATCGTATGGTAGATATTCCAACATACTGTTGTTTTCATCCCAGCATCCCAGTGGTTTGCATACCTCTGGAATGAAACGATATACTCCCCCCTCTCCCCACAACTGCTTCCCACCCTATCCTTTATTCCTTATGTTTTGTGTCTTAAATGTAGTTTGAGAGCTTTGGGACAGGGATTTCCATGCTGCTTATCTTTGTAAGTTGCCTTGGGAATCATTTTGGCCAAAGAGAAGGATATACATGCAGATGATAAAGAAATGCCACGGATGGAATTGGAGAATTGGAGAGATTGAGAGGGAAGTCACGATCTGTCAATCAACATTCATCCACTGGAGAATATCTGATGCATAATATCAGAGCTAGCATACTATCAGAAGTTATTTGTGTCTGTTCTGTAAGAATAGCATTCTTATGCTGAAGAAGAAACTATCTTCAATTTCAGTTTTTTTAAAAGAATATATTGCTGAAATTATATTTCTTAACATATCCCGAGAACTGATAGACTGAGGACTCCAAATTATTTGTCTACATTTGTTAGGTTATTAAATATAGATAAGGTTGGAAGAAAGGCAGCTTTGCATGTCATTATTGCATTGAAATAGCTGATAAGTAAATATTGAACTTGCAGAAGTTAAATATTAAAACTTAGTGGGCAATCTAACACTGTGTAATGCTAGATCATACTCCTTTGTGCTTAGCCTTCATTAATATGTGACTACTATTTCTCCATATCATATTCAGAAGAACCTATTCATGTTGCCTCTCTGATGGTCCAGCTGCTGGCTGCTGTGGTTCCATGTCACTTTGGCAATGAATTCACTCTAGGCTTTTGTCCAAATTTTAAAAGAGCTAAAATTGTCATTGTTTTTGTTATCAAACTAAGTGTATTTATGAAAATACTAAGAATGGGAGACCTCCAAGGGCCTCAGTAATTAACTCTGCTGTTTGGGTCTTACATACTCAAGACTGTGGCTTCCTTGAGGAGGTCCATCCACATATGATGCAGTCTCCTTCTTTTCCTACTGCCTTCCAGTTTACCAAGCATTACCATCATTTATAGATATCATTTCTTGTTTTATAATGTCTAACTTCCCCAGTTTCATTCTTCTCATATTCTATGCTTCTTTGATATGCATTGTGCAACTTTGGACGTTATTTTCATATCTGAGCACACGTTCATGTATGAAAAGTCCAAAGCTACCCAATCATCAGCTGAACTTTGGTATGAGTACAGTTTCATTATTAGACTCAGCTCTAATTCTATTTGTCCTCTACTCTTCCCCAGAAGCTGGTTAAATATTTTTTTTTGATCTGAGAGTCTCATCTTCTGGCACTATCTTTAATTCAGACTGTCTCATCTCATCACAGGGTTTTCAAGGTAAAAGGCTTCAGGAGTGAATTGCAATTGCATTCTCCTGCACATTGTTGTTGTTGTTGTTGTTGTTGTTGTTGCACTATGACTGTAGATGGTATTTTACCAATAAAGGAATAACAAAAAACGTTCATGTTCTCAGGCTTACAAACATGACACAAAAGGAAAAAAGGAATGGCAACAAGGGATGGGATTAGGTCCAGCAGAAACTGCCAAATCACCTCTCTCTCTGAGGCAAGGGCAGTGGCGGAAATTGGAATAGAGGGGAGATTTTTCATCTGCCCTTAGACCTAGCTATGATGGAGCTGTGCCTGCCTTTTCTTCTATCCCTCTGAGGCCAGGGCAGTGGCAGTTGAAATGGGGAGGGGGGGGGTTCCTTCTGTTGCTGAGCCTAGGCATGATGGAACTCTTCTCTCCCTCCAAGGTCGTGTTTCTCAACCTGGGGGTCGGGACCCCTGGGGAGGTCGTGAGGGGGTGTCAGAGGGGTCGCCAAAGACCATCAGAAAATACAGTATTTTCTTTTGGTTGTGGGTGTTCTTTGTGGGAAGTTTGACACAATTCTATCATTGGTGGGGTTCAGAATGCTCTTTGATTGTAGGTGAACTATAAATCTCAGCAACTACAACTCACAAATACCAAAGTCTATTTCCCCCAAACTCCACCAGTGTCCACATTTGGGAATATTGAGTATTCATGTCAAATTCAGTTCAGATCCATCATTGTTTGAGTCCACAGTGCTCTCTGGATGTAGGTGAACTACAACTCCAAAACTCAACGTCAATGGCCACCAAACCATTCCAGTATTTTCTGTTAGTAATGGGAGTTCTGTGTGCCAAGTTTGGTTCAATTCCATTGTTGATGAAGTTCAGAATGCTCTTTGCTTTTAGGTTAACTATAAATCCCAGCAACTACAACTCCTAGATGACAACATTATCCCCCCCCCCCCGAACCCCCACCAGTATTCAAATTTGGGCGTATCAGGTATTTGTGCCAAATTTGTTCCAGTGAATGAGAATACATCCTGCATATCAGATATTTACGTTATGATTCATAACAGTAGTAAAAGGACACTTGTGAAGTATCAACGAAAATAATTTTATGGTTGGGGGTCATCACAACATGAGGAACTTCATTAAGGGGTCGTGGCATTAGAAAGGTTGAGAATCACTTCTCCAAGGCAAAGGTAATGGCAGTCAGGACGGATGGATCTGTTGTCTAGACATGAAAAACCATACTAGTAACAATAGAGTTAGCTATAGTGACACTAATGTTGTATCTAAAAAAATCCTGTCAATGTCACGTCCACACTACTGCTGCTTCCTAGCAACTGCTTGGTACATAAGGCTTCAATCCAGTATCCTCTCGGGGTTGCTTATATACCTTCATGTCAGTTTATACTACACTGAACCATATACCCTCTCCCTTAATTTATTGTACCAAAGCTACTTCATGCACCATCCCCTGCTTCACAGCAAGCAGCCAGTATCACGGAATTATCAGTGCTACCTACCTCATAGCCAGATGAACAACACTAAGGCTTCCAAAGATCCAGGTGGATTTCAGCTTTGGTGTCATCAATTCACATCTGATTATGGAGTGATGGTCAGATGTTTCTATGATACGGGCTGCTTACCATGAAATATAGAATGGTCATGTGAAACAAAGCTTCAGGACTTTAGTCAGGGTGTGTGTGCACAGGCTGAATCAAGTAGTAGAATTATTCACAATCACTAACATTTTAATCTCAATTTCAGAGAAAAGGAGCATTTTCATACTAGATGGCTTTTAGGCTATTTGTCTAATTGCATCTCCTCATATAGACCATCCTGGGCACTGTGGTCAACAGAGGAGGCCCTCCTCTTAGTTCCACCCCTGCCACAAGCTCGGTTGGTGGGAACAAGAGAGGGGCCTTCTCTGTTATTATTCCCTGTCTCTGGAACTCCCTTCCTAAACAAATAAAAATGGCCCTTACCCTCCTCTCCTTTAAGACACTTTCAAAAACTCACTTTAGCAAATGTAGAGAAGAACTAAAACATGTTACCCATTTGAAATGCTGGCCAACTCCACTTGCTCTATATGGATAAGGAATACTGGCACCGCCATTTTAAATGTAACTGTATTTTAAACAGTTTTGAAGGTATTTGTTGTAATATTTATTTATGTTTTAGTTAATTATGTCTTGCTGACTATTCTGTTATATTTTTATCTCGATGCTTAATCCTTTGTGGTAAACTCACTGTTATTATTGTACTCTACCATGTAGTTTGACATGTTTTTGATATGTTTTGTACTCACTGGAACATTGAATGTCTGCTTTCTTATGTGTAAACTGCCTCGAGTCCCCTCGGGGAGAGAGGAGGTATAGAAATAAAGGTTTATTATTTTATTATTATAATAAAGTTCTTTTTAACCTTACATTCCTTTTGTGTTTATTGCTATTGTTGTTGTATACAACTGGGGGGGGGGGCTAAAATAACTTTATATTACAATGCATAAATGCACATATTAAAAATCCAATTGTTTAGTCCCACTTAGAATAGATTCATTGAAACCTTTGTTGAATAATGAGCCAAGTTTTAGATGAGTTCAACAGGGCTAGTTTATTTAAGAATTGACAGGAAGAGTCAAGTCGTAGTGTCTACCAAAAATGGTTGCATTCTGTTTCCTGTTGTGGAATCCTTCTTTGGATGAATCCTTCTATTGCATTAAGAACAAGGAATTATATCTGCCACCCCACCTTAACTCTTACTTTTTTGAGGATCAGTGTCAGGGCTTCTTGTCTGAAAGTGTACTCAGACATCCATTCATGTTGATGACGACTTGTTTAACAGCTTGATAGACTTTGCATTTGTTACCATAGAGTTCCTATGATATTAGGGCATGTCTCATTAGTTTCACCTATGCAGATTTATTCTCATATATTCTTTGATTTCTGAGATGCTATTGGAAAATAACCTAAATAATCACATATATTAGCCATAACTACAACGAAGCACAACAAAATTAAGATGTTTTTCAAAGCTATTTCAACTTCTGAAACAATAGAAGATTATGCATGATGCCAAGTGCAAATCAACGTTTTCTTCTTTCTGCAGGTCAGTTGTTTCTTTGGGGCAGAAAGAAATATGGCCTCTTCAGAACTGTCCATTCGGTCCAGGGAGTTTTCTGATCCATTTTCATGATTGTGGTGTTAGAATCGATATTTCTCTAAGATTTACCCACAAGCAGCTAAATCTGCCAGGCCTACCTGTGATTTGTCAGCATTGTGAGCTCCTTATTACTGTTCTCATTCAAAACACACTTTTGATTTACCTGTAGTTCAATGCAGTTTGTGGTGGTCTAAAGATGAAATATTAATTTCCCAATGGAAGAACGATCTGTTTTCTGACCTGCTTGTCTTTGGCATGATACAACATTTCATCATCAATGGAAGCATTCGAGAGCACGAAGGAAGCCTTCTAATGGGGATGGGTAGGAACAGCTAAATGAACAAAGGCCACAAAGTAGATTGTGCAGTCAAAACCATATTATGCTATTTGAAAATGAGAGCCTGGAAAAGTGTTGTATTGTAGGTTATTTTAGCTAGTTTTTTTTTTATTACAATGGAGGTTGATGTAATTTGGGCAGTGAATCTTCTCTAAGTTCTCATCGACATAATAAAGATGCTGGACTGCATCTCCAAAAAGCACCATTAGTTCTTCTAAGTTGGGCTAAGATATGGAACAGAATTTTCACCCTACCGATATCATAGCCACCAGTACAATTTGCTCAATTTTGGTTAGGTTTTCAAATACGTTGGGCATTTTCTGTAATGAGAGGCAGCCAGGTTAATAACTGGGGTGGCATACAGGGAGCACACAACTTCCATGTTACATCAGCTCCATTGGCTGCCTGTTTGCTACTGGGTACAATTCAAAGTGCTGGCTTTGGCCTATAAAGCCCTAAACAGCCCCGGCCCAGTTTACCTGTCTGAACACATCTCCCTTTATGAACCACTGCAGAAACTAAGATCTTCTGGGGAGGCCCTGCTCTCAGTCCTGCCACTATCACAGGCGTGTTTGGTGGGGATGGGAGACAGGGTCTTCTTAGTGATTGCCCCCCAGTTATGGAACTCCCTTCCTGGCAATATTAGATCAGCCCCCTCCCTCCTGTCCTTCAGAAGGACGGTGAAGCCCTGGCTGTGGGACCAAGCCTTTGGGGCAGTGCAATGAGGCAAAATGGTGTCCTGAGATGATTTTTAAGCAACTTTTAATCTGAATATAAGTGATTTTAATGTTTGTATATATTTATGGTTTTATATCCCGGCATTGAATGTTTGCTGTATATATGTTGTGCTCCACCCTGAGTCCCCTGCGGGGTGAGAAGGGCGGAATATAAATGTTTTAAATAAATAAACAAACATTTCTTTGACTACTTCTTTCCATCAGTGTGCATTACCAGTAGGGGCATAAAATACTACTGTAATGAACCCTTACCTTTAGCTGCCAGAATGTGGGGCCTAGCGAAGCCCCGACAGCCATTTTAGATTAGGGAAACAGGGAGATACCATCTTAGGTTCTTAGAGGGGGGCATGTCCTTGTTAAGGAAGCAAAGAGTAGATGGCCAGGATTGGTTAGGAATAGGGGGTGGAGCCTTATATTCAGATAAAGAAAAAAAGTGTACCTTTTGAATTTTGGAAGCTTGAGTTGACAGTAGGGATTTGTCGATTGGGGAGTTAAGGTAGTCAGTTGGTGTTAACAGTTGGATAGTACTAGATAGGAGAACTGAGTTAATCTTTTGTAGTATTCAAGGGCTAGAGGAATTAGCCAAGAATACTGACGGGGAACAGGACCTTGCTTATGGTCTGTTTCTTTTATCCTTGAGGAAGGCTAGGCCAAAAAGGTTGTTTGGCTAGATTCCAGAAAGGGGAATTTGGTTTGGAATTATCTTCAGAGATTAATTTCCTGAGATAATCTCCTGTTTGTTAACTCTAGATTTGAACCCAGTACGCATTTAAGAATTGTACATCAAATGTAACCAAAAGTTTTTGTGCCATTAACATACAGAAACCATTACGCATTTGTACCAGAAGAGTTTAAGCCTGTTAAATAAACATTTTATTATAGTAAATATTATATTGCTATATTATTATTATAACTTTATTTGTACCCCGCTAGCATCTCCCGAAGGACTCAATGCGGCTTACACAGGCCAAAGCCTCAAAACACAGTACAACAATACAATACCTAAAGCAAATTAAAAACAGTTAAGCAGAATAAACAACAACAGTAACAATACATCGAGGCACTATAAAACTGGGCCGGCCAGAGAAGTGGGTACAGGATTAAAAGTGCTGATGTGGCGGGAGGAATGTAGGATTATAAAGTAAGTGCAGTGTGCAGTGTGCAGTGATCTTAGTTCTACTAAAGTGCTTCTAGGACTTGGTATTGGAGGTTCCTAATCTGAGAAGGCACATCGGAACAGCCAGGTCTTCAAGTTCTTTCTGAAGACTGCCAATGTAGGGGCCTGTCTAAGATCTTTTGGGAGGGTGTTCCAAAGTTGGGGGGCCACCACAGAAAAGGCCCTCTCTCGAGTCCCCACCAAGCGTGCTTGCGACACGGGCGGGATCACGAGCAGGGCCTCTCCAGATGACCGAATTGAACGTGTGGGTTTGTAAACATGTTACAACGGCCTGTGCGTGTGAACATCATTGTATATCTTTCCCATTTTTATCAACCTCTTTCGTGTGAAGTATCTTTATAACTACCTATAAAAATGCTCTACTTTCTTCTTTGTTAGGGTTCATTTGCTAGACAATTGCTAGCATTGCACATCAAAAGCTTCAAAATCTACACAACAGGCTCAGAGCAGGCTACCATATCAGCATGACTCCTGCTCACCCATCACTAAGTCCCAGTCATTTGACAATAGAACCACAAAGCACATTTTGATAATAGAATCACATAGCACATGGGGAATTCAGTCATCACAGTTACCCCACCGTAGGGTCTAGTGGCATTAATATGAATGCTTCCCATGTGATTCTCTCAATCCCATCTCAAGTGATTCTGTTCTTTTGTGATTATAATTTGGTAATTTCAGTTTGCATTTACAGGTTTACTTGTAGTCAGCTGTGGTTGCTCTGAACTGGATGGGTGAAATGAGCCATTGATGTAGCATCTATCTTTTGTTTTGTTTGCTTTATAGCTTGCATCCCTGACATGTGATGTTTTTCCTAAGTAGAATGGTATCTCAAGATGAAACTTTGAGTGGGCATTCTTTAGGGTACATTTCAGCGTGTCAAGGCAAAACACTAGTCAATGATGAGATCTATTTTCAAAGATGAAAAACAAACTGAAATAAGTTACTTACCTTAAGTGTTTATATTTGTTACAGAGTCCCAGCAGTGCATACAACATTTTAGACAATAAAAATCAAGGTACTTTTGCTGGCCCTGAAAAGAGTAGAATCATTAAGTAAATTGAATTTACCTATGTGTTGACGCACAATACAATAATTGTGCCACTGGGGCTACTGTTACTGGAATTAGACATTATGATTCCGGCCAAAACCAAGAAAGAGCCTACTGTCCAGAAGCTTCTTAAGATTTAAATAAATTAAAGTTTAAAAATAGAGAAGACAATCAAAGATGGTAAAGGATTTCAAAGAGTGGATGTGAGCAAATATAACCACATAACCACATAATTCTTAAAATTTAGTCACAGATCTGGATTTGAATTGTCTTCATTTACCATGCAATCACTTGGAAGTGGTGGCAAGCCATGATTTGTTAGCAACAAGTATATGGATCTTCTAGTCATTCCTGGTGGATCCAATTTTTGTAAGAAAGTGGATCCATTCCATTTCTAGGACAGCTTTAAAGGAACTATCCAAGGTGCTGAACTTCTCTCATGGAATTTCAACTATTTCTGCAGCGAATGCTGTACTATAAAATACCATGCAAAATTAAATAATAGCATGGTGCCTGATTTTAAATGAATGGGTGGAGTTATAGGAGCTGCAAATATGCCAATCTTTGCCAAGTTAAGCTGTCATGCAAGCTAATACAGGAGCTGATATAAAAGTCTTGTGTTTCTTGTTTTTTCCTCCAATGTAAACCTATTCCACTTTTTAAATGCATATCCAGTGCCCTTTAAGCACATTCAGTAATTTCCACTAGCTGTTTGAACCATACTGCTTTTCAATAATATCTTGACATTTAATGATGGCCACATATCATTTGTCATGACATAAGAGACTTCTATGTGCTGCTTGGAAACTCACTGGCTGCATTGATCCATATGTTTGTTTCAAATTTCTGTAGCACAGAAAAGGGCACCTGAAATATTCAGGGGACTAGAGTGCCTCTTCCAGGTTGTGGTGTTTGGGGCTTTGTTGTTTAGAAAAAGGATAATGTGGGTATGGAGATTTTGTAAAATAATGCATGGCTTTTCTTCTTCTTTCAGAATACCAGTGACTCAGGTTGGGACAAAAGAAAGGAAATATGTCTTCTTTTTGTGCATTATTGAACTATTTTGTTAATTAATTAATTGAAATCATAATTTCCAAAGACCTGGGGTGGTATACAATAAAATCAACTTGAATCGCTTGAAGGAATTTAAAAGATGAACAATTACAAATAATTTGCAATATAAGTTAAAACAGTTAAAATGCAATAAAGGTAAAGGTAAAGGTTTCCCCTTGACATTAAATCCAGTCATGTCTGACTCTGGGGTGTGGTGCTCATCTCCATTTCTAAGCCAAAGAGCCGACATTGTCCGTAGACACCTCCAAGGTCATGTGGCTGGCATGACTGCATGGAGCACTATTACCTTCCCACCAGAGCAGTACCTATTGATCTACTCAGATTTGCATGTTTTCGAGCTGCTAGGTTGGCAGAAGCTGGGGCTAACACCAGAAGCTCACACCGCTCCCCGGATTTGAACCTGTGACCTTTTGGTCAACAAACTCAACAGCTCAGCGGTTTAGCTCACTGCACCAACTGGGGCTCCAAAATGCTATAACAAGGTAAAATTGTTAGATTTTGTACCACCACCTAAACTATGGTGTCGTTTATAATGTAGGAATGTAGCCAACACTAATGCCATTTGGGTCTTTTAAGATGAGAACAACCCAGAGTGCAACAACGGAAAGTGAGTTAGCTTCTGCAAAATGTGTGGATGGCCACCAACTTGGTACCACATTGTTCCTTTTAATTTGTAGTATGAATCTGATTCTGACTTGAAAGTAAAAGTGGAAAGGAGACCTAATACAGATCAAGATGTTTCTTAGGAGGATGGAAGAGTTTTAATACAATTTTTGGTCCCAGTTACGAAACGTGAACCATCTACAAGTGTTACTGTCAACTTCTAGAAAGATTCCATCAGTACTGTCTAAATCTTAAAGGTACCAGTTTCTGTCGGATCTTGGAAGCTAAGCAGGATCAGTCCTGGTTACTAATCAGATAGGAAACATGAATGAATACTGGGGGCTTTAGGGATTTTTTTTCTTGATGAAGGAACTGTCAAAACCATCTCTGATCATTTCGTTGCCTAAGATAACCCTACAAAACTCATGTAGGCTCTATAAGTCATTAGTTGACTTGAAGACATACAGAAAGGGAACAATGGCATGAATCTTGCTATTAGTCCCAATAAGTGTAGACCCATTAAATCAAATAAGTTTAAATATGTGTTGATTAACCATTCAATAATTTATTCAAAGGATTTACTCCAGTTAGGATTAACTAACAGCTTTCAAACCACTATGTGCAAACATAATACATTAGGGAAATGCATAAAAATTTCCACATGAAAAGAAGGACTTATCAACTGATGTGAACAAAGGATAGGACATGAATTCAGGTGGGATTTGGAGCAATGCGATGAGATCAATGCTGAGTATTTTAATAGATAAGATTATATAAAAGTTGCTACATATCTCTATAATGTCTCCATTGCTCCTCTCCATGCACGTCCTCACCACAATCACAACCAGGCGCCTGGGATATTGTCTTAGAAATCTCAACGTATCTTCAAGCACTGTGATTAGCTGTGCAGATTCTTAAACCTAAATGCTCTCCAAGGAAGGCACAATAGCTGAGTGTACACATTCAGGATAGTTTACATTGTGCCATTTGAGTTAAACAAGCACATTAATTTGCCTGTTGTTACTAGAGATAAGCACTGCCAAGCCATTAGCTCATGCTTCAATAAAAGCTCATATTATGGGAAGCGGCTAGTCTCCCTTGTTCCCTTTTGTGTATTTATCTCTGTGGTTTTTAACTCCTGTCACATTGTACAGAAAGGTAACTTCATCTTCTTGAAATAATGGATGGCTTTTACTTTCATTGGTTGTATGAAGGCTAGACAAGAAGATGAATTAAATGTGCGACTGTAGCTGAAAATTACATCTATGACTTTAATTTCTCATTCTTTTTTATAGCATGGAATAATATCCTTGCTCCCATTATTGTAGAGGTAGGAATGTAAATTTTTTGCCTGTTTGTCAGATGACAAATTTCAAAAGTTTTCCCCCACTTTTGGGCACTTTTCCATGATTTTTAAAAACATTTTGTGACATTTTTTGAAAATTTTGGTCTAATCTTAACCAGAACTATTCCAGTCATAGTACAAGACCTTGTACTATCATTGCACCAGTTGCAATAATGGAGCTCCATCACCAAAGTTATGACTGACAAAGCTTCTCTGAAGTCTACTTCCACAATCTGGCAGAGTTCCAACTAAGGTATTTTTTGAGACATTTGAACACTGGATAGTGTTTACATTATGCTACTGTCTTTGGTGTGAGATCAGTTACCTGGAGATACTCTTCAGGGTCCTACCACAAGTGGTTGTCTCAGGCCACCCTGCAACCAGGAGCACACTGTGAACATCATTTCAGAGAATCATAGTTGGAAGAGACCCGATGGGCCAACCAGTCCAATTCCCTGCCATGCAGGAAGAGAATAATCAAAATACCCACTGACAAACGACCATCCAGACTCTGCTTAAAGACCTCCAATAAGGAACTTCCACCACACTCCAAGGCAGTGAGTTTCACTGTTGAACAGCTCTTATGGACAGGAAGTTCTTCCTAATGTTCAGGTGAATCTCCCTTCATGTAATTTGAACCAACTGTTCCAAGTCCTATTTTCCAACATTTCAATCTCCAGTGCCCCCCAAAAGCTGTGGTCAAGGGATCATGTCTGGTCATCCATAGCCATTAAATGTGAATCCCTACTAATTTGTTGAATATTTATTTTATCCCACCTTCCACTTCATCACATGGAGTCTTCTCTGCACTTCTCTGAGTTGCCAGCATACTGCTGGCTTGGAGTCCCCTGGAGTCCATCAAATGATGCACGGCTACTTCTAGCAGGGCTCCATTGGGCTCTTCATGGAAGAATCTGGGGAGGATGCAGGAGGAAGCCAGGTACAGCAGGAAAACATCATGACAGTAAGGGCATGAAGCAACATGCTGTCCCATTGTTTTTTCCAGTATGCCCTGGTTCCTGTACCTCAATGTGATGAGGTCCCTTGTCTGTTCAGTGAATGTTGTGGGAATCATGCAACATCATCTCGTAAGTGCCATTTTTCTTTCTCATTTGTGGTTTGGTTTCGAAGGGCAAAATGCAACAGAGTGAACAAATCTGATTCTTATTTTTTATACAGTGCAATTCCTGTATCAGTAGAGGATACGTTTCTAAACTTGCTAAGGAAACAGGAAACCACGGATAATAGCAAAGCCTATTTAAATGAGCAGCTTCTACCAGAAGATACCATCAAATTGCTTTGGAGGACCTAGAAAATCCCTATAGAATTTGGCCACATGACTTTATGACAGTCCAGCAGAAGTATACCATAGAACCATACGGAGGACATATTTTTGTCAGAAGCAGGTAGATGAAACCCTGGATACCAGTCCTGTGGATATGAGTTGTATTGCACATGTGTGCACACCAAATTTACAAGAATGTCACTATTTTGCAGGAATGGCCCTCTATTAGACAGTAGGAAGTGATCATTTCCAGCAACAAATGATGGCAGACTCTGAACTATTCCTCCTAAATAGATGTTTGCTTTAGTCGTGGGACAGGGCTGTATATGTCATGTGCATCTTGGACCATCCAAGGACCTCATCAAAAAGGCCCATGGATTTGCCCTGCATCAGGGCAAATCCATATACTCCCTGGGTGTGTGTGTGTGTGTGTGTGTGAAGTGCCTTACCTTGCCCCTCATCCCATTGGGGGAAGTGTCACCACCCGGCTTCCTTCCATTGCCGGCAAGACAATACAGGAAAGCTCCCATGTTGCCACAGTGGTGGTGTGCACTGCTTCCTTTCCCTTCTGGAGCCTGACCAGAAGTGTCTGTATGTCATGTGAAGAGCTCCATGCTGAAAAAGGAGGGGAAACAGTGTATGACAGGCAAATCAGCCCATCTGATGGGGTAGAAAGAGGCCACTGCCTAAGTGTGGTAGAGAACACCATCTCATTTTCAGTGCTAAAATAAGATTAATTTTTGAGTCCATTCAGAGCACAAAATGGGGAATGGGCACCATCTCCTTTTTGTGGCATTTTATGCCAATGGACTGCCTGAATATTTCACTTCACTCCTTTTTTCTCCCTCTTTGTCTCTGTTAGCTAAACATCTACAAACTTGTAGTGCCATAACTCTTATTTATGAACAGATTAGTTTTCATATGTTTAAGGAAACTTAATCTGTTCTATATTTTGCTAGCCTACTAACATGAGCATCTTTGTAGTATGGTTAAATGTGACTGAAAAATGCATAATTGCATGTTGTCCTAGTATATCAATGATTTGTTTAATGCACTCGCAAGTGCCTTCAGTATAATTTCAGAAGGGCATAATATAAATAAATGAGAAGGAAACTGCTGATTATGAATGCTTGGCTGAATAATGGAAACTGATATAGAAACAGACTGTTACAGACATAGATCTAGCCAGAGCTTGGAATGCGACATTTAAATTTGGAATTATTTATATATAGTTATTGAAGGGAAAAAAACCCAGCATCGACACATACAGGCTGGTGATATGAAGTAGAAAACCTCCTCTTCCGATATATATGATTGCTATCTTCACGTACACAAAACTGCCAAGCTTTGATTCCGTGGGAGCAAAACCTAATCCAGAACTGTTTGACACACCTCCACACTCAGGTATGAACTTTGACAGATAACACCTTCATCTTTTCTGGATTCAGCTTCAGTTTATTTTCCAGATCCAATCCTAGGGATACATCTCTTTGAATATTTAGTTTTGGCCATGCAAATTAAACATCTACATGGGGGTAATGGAGATCAGAACTGCAGTTGGGTCTCAATCTAGATCAAGTTTCATCCAGTGACTTGGAAAAAAAGCTGGTTGTTGTTAACCACCATCAAGTTGATCTCATGGTCCTGCAAGCATTTTTCTGCATACTTTCACAACTCACCCTTTCTCCACTATTATTATTCAATTTTTAAAATTTTAGAGCAATTTTGTGATTCTATTTTTGACAAAAAAGCAGACATAACTATAAAATTTAAAATAAAAACAAATAGCTTACTAATAGTAATGGGGAAAAGGAAGAGGGATTGTTTTTAACTTTTATAATTGTTGCTGCTATAGATTTTATCTTACTATGTGTATTGCTGGCATCGAATTGTGCCTTTTGTAAACTGCCCTGAGTCCCCCCTCGGGGGTTGAGAAGGGCGGGGTAGAAATGCTTGAAATAAAATAAAATAAATAAATAAATAGGAAAATCCTTTTCCTTCCGTGTGCATACTGATATAGTGGTGGAAAAGACCCATCAAACCAAGGTAGGTGATGAGAACTTTGTTGGATTGGGAAGCTATTAACATATTTTACCCATCAATAGTGAGAGATGGAACAATCCCAGAGAGGAGATATACTGCCAGTGTAAAAATGGCATTGTGCAATAGGGACTGTCACCAAAGGTGGTGGTCCAGATGCAATACTTTGCCTGCTGCATGCGATAAAGACATGAATGAGACTCCTTCAAGTCGTCAACAACCCTGCTCAGGTTTTGTAAACTTGAGACTGTGGCTTCCTTGATTGAGTCTATTTGTAATGGGAGTCTTCCTAGCCTCTAGCTAATATTATTTGGGGGAAATGTAGTTTGTCTCTTATATATACTCAAATGCAGTACAAGGGAGCAGAAGCAACCACTGAATATGAAGAGAAAGAAAAGACTCATTGTTCTATATTTATTAAGATTTTTACCTCACCTTCAGTTTGCCAAAAGCAAAAATGTATCATTTTCAAAATTTGGTGTACAATGTCTAAATAAATAGACAAGGCATTCAGAAAACAGAGGTAGCATTGGTCTAGCTAAGTAAGTAATAGCTAGCAAATACATTCTGGTCATAGATGGGGAATGAGGCTGTATGAACAAACAATGCACATAGTGAGAAAATAGCTTCTGTTCCTTTGACAACATGCAGCCTTGAGGGATTTGAAAATGATGGTTGGAGGCTATTACTTTGTTGTTACTATTTAGAACTTCTAAACATGCACAGCAGTTCTCAGTCTGCATGGAGCAGCTATGTTAGTCTGTCACAGCATACACATAAAAGCATCGTGTGGCACAGGCCCGTAGCCAGGATTTCGTTTCGGGGGGGGCTAAAAAATTTTCAGGGGGGGTTTTGGGGGGGGCTGAGTTTCGGGGGGGGGGCTGAGTCTGAATGAAAGAGGGTCTAACCTAGCAAACCTTTTGTATCATTACCCCAATACCCCCATACATATGGGATATATTGAGAATGGTGATCAAATTATGATATTAATAAACATAACAGTTTAAATAATGCACCAGTAAGGCCTTTTCGCGAACCACCATGAGAATTTCGGGGGGGGCTGAAGCCCCCCGAGCCCCCCCCCTGGCTACATGCCTGGTGTGGCATCACAAAGACAAATTAGGCTCTACTCCACAAAAGCTTATATCATAATAAATCTTTTCATGTGCCCTCACTTGGTCTCAACACTCTTTCAGGGTGTTTGAAAGCCACACTGTTTGATATCCAACTTTTGCTGCATCCCCAGCGTGGTTAGACAGAAATGACACAAATAATTCTAAAGCCAAACAGAATGAGGATAAAGCATAGGAAATATACCTTTATTTTATTTTATTTCATTAAAATATTTCTATTCCATCCTATACATGCAGTCCCCAAGTTACAGACATCCGACTTACAAATGTTCAGAATGGGGTGAGACAACAGGAAGTGGGAAAATTTTCCCCCTAGAAAGGGAAGTTCACTCCTGGAAGAGATGTCCTGGAAAAAATGTGTCTCCACTGAAACTTTATCACCAATCCTTGTTTTCACAGTAAGTCAATATTTTCAAAATCCAATTATCACAGGGACAGAAAGCAAGGTGAAATCTTCTGAAAAGGGGCACAGACAGCAAAATAAAAAAAATACAGGGGCATTAACCCTTCTTTATGCCATCTCAAACTCTATCATCTATCTATCTATCTATCTATCTATCTATCTATCTATCTATACATTCAGCTTAAGAATTATATACACATTCAGCTTAAGAATAAAGCTACAGAATCTATCTTGATTGTAACTTGGGGACTGCTTGTATTATATCCCGTCCTATTGCAACAGCTCAATTGGCTGCCAGTTTGTTTCCAGGCATCATTCAAAGTGCTGGTTATGAGAGTTGTGCTCTCGGAGTCAACTTTGTCCTGTTTCATGTCCTGGCTTTTGTTGAGGGCCCAAGTCTACTTTTGGTAAGCCTCCCAAAATCGGGAGGGTTGTTTCAGATTTTTTCAGTTTGGGACCTAGAAAATCATTCTTTATACCTGACACCTGCTGTTTCTCCTCTAGAGTAAGAGGCACTCAGCTGCAGACAGGCTCTGGGCCTGCCTGCATGCCCGGTCACACACACCCCACCACAATCTCTGAGAGTGCATGTTTGGCGAGGCGTGCAGGCAGGCCCAGAATACACCTGCAGCCAAGCTCCGGGTCTGCCTGCATGCCCCATCACACATGCCCCACCACACTCTCCAAGACTGCATGTGTGGTGGGTGTGCAGGCAGGCCGAGAGCACAACTGCAGCTGAGCTCCAGGCCTGCCTGCCTGCATGTCTGACCACACACACACACTCTTTCCAAGACAAAGAGGCAAGTTCGGATGAACATAAAAGAAGGCTTTCGTGTCAAGCAGATTTTTGTGTGGGGAGGGGGCTTCCCATTTTGTGCTTCTGAAGAAACAGAAGACACAAAAGAAGTGGTCGAAACAGTAGGAACAAAGTCCATGCACAACACTACTGGTTATGACCTATAAAAATCAATATAGCTCACATCCAGGCTGTTTGGCCAATTGCATCTCCCAGTTCAAACCTACCTGGGCCCTGAGATCCTCAGGAGAGGCCCTTCTCTTAGTCTCACCACCATTGCAAGCACAGTTGGTGGGGATATGAAAGAGAGCCTTCTTGGTGGCTACCCTTCAACTCCTTGCCCAGGGAACCCAGAATGGCCTCTTCCCTGCTGTCCTTCTGGAGACAGATTAAAACCTTCCTATTCATCATGTTTTCAAAGAAGAAAGTTTTTAAGTGTGATATGTAGCATTATATATATATATATATATACACACACACACACACACACACATACACACACACACACGTTTTTAATGGTCTTACTGGTTGTAACTATTTATTTTTTAACTCTCCTATGTTTACTTCTATTTTTTGTTTATATGTTTATACAATGTTTAAATTATACATTGTATTGTTTGTAGCATTGTTGGCCACTTTGAATGTCTTTTAAGAAAGAAAAAGGAGTATAAACAATAACAAGAACAACAATATATCTGGACTGCTTACAATAAAATCAGTTTCAGTAATTTTAAAATGTTGATCCTCAAATTCAGACTTTCTAAAATATGTCAGTTGAAAATTTTAAAGTGTGAACAGTTGAAAAACATGGATATGTACAGTGCATGATGAGGTCTCAATGCTTTTAATAAAAATCCTGGCCAGTCTTTGAGATCAGCTGTTTCACTATGTGATTACTTTAGTTGCTAAGTAATGTCTGCTAACCTGACCCTCCCCCAAATGACTGATTTTCTCGTTCTACCAAATCTTGAGTAAACACAAAAATGGTGGCCACCAGAAATATTTGGAGTGCTGTCCTTGAATTATATTATTGCTGGAATCCAAAATGATCCTCTATGTATCATGCTAAGTGAATTGTGAATGTGCAAACCAATAAACTACCAAAAGTGTTAGATACACATCAGACTCTACTGATGTACATGGCTGTGTCCAATGCACAACAGAACCAATGCATTTTTTTTTGCTATTCATCAGTCCCCATGTGCATTGGTCCATTTGTCAGGATGCTTTTTAGTGACGTTGCTTGTTCCCCTATGTAGCACCACCACAACAGCCCTTCACTGGAAATTGATGTTTTGGAATTGCCCAGTTCTAATTTCTACATATGTAAGTTCGCTTATGAAGATGTAACTCAAATAAAAGGTTATGGTTGATGGGAGCAGGACTGTCCTGCATCTGGGCAGAATGAGGAACACACTTCAACTAGTAGAGTGCAAGGGGCAGAACATCATATATAATTCCCAGCACTCTGGATGAACATACTGGCCTTTCTCCAAAACTGTGCAATGTAGAAGACAGGGATGTTGGTGGACTCCAAAGAACTGCACCACTTGTTCTGAAATGTGCAGATAACTTGTAAATTTACCCAGCAAATATTTTTTCAATATTTTTTCAATCTCTCACCACAGCAATTCATCTATTTATTCATTTATTTATTCATTTATTGTTGCAGTGTGTGCTAGCTTTCTCCTAGAATGGGGACCAAAAAAAAGTAATATTCATCTCTCTCTCTCTCTCTCTCTCTCTCTCTCTCTCTCTCAAAAAGAATATGGCCAATATCCTAGATCAGTTATTTAACTTGAAGGAGAAGGAAGTTGCTAAGTGATGTCTTCTGGCCTGATCTCTTTCAATTCTGTTTTACTGGGCAGCACTCATTGTAAGCAGCAGAGGTCTGTCCTCCTGTCAGTTTGAGCACAGCATATTGATGTTTTCACCCAACTCCCTTCAGTGATGTGATAATCTGAAGTAGGATCCCTTATAGCAATAGTGCTAGGTTTGTGAATATGTAGGGAAAATGAACACAAATCTGTAACAGATATGTCACTTTAGGTTAGGCATCTGCAGCTGCAATAGTGAATTTCAATCCATTACTTGAGTTCATGCACAATTTTGTTACATCTTCAGAAGCTATTAATCCAATTACCTATTTGTTATGCCATTGCAAAACTATGATTTCTTTAAAAATGAAAACAAATAACTGTAATTTTCTAAGTGCACATGGTAGCTTTTTATAATTCTAGGAATTGAATGCCACAGCACATCAAAGTAGTAGCCTTCTTTAAATGTTCTTTTCAAAACATTCTCTACATTTATTTATTTATTAAACACAGTTCATAATATGTTTAATTCATTACTGAATGCATTTTAGAGTAGAAGGGAGTTTGGTGAATTATAGCACAAAAAAGGACATTCCTAACCTCCTTCTGGCCTTTTCTTTGTTCTCCAAAAAATGCTATCCCTTCACCACAGAAGTTTAATTG
This sequence comes from Anolis sagrei, assembly GCF_037176765.1. Classification (NCBI taxonomy): domain Eukaryota; kingdom Metazoa; phylum Chordata; class Lepidosauria; order Squamata; family Anolidae; genus Anolis; species Anolis sagrei. The sequence goes on along the minus strand of NC_090021.1, from coordinate 20,019,887 downwards.
GTTAGTCTATAACACAAGACATTGCAGCCCATGGGTTGCATCCAGCTGCTGGTCAGTGAAGCCTTTAACCAGTCCCCCAAAGCAATTCCATTTTTTTTTTTGGAAAACCATGAATAAATCCTCTTTTCCAGTTCCATTAGACTCTCTCTCAAAACAATAACAGGGTGTCACATAATATCATTTTGAGAAGCAGTCCAAAGAAAACATGAGGCATTTTGGCATGTGGCGTGTGCCTGTAGAAGTGAAAGAATTGGAGGGACATTTGTCCTCACATAGTTGCCCATCTCTGTCATAAAACAAGATATGCAAAGCAAAGGCAGTAAACATCAGCATCTAGACACATCACCGAAAATCCTCTAGGAAACAAGGGCCCTCCTCTAGTAGCCTATGAAATGTGCATGTAGGGAACATTGGGCACTGGTGCCATTTTGGGTCTTTCTGTTTGGCCATTCTTGCTGTCTGAGCTTCCCTAGATCATGTTCCTTTTCTCAGGATACCATCATTTGTCAGTTTCCTAGATATTGCAATGGTTTCTCCATAGCCTAAGGGTCTAAAATGCTCTTCCTCAGATTTTGTTATTGGGAATATTATTTATTTATTTCACCATTCATTTATAGCACTTTTACCCTGTCCTTCAGGTAAAAAAAACTCTCAGAACAGTTTACAAATTGTTAATTTGACCATTTCCAGCTTTCAAGTTTATAACCTAAAGGGACACAAAGTGGTGATGGCAGTGGGAGATGGAATTAAGTCTACCAAATGCAAGTTGCTCTTCTTCCCTTCATAGGCCACAAATATCTGCTGGAATTGAGAGAAGGTTGCTCCCCAGCTGCTGAAGTCAATTGTTCTGTATCTGGCTGCTTTTCTCTCCTTCAGAGGTCATAGAAATTACGACTGCTTTGGAAGGAGGGCCCTTCATCAACTGCTGGAATCAAGGGTCAGGTGCTGTGCCTAGCTGCCATTCTCACAAAATAATAGACTAAGACTTTTAAGTTAAAACATGCAGGTGTTTTTGATCCCACTCAGTTATCTTTGGCTTCAACACATCTGAAAAATGGTTCCAGAAAATACCTTCTAAATAAAACTAAACTGAATTCAAATCTTGGGCTCAAACAGATCACGCACCTTTGATGTAGGGGAAAGAAGGTGACTCCAGAATCCAGCCCATAAAGAAGGGAAGGACTAATAGAAGGAAATAAAACACACAAGGAAGTTCATGATATCAAAATGGGTCTTCTTAAACCAGGTCATCTGAGTAGGAAAAAATGCTCAAGATACCTAGTCAGAGAAAACTAAGGATCAGAAATATATCCATGGAGATCCATTTCAGTTCCATTTCAGATATGCTAGTTTCACTTTGTCTCTCACTGTCTTTAAGTCAAGTTTGATATGTCAAAATTATGAAGAAAGGTGTCAATTTGGAAAAGTTCTTTTAAAAAACAAATGCACCCAAACATCAGCACAAGTTGAATTCAATAAGTAAGGCTACATCCAGTGGGAAGTGGATTATGATGCCTGCCATGGAGCTGTTAAAGATGAAGCTCCTTCCAGAAGAAGATGGCAGTCAAAATTCAGTGCCAAGAACATACGATAGATGAACATTTTGGAATTCAAAGCCAGGCTTTAAAGAGCTATGCATTCAAAGCCTCCTGCCCTGGATGGACAAATCTGCCAGTTTTGCTTTCTGTGACATTTGACTGTTTTTAAATCTCAAACTCTTTCTGTTAGTGAAAACCGGTGGTTCTGATGTCAGTGGGGCAGTGAAGCCACTTTGTGTATTTATCTGATCTTTATAGGAGCTTTCCACGGTGCTGAACCATATCCCCCAAAATAGATTCAGCATGCTGGATAGTTCTTTGAAAGCACAGACTAAAATTTGGAGCAAATTCACCTCCCCACGGACATAAGAGTCACCTGCTGCTTCCCTTCAGAAAATGAACCAAATGAACCAAATTCTCAAAAATCATTGCAGAATAGTTCCGTGGGGGAAAGAAGGGGGTAAATTAAGAAGAAGTCTGTTTTGCCATTTACACACTAGGACACTTTAACAGGCAAGAATCAATCTAATCTACTTTTTGAAGTTAGGGATAAAAACAATATTTGTAAATACTCAAAAATTGTAGAAAAATATGCTTTGTTAGTGCTGTGATGAGATGATTCCTGAGATTTCACTACTGGCAACTTATTCTGAGTAACATTTCTACATGGTTACGTTCATAAAACAGCATTTGGTAAGCATGGTGAAATGCCTGATGGATATCCCTGTAGAATGTAAAGATAATGTGAAAAATAGACCTCCACTGTTAAGCCTAATTGATGAGGAGCCCGTGTTGCCATCGTAGCGGCATGCTTCACTTTGCTGCCCCTTTAAGCATGGAGTCCCAATAGAAGTAGAAGTGCACCATGTAATGAGAGCTGGCAAGTTCAATGCTGAAAGGAGTGCTGAAATTGAACATGCCACTGATTCTTCCCTGTCTGATGAGATTTCACGAGAAAAGTGCAAAGGCAGGTTTACAGTTAATCCTTAAGAAAAGAAAAATAATGACCACAGACAATCTACATAACATTGAAGTAGTCAATTAAGTACTTACTTAGGCGATCCCTCGCTGGACGAGTAAGATGGTCTTCCATCATGGGTTTCCCTGTGGGTCCGTATGTGGCTGTGGAGCCCTATTCTTGTTCTGCATCTTCTTCCGCAGTGAGGGCATTGGTTTCCAGGTGGAAGGCGGTCCCGGTTGGGGTTGGCTTGATGCGCCTTCCTCCTGGCACGTTTCTCTCTTTCACCCTCCACTCGTGCCTCCTCGAATTCTGCAGCACTGCTGGTCACAGCTGACCTCCAGCTGGAGCGCTCAAGGGCTAGGGCTTCCCAGTTCTCAGTGTCTATGCCAGAGTTTTTAAGGTTGCCTTTAAGTCAATTAAGTAACTGAAACAGGACAAAAGTTTGCATACCTTGGTTCAATTATTAATTAGAATAGTGACTGCAGTCAAGAAATCAGAAGAATAGGGGCCCATTCAGACAGGGCTCAAAATGCGTGTCCTCCCGTATATTTCCCTGGGGCGTCCAGATAATGCCTTGGATAATTGTGACTGCATTTGGAGCAAAGCAGGAAAACTCTGCATTGTCATGAATTAATTAGATAACCCATTAGACTAAAAGGCCCAAGTCTAATGTCTGTCAAAGACCCAAATCTAATGGACTATGTCCCTGTGTGGACAGGCCCACAGGGAGTTCTAGGACTTCCCTACTGCCTGTCTAACACCCATCCCTCACCTTCTGGGCTCCCCCCTCAAGACCTAAAAATGGTTAAGAATTTACCCGGCCTTCATTAGGCCTCACATCAAAGTTCCTGGAATGTACCATTATGTGCTACAAAGGGGGCAGGAATGATTTGCCCCCCCCCCCCCTCGCTTCCTCAGCATAATTGATACATTTCAGGAAGTATGCTACAAGGTCTAATAGTGGCCGGTAAGTTATTCTTACTTTTTTTCTCTGTTTTAAGGGATTTTTAAGGGGGCTGTCTCCCTGTCCTCCTGAAAGGTTCTAGGAGGGCATCTGGACACCCGCCACAGAAAGCATGCAATTGTTTTTAAAACACAATTCTTCCTGGGTTAAACTGCTGTCTGGAACCGCCCTAGGAGTTAGAAAGTCAGCAATGAAGGAACCATACAAGATCCTGATATGTAAAGAATGTAATCGCATACTAAAGTTAGGATTGCTCAGGCCATTGTAGATCCCATTTCTGTATGTGCTAGCAAAAGCTGAACAATGAAGAAAATCGATAGTGAATGTGCAACCAGAGAAGAGTTCAACAGATATCATGGATTGCCAGAAAGACAAATCAATGGGTCCTAGAACAAATCAAGTCTGAACTCTCCCTAGAGGTTAAGATGACTATACTGAAACTGCAATACAGCTGCGCCTGTACTTTGGGAAGTCTGACTTGGCCACGGTGGTCTATACTCTTGTTACATCCTGAATAGATTACTGCAACGTGCTCTATGTGGGGTTGCTTTGAAGACTATTCAGAAACTTCAAATGATCCAACGGGCAACAGCCAGGTTACTTACAGGAGCGGAGCTCAGGGAACACACTACTCCTCTGTTGTGTCAGCTCCACTGGCTGCGAATTTGCTACCAAGCACAATTCAAAGTGCTGGCTTCAGCCTATAAAGCCCTAAACGATTTTGGCCCAGCTTACCTGTCCGAACGTATCTCCTCCTATGAACCATCTAGGAGCTTAAGATCGACTGGGGAGACCCTGCTCTCAATTCCACCTGCCTTGCAAGTGCGATTGGCTGAGACGAAGAACAGGGCCTACTTAGTGGTGGCCCCCCGGCTATGGAACTCCATCCCCAAGGATATTAGATCAGCCCCCTCTCTCCTGACTTTCTGAAAAAAGTAAAAACCTGACTCTTTGAGCAAGCTTTTGAGGATGCAGCAGAATAGATAACACAGAACTATGAATTATGAACATGGAATGGCGAGACAATGTTACTGGATAACATTTTAAGCAAGATGACACCGATTATTATCTGCTTTAAGGGTTTTTATTTATGTTTTATATTGCAATGTTGATTGTTTTTAATGGCACTTTTATGAATGCCTGACATTGAATTGTGCCAATCTGTAACCCGCCTTGAGTCGCCGTATGGCTGAGAAAGGCGAGTTATAAATATCACAAATACATAAATAAATAAATAATACTTTGGCTGTATCATGAAAAAAAAACATGACTCACTAGAAAAGGCAATCATGATTGGTAAGGTGGAAGGCAGTAGAAAAAGAGGAAATTTACTTTCCTGAAAGCCATTGCCCTTATTGTTCAAGATCTGAACAGAACAGTTGATGATAAGGTGACTTCTTATGACAACAGTTAACAAAAACAACAACAACAATTTAGAGATGTGTTGTTGTTTTCTCTTGGGAAAACCCATACAGAAATTATTTCAAGAATCAGAGAGTTGATACAAATTACCCACAGAATGACAAATATCCCAATCGCTTTGCAATCTGAAACAATAAAGTGTGGAGTCTCTTGTAACTATTTTACATTCACTCAGGCCACAGTGGGACTTCTTAAACTGACAAGTGTTTCACGAATTATTACTTCAGTGCCAAGGCTTTCCTCCTCTACATCTTTTATTTTTCTGTTTGGAGTAGATATGCAGCTAAAGAACTCTTTGTTTTGCCTAATTAAAATGCTAGCTTTAAACTTGGCTGTCTTGCAAAACTTTTGTAAATGTCACCAATTGAACCTTCACAGTAAGAAGCTCCATAAGATCACCTGGCATTACAAAGCAAAACAAAGACCAAAGAAGAGGCTTCAGCTTTAATGAGACAAATTTATTTTCTCTGTCTTCTGCCATCAGTATCTAAGTAGAATGGAAATGAATTTGCTCTTCCAAATTATTTTCAAAATGGATCACAAATATGCAGCAAATCCTTAACGTTCAACATCAATTTTATTTATAGGCAGAACAATCATAGCAGTAGGAAAGATCTAAAGGCAGTTTCTTTGCATGATGCAAGAAAGAAGCTCGGTGTTTGTGTGTTTTCTTGCCTTTACCACATTATTTGTCTTTGATAAATAAACAAATCCTGTGAGAATGGATTGAATGAGTTGTTTGTTACTAGCCTGGAGAAGAAAAGACACAGATGTGAAAAGATATCCATCTTGAAATATCTGGGGGTCTGTCATACGGAAGATGGAGTAAGCTTGTTTTCTGTTGCTCCAGAAACAGACATTCAATTCAATAATTCTGTGAATCTGGAATAATAATAGAATCATGGATTCTCAAAGTTGAAGGAGATCATATGAACCATATAGTGGATCTGACTGGTATGCAGGGATATATAATTAAAGCACTTCTGAAAAATGAAGAGTCCACCATCTTCCACGACATTCTGTTCACTGTCAAAATAGGCTACAGTTAAAAAAAAGACCTTCTTAATGTTTACGTGTAGTCTTGTAGTCTGAATTCATTGGTTTGTGTTGAATGATTTCCTTCCTGTTGGACTCCTATTGGGAGCGAAATTGTATATATCTGCTTCACCACTGGCTTACCTTTTCCTGGGGTTTGGAGGATAAGTCTATGGATCAGGAATGCCTGGGATCTGACCATAAGACATCTCCTGAGCTGGCTCTTTTTTGCCTCTGCTGATGTCAGAGCCTGAGTATTGGAGAAGCAAAGGCCTACAAGGCTCCTGTAGGCAATGGAAGCTGGATCTCCCCCCCTTGAAGGTTCATCTCTCTCCCTTTGAAGGGAGCTATCCAAACTGATCTATGAATATTTTAATTTTATCTTAATTATGATAACTATAAATAACTATGGCTTCACCTACACTGTAGAATTAATGCAGTTTGAGATCACTTTAACTGCAATGTCTCAATGTTATTAGATCTCTGCACGTGGTTATAGCAGGATTTTATAGCAGGAATTGCCTTCCTTTTACATTCCTTTGTATCAACTGGCTAATGCAGTCAGTACAATAACCATTTATAGTGAGGTTAAAACTGTGTCCCCAATCTGAGCTATCTTTATGATATCATCCTATCCCCTGACTGTTTTCTACATGGCATCAGTATGAGATCATGATATCCTCATGCTATCCAGGTGGTTAGGATCATGTAGTGAAATTGCTTTAAACAAACAACAGGTTTCTCTTTGTTATTACTGTTGTTGCTCTTGCTGCTTTAACAAAGAGCTGCAAAGCAGCTTTGGATCTAAAACTGAACATTGTGAAAAGAAGTGAAATAGTTGGGTACAGAGGACATTTCAACCCTCCCTAAAGCATTTGTTTGTGTGCCAAGAAATGTTCACATGCAAACATTCAGCATAGCTGTACCTTTTTGCTGTTGTTTGAAATTTCGATGTCTTTTCTTCAGCTCATTTAAAATTCAAATAATACTGGAAGGTGTACAATTTGATGAAACATTGGTGGGCTTTCAGTCAAAACTGTCACTTTCCAAATGCCTTTCCCTCAACATTTCAAACACTCTCTAATACTACAAAAGACAGAATCTTTGTTGCCACTACCTTTTCAAATTCATCCTGGAAAAGCTCAAACAGGGAAAATGTTTATTTTGGCATTAGAAAAAGAATGTTCAGGAATTATGTCCCTTTTATTATGTCCCTTTGTGCCAAGATGCACATAATTAGGGAGAATCTTTAGATGCTTAAGTATTTTGCTGCCAAGTCAACATACTTGTGACAGACTTACACTTCTTGATATGTTCAAGAAAAAATCAATAGCTACAATCAATAATGAAGGACAGTACAAGACAGCATTTCTGACTTGGGACACCCAACATATCCCCAATCAGATCACTTTTTTTAAGGATGATGTCATAGAATTAATGCCATTTGACACCACTTTAATGGTCATAGTTCAGTGCTATAGGATCACAGGAATTATAGTTTGGTGAGGTACTAGCACTCTTTGGCAAAGAAAGCAAAAGGCATTGTCAAAAACAGCTTCCGTGATTCCATTGCATTGACAAAGGGCAATTTAAGTGATGTCAAATTGCATTGATTCTCGAGTGTAGATGCATCCTTAATATTCAGACACATGGAGAGTGAAAGGAACCAGGATTCAATGACAGTCTTACTCCTTTTCAAAGGCAGTTGGCTCTAATACTAGTCAGGAAGAAGTGGAAGTCATGCATGCCCCTAGTTAAGTCATAGATCTCCATGTGTTCAAGGAAAGATCTGAAAAGGAATTTATAAGCAATATATAATTGCACAGCAGCAGTCTAGCACCTGAAAGAATGAAAACTTTGAAAGCTCCTTTATCATGCTGAGATCTATGACATAGGCTGAGGGCACTTCCAGACAGCACCAAAATCCGTGCCACAGCGGGTTTAAAAACCTGCTTTGGCATGGATCCCCATCCCCACTTCCCTGGAAGGCTCAGATCTAATAGGGTATCAAATTAATTCAGAATAAATTGGTTTATTCTGAGCTAATTCGTTTTACCAGAAACATCATTTGGATATCTATATAAATAAAAATGTAGTGTTAGTTTGTGGGTGTAACATAACTCAAAAACCACTGGATGAATCGACACCAAATTTGGACACAAGACACCTCTCAGGCCAATGAGTGACCATCACTCATAAAAACACTGAAAAACACAGTGGAAGGGACTAAAAAAGCCAACAAAAAAGAAGCAAAAAGACACTACAGTACATGCGCAAAAGCAACTCCCCCAGATAACAAAACACACAATGGCATATCCACACTCTCTTCTGGACCACAGCTCCCAGACCAGGCCCTTTAGGAGAGGAGGATGATCCAAATGCACTGCTTCCAAGATGCAAGCTTTTTTCTCCTTGGATTTCTTTAAGAGCATCCCAATCCCTGCATATTTCCAATTTCCTATTCCTGGACTCCAACTCCCAGCAATCTTCCAGATAGATAGATTAGATAAAGATAGATAGGTAGGAAGGTAGATCGATCAGGAGGGTTGCTGGGAGTTGCAGTCCAGGAATAGAGGTAGCGAAGGAAGAAAGGGGAGAAAGAGGAAGGGAAAGAAAAGGGGGGGGAGGAAGGGAAGAGGAAGGGAAGGAAGGAAGGAGAGAAAGAAAGAAAGAAAGAAAGAAAGAAAGAAAGAAAGAAGAGAAAGAGGGAGGGAAGGTTGGCCACAGCAACGCGTGGCAGGTACAGCTAGTCAAGTCCCAGGTGCCTATGTATGGATGGGCCCCAAGACATAGGCACACTTTGAGGCAGACCAGATACTTTTGCCCATATGGTGTTGTAGATCTACACCACCACATGGCTCTTTTTTTGGAACATAATGTCTAATTCTGCATGAAGACCTAAAGACATGTTTTGTGATTAATACTATCCTGAATATCTGTGAACTAATGATCAGGTTAGAAATGTATTGGAGGAGGAGAGGGGAAAAGAGTGACGCATTTCCTGCAGTTTCCATATATATACCCATACACATAGGAATTGACATGTCTGTGTATCTGTACTGCATACCAGAATTCAGAAATGTATAGGCCAGGATCCTGTTCATGTTATCCACATACGTAATTTCCCTCACACTAATTGTTGTACTGTGGCCCCTTGTGCAACAGATAAATATAGTTCACATTGTGTAAGTGGAGTTCCACATTTGTAACTGTTTCGCCCTGGCCAAACTTATTTTGCTGAGTAGAACAGAGGCATTGAATCAGTTATTGGCTCATCATTCTACCATGGATTAACTGGGTTTATTCTAACGGGATTCCATGTTTGGATGGTACTTTATTTATTTGTGTGTTTTTGCTGTATCCCTTATTTCACTAGGATGAAAAAAAAAACACTCCTCATTACACAACAAGCAGATCATTGGCTGAACCATAGTTGGCTGTATAATGTCAGCATTCAGCAGAAGTGTAGTGTGGCTCCACCATTGTGCATCTACCTGTGTATACATCTTGTTAATCTTTTGTAAAATCTCAACCACCATTTTCAACAGCAAACAGCATTGTCATTCATGATATACAATGTTTTATAGTGTATAACAAAATACTAACTGAACAAATATTTTATATTTCGTTAGATAATTTGTATATTAAGCCTGTCCCCTATTTTCAATCAATATCTGGAGCAGCTCTTTGAACTGTAGCAGACTTATCCTTTCTTGGGATATGGTGGGGCACTGAAAAAAAAAGTTACTTAGTACTGTTCAGAGTATGAGCATGGTAATCATGTGCATCTACCAAGGACCATAGGACACTATGTGTAGCCTTTGTGAACCATATGGTTGTCTGGAAAATGGGTCAGGTATATCAGAATATCTGTCCTCTCTATAAAAGCCTCTGGATCATATTTGCTTCCTAGTCTGGGCCCTGCAGACCTTGGGAAGTTTCTTTTCAAAGCTTACAACTCTAAAAAAAAAAACAAAAACCCAAACAGAAACCTTACAGCTATTAGCTCTGTTGGCTGAGGGATTCTAGGAGGTGCAGTCCAAATGACTAATGTGTCGTGTTGCTTATCTGAGTAATGAGGGGATTTTTCAGTTGATAGCTACAGATCCACTTTTCTAACACACAGAGAAATGCACACTTATATTAACTATATAATCTGATAGGTTTGACATATTAGTGGTTTCTGGATCATATGAATATAGAGCTGGAAGAGACCAGAAAGGCCACCCAGTTAAACTTCCTGCCATATAGAAATACACAATCAAAGCAATACTCACAGATGGTCATCCAGGACCCCAATGCCTTCCATTCTATTGGTCAGGCCATCACTGTTGACTAGGATCAGATCTAAAATAGGCGATCTCATTGTTCCCTCTTCCACCTTCTCTAAATTGTCTGAAGGGCAAGTGAGGATCAGTTTGGACAATGCTGTGCAAACCTTTTCTAGGCAAATTAGAGCTCCAAATTTACAATAATTTTCTCTCTCCATTTTTCTCAATGAAAAGAGACCCTAGTTCCAAACAGACGTGTGGTAGATGCATATCACTGAATGAAGGCCGTTCTTCATTCATCTCCAAAACATGTTGCCTTGCTTCATTTAAGGCAGGTTGGAAGGGCAACCCATTAGAGAGAGATTGGAGCATTATTGACATGCTCTGTTAATTTTAATTAAATTCACCGCACTCACTAACATTCATGCACAGGGACAGAGACAAAAACACTAAACATTTTAATTTCCTTTAACAAAGAAGAAACGGGGAGGGGGCGACAGGGGAGTAACAAGCCATTACAACCCATAATGGCTTCCTACTAATGTCAAAACAGAGCACCAAACACCAGATGTTCATTAGAGTTTGTTTAATTAGGCATGAGGAGGACAAACTGTTGGGGCATGGGGGTCTGTTCTTCCATACAACCCCATGATGGAATTGGACTTTGTAAAACTCTGACAATGCTTTTTGAAAGAGTAAAGACCACTGACTCACTGATTAGGTGATGGAGGGGGCAATTGAGGTTGGTTGTTCTGGAAAAAAAGGGATGATTGATCATTATTCTGTTCTTCTCCGGTATCTCAATGAGGTTTGGGATGCTTAGGCATCTTTGTCATCTCAAATATCCCAGGAAATAGAAGAAGCAAGACTGAAAAGGCAAAATGTATTGTGTAATTATCCCTCCCTGAACATTACAGAGAGAGAGAGACAAGGAGTGAGGAGATAAATTAGAGCAGTGTTTCTCACACTGTGCTCCTCCAGGTGTTTTAGACGTCAGCTCCCAGAAATGCCAGCCAGTTTACTAGCTGTTAGGAATTGTGAGAGTTGAAGAACAAAACATCTGGAGAAGCACAGTTTGGGAAACTCTAAATTAGAGTGTGTATTTATTTATTTATTTGCTGTATTTATATACTTATGTTCTCACCCCTGCGGGGACACAAAGCAGTTTCCAACATAGTAATGGCAAAATTTAATGCCAAACATACATGTGAAAAACAGTAGATTTCTTCTGGGTGTAGCTCACTACCAATCAATGGGTTTCAATTAGGGATGTGTGATTTGTCAAAACCTTGTCCCATTTTCAGTCCTGGTTTTGGCCTGACTCCTATTTCATTTCATGGGATATTCCTGAAATTGGGAGGGGGGAAATACCATTTTGTGATCCATCAGCTGGAAGCTCCATTTTCACTCCAGGAAGTTCTGGCCCGTTGGCAACAATGGGGGAACTGGTGAGGCCCCCCTTTCTGTCATTTCTATGGTTATCAGGTTGAAAATCATCACACTTGGAGGGGGGGCATTTATGACTGCAAGCCCCCCACCCCATAAGTTTTGAAATGTTTGGATCATACACTGATTTTAAGGAATTTTTTTTTACTAAGAATGGAGGAAGGCTGCTGGACTGGTGCAAGAGAACACTCACACAAGCCAGAAGATATGGAATAGCAGAGATAGAGAGTCAAAGAGGTGAACCCCCCCCCCAAAAAAAAAAAGCCTTTGGGGAAGGAATTTAGGCTGCTGGTGCAGGACAGAGTAGAGAAGCCAGAAGGTAGGATTGGGGTAATTCTCCGACTCAAGGCAGTCAGGCTATTCCCTAAACCTATCCCATACTCAGTCAACTTAAAATAATAATAATAAATCCCTAAAAATATTTTAACAAACATACACAAAGCCCCTTTTAAACACACAGTTTCCCCTAAATCACACCCACTCACTCCTCCCTAGCAACATTATTAGTAAAATAAAAGGCCTATAAAATGATATTAACTAAGAAAATTTAATGCAGAAAACAAGGGTAGAATTCTCAAAAAGCAATCCCTAAGCCCTTGAAGCAGAGATGGCATTGAGATAGAACACACAGAGCTAGTTAGCCCGATTTCTCTCTCTCTAATGCCAGGACACCACAGAAGATTGGCTCTGGTAAGGCTCACAGTGTTGGGGTGAGGAACCCCATGGGTGAGCAGCTGCTCTTCTAACTTGGCAGCCAAATTGTCCACCCCATTTCCGGAGATTGGTGGACGGATCGCCTTAATCCCCCAAAATACAGTACATTAAAAAAAAAATAACGTGCACACCCCTAGTTTCAATGTACTCAAGTCCTATTGATTTCAATAGATTTACTCTTTAAAAACTAAATAAGTATGAATCCAGTCCTATAGCCACTTTTGTTCAGAGCTTGGAGACGTTCTTTCATACCATGAAAAGAAATTATTTTATGGGGGCCTTTTACAATATGAGGGTATATATTCCTGATCTTACAATTGAAACAGGAAACTGTGGGAAATAGTGAGCTCTGATCAAAGGAATGACTTTCACCAGAGGTTACTACAGAGCCATGTTCTCTGGGAATTTGCGAGAACCTCCAGAATGTCTCCAACAGACCTCACAATCTTTGAGGATGCCTGCCATAGATGCAGGTGAAATGTTAGAAAGAATGCTTCTGGAACATGGCCATACAGCCCAGAAAACTCACAGCAACCCAGTGATTCTGACCATGAAAGCCTTCGACAATACATCCTCCAGAATGATTCTATGATAACATTTGGTAGAAGCATACCATAAAATTGCCTGGAAGGTTTAAAAAATTCCTACAAGTGACTTGCTTTGTTGGATATGGGTAACTGAACCTGAGAGATTACTGGAGGGTGGTGGTGATTCTCTATATATTAACAGCAAACTCATTGTCCGAATATGGAGATTGATGTAGCCCAAATGGAACCTTGCAAGACCAAAATGGAAGCATCACCAGTAAGCTTGTGCGAGCCATAAGTTTTGGACAAATGTTAGGATTTTGCTTAAACAATTTTAAACAAGATAGCCACATTAGTCACTTTCAACATGAAACAGAGAGGAGAAATGAAGGAATCCAGCAGAACCTTTGAGAATAACGTATTTGACCATGAGCTTTCATGGATTTTAGTACATTTGAAGAAACAGATTGATATCCATGAAAGCACATGGCAAAATGAATCAATCACCTCAAAGATTCACCTTCAATTCACCTTCATTTGCTCCCTTCCCTTTTCCACTCTTTGTAAAGACACCCCAAACAGAACATTATCATTGCTGACTGACTGCTGAGAGGGAAGAACACAGAAACAAGGGGGAAGAGAGATAAAGTGGACTATTCTGAAAAGGACATACCTGAATGGTGAGAACCTTGAATAGGAACACTCTAACCGTGATATTCTGTTGCAAGTCCCAGGAATCATTTAAAGTTCAATAGGAGCCTCCCCAACCATGAATAACCAATGTGGAAGCCCAGCTTTGCTTATATTATCACCTTCTGAGATGTGAAATATAGAACTTTGCCAACTGCGATACCTTACTTTTGGCATTCTTTTGTCCTGGCAATTCATCAAACTCATTATGTCTAAACACTATAATTCTCTCAAAATCATGATTTATGCCATGGTAAAAATGTTTCTTTGATGGTTGCTGACTGAGGCCCCTTCCACACAACTGAAAAAAATCCCACTTTTTTGCTTTGAACTGGAATGTAGGGCAGTGTGGTCTCAGGGTGCACCTGCTCGTCCTCACAACCACTGACTTGTGCGATCCCGCAGGGGTCAATACTATCCCCCATGTTGTTTAATATTTACATGAAGCCACTGGGAGAGATCATTCGGAGTTTTGGGGTCAGATGTCATCTGTACGCAGCTCTATCACTTCTTCCCATCTGAACTAAGACTACGAATCTCGGCTATGACCCCAGGACTCGACGAAGCGGATTTTTAGTATAAGTATGTGTTATGTTGTATTTGTCTGGTCTGTTTTATCGTGTTTCACTGTACACTGTCTTTCTTTGTTGCTGTTCACCGCCCCAGGTCGCCCTTGGGCTGAGAGGGGCGGTCAATAAATGCAAGAAATAAATAATAATAAATAATATTAAGGAGGTTGTGAACTAGTGGTTGGCCGCTGTGTCGGACTGGATGAGGGCGAACGGATTGAAACTAAATCCAGACAAGACAGAGGCACTCCTGGTCAGTCAAAAGGCTGAACAGGGGATGGGGTTACAGCCTGTGTTAGATGGGGTTACACTCCCCCTGAAGACACAGTTTCGCAGTTTGGGAGTGATCCTGGACTCATCGCTGAGTCTGGAACCCCAGGTCTCAGCGGTGGCCAAGAGAGCTTTTGCACAATTAAAACTTGTGTGCCAGCTGTGCCTGTTCCTTGGGAAGTCTGACTTGGCCACGGTGGTCCACGCTGTTGTTACATCCTGAATAGACTACTTCAATGCACTCTACATGGGGCTGCCTTTGAAGTTTGTCCAGAAGCTTCAATTAGTCCAACAGTCGGCAGCCAGGTTGCTCACTGGAGCAGCGTACAGGGAACATACAACTCCTTTGTTATGCCAACTCCACTGGTTGTCGATCAGCTTCCAAGCACAATTCAAAGTGCTGGTTTAAACCTTTAAAGCCCTAAATGGTTCTGGCCCAGACGACCTGTCCGAACATATCTCCTGCCATGAACCATCACGAAGTTTAAGATCTTCAGGAGAGGCCCTGCTCTCGATCCCACCATTATCGCAAACACGGTTGGTGGGGTCGAGAGACAAGGCCTTCTCGACAGTGGCCCCCCGTCTGTGGAACTCTCTCCCCAGGGACATCAGGTTAGCCACCTACCTCCTGTCCTTTAGAAGACAAGTGAAGACTTGGCTCTGGGACCAAGTATTTGATTAATGGATAGTGGCAATTGGAAAGAAGACTTAGGATATTTACGACATTGAATCTGTCTAGATTTGGATGTGGCTTTTCTGGCATGTTCAATCTATTGCCTAATGAATTATATAATGTGTTTAATGGTTTTTAATGCTTTAATTGTACTTTGAATTGTTTGCTTGTTGACAGTATAGTATGTTGCTTGTGTGAAGCCATCGTGAGTCGCCATTCTGGGGGAGAAGGGCGGGGTAAAAGTGCATGAAATAAATAAACAAACAAACAAACAAACAAATAAATAAATAAATAAAATCTATAGTTACAGCAATAAAAAGGGGGCTGTCCAGATGACATCCTGGACAAACCTGAATTAATTTGCCACAAATTCTAGGAAGAAAACTAAGCCATCAAGGTCTGCAGTGATCAGGAATGCCCTATGGAGCAGTCACTATCTAATTTTATACTTCTCTATTCATATCTCCAAAAAAGTCAATGGCTTCAATATCTTGAAATGCTGAACAGAAGACAAAGAATATCTTGGTCAGACTAATAATAATAATAATAATAATAATAATAATAATAATAATAATTTGTTCTTTCAACACTGTGCTGGGATTTTGTTTTTCTTACTGTAGCTCTTGGGTTATTAGCTATGTTCCTGAACAAAACCAAGAATGTATGTGCTAATATTTTTATGTGCTAATATTGTCCAGAGTCCTGAAGCTGCACTACATCAAATATTCAACATCAGCTGGCTGAGACGTTGTTTCCTGGAATTATGACATCCCTGCTGGAGAGAGACAGAGGCTCACATGAAAATCAAATCTAAAATCTAGAGAACTGGATAGCTCCATGTGATCCTCACTCTTTCTACAATGCTGCTGTTAATCCTTTTGAGCTTCCTGTCACCACATCACCTTTCTTCACATTTACTTTGAGTTGTCACTATGTCTACTCACAGGAACACTTCACCTCAGCAAGCAAAAGTCCAAAAGTGGCAGGCTAAAACCTAGAACCTCAAGCCATGGCTGGTATTGAATGAGAGACTCCCCCTGCGCACACAGAAGACTGGACGACTTGGAAGGCAATGAACAGACTGCACTCGGGCACAATGAAATGCAGAGCCAACCTTAAGAAATGGACCACAAAGTGGAGTCCATGACATGTGAGTATGGAGAAGAGCAAACCACAGACAATCTTTACAATGCAGTCTGAGCCCTTCCACACGCACAATGGAGGACCTTCTTACAGCAATACCAGAGGCACTCCAAGTGACCAGTTACTGTTCAAAGGACATTAAATATAGTGCTAAGCTTTTAAACTCTGTGTTTTTTTAAAATACATTACAACTATACCCTGGGTTTGCTTCTGATAGGATAAATAAATAACTATTCCTACACTCAACATTTGAGCCAGTTCAAGGAGCTATTTTTACTGGATGCCTTTCCTATGTTTCTTAGCTTGAATTTCAGCTTTTTCAGCTTTTTTTAAAAGAAAGAAATGTACTACCGATCAAGAAATAATTTAATACCCCTGTGAGTCAGGAGGCGTGTGAGAGTCAATGAAGCCCAAATTGGTGCTCAAACTGTAGGGGTGAGAAGGCCCACCTCATTTCTCTTATGTGTCCAGTGATGCAGCAAGATAACTTTAGATTCTCTAGGTAATGGACGTCCACCACTCCATTAGTCAGTACTGTGGATTGCCACTTTTCAAAGTGTGTTTAGTCAGCCTTGTTCTGTGTAGAGTTCTTTCTGCTCTTTTTTTGCTGTCTAGGACAATCTTGATTTCTATCTCCAACATCCTCCCTTGACAGCAGGAGGGTTGCTAGATGATTTATTATTTCTCATTCATGCCATGTTACAAGGTGGCATAATTTGACTAAAAGGCCTTAAATACAATTCCAAATATATAACTCACTCCCTAAAGATATCAGACAGGCTCCAACTCTAACAGTCTTCAGGAGGAGCTTGAA
Organism: Anolis sagrei; assembly: GCF_037176765.1. NCBI lineage: Eukaryota > Metazoa > Chordata > Lepidosauria > Squamata > Anolidae > Anolis > Anolis sagrei. The sequence continues at coordinate 20,002,850 of NC_090021.1, read as the reverse complement.
GATGTGGCTGTTCCAATATGCCTTCCCGGAATAATGATCCCATAGCACTTTGTCCTCCAAAGCACTTTACATTTCCCTGAGTCTGCTTGTATGCCCTCCACAAACACCAGTATCACCTTGCATTCATGGCCCAGCATTATTTCCAATTTTAACTCTACATTTGGCCTTCCCACTGTTTTAATTTTGTGTTCTTTTTTGATAATGTTGTGTATTTTATTGTCTATGTTTTTTAATTTGCTGTATTGATGTTTTATTGCTTGTATTGTTGTGTTTGGGTCAGCCTCATGTAAGCTGCACCGAGTCCCTTGGGGAGATGGTAGTGGGGTACAAATAAAGTTAATAATAATAATAATAATAATAATAATAATAATAATAATATAACTTTTTTGGCAAGAGTAGAGCTATTGGTGCTTTTTAAAGTAGGTTTTTACCCATCCAGGTGATCTCCCATCAAGGAAGATGTTGACAAGCTGGGATATGTCCTGAGGAAGGCAACTAAAATGATAAATGGTCTGGAGAACAAGCCCTACAAGAGGCGGCTTAAAGAGCTGGGCATGTTTAGCCTTCAGAAGAGAGTACTGAGAGAAGATATGATGACCATGTACTGTATAAATATGTGAGGGGAGACTAGGATGCAATGGAACAATGGAACGACAGGAAAGGAGATTCCACCTGAACATTAGGAAGTAGCTTTTTACCCATCCAGGTGATCTCCCATCAAGGAATGTGGGAATCAAGCTGGGATGTGTCCTGAGGAAGGCAACTAAAATGATAAATGGTCTGGAGAACAAGCCCTACGAGGGGTGGCTTAAAGAGCTGGGCATGTTTAGCCTTCAGAAGAGAGTACTGAGAGAAGATATGATGACCATGTACTGTATAAATATGTGAGGGGAGACTAGGATGCAATGGAACAATGGTTTCAAACTGCAGGAAAGGAGATTCCACCTGAACATTAGGAAGAACTTCTTGACTGTGAGAGCTGTTCAGCAGTAGAACTCTCAGCCCCGGAGTGTGGTGGAGGCGTCTTCTTTGGAAACTTTTAAGCAGAGGCTGGATGGCCATCTGTCAGGGGTGATTTGAATGTTTTTTCCCTGCTCCTTGGCAGGGGGTAGGACTGGATGGCCCATGAGGTCTCTTCCAACTCTATGATTCTGTGATTCTATGATTTTATGGGCAACATGATTTCAGATCAAAAAAGTAGCCACAATGAAAAAGTTTATCTTAAACATGACATGCATTCAAGTGTGGTGGGTGCTGGTTTGCATGCTATTGAGGTCTCAAACAACAATGTGAGCACGTAGCACTTATCATAATATAGGTGGGACTACAAGAGACATTATAAAGTTGTTTAGATATAAGAGATCGTGGAGGCCAACTGTTTGTAAGAAGAGCAGGCAGCGGTTGCCTAGTTTTACTCCATTTCCCCAAAGCAGCTCTTAGACACAATAAAATATTAGAGTGGGATATAATTGCTATAGCAACCAAGCATGTACCTCTAACAGAGAAAAAAGGGACAGAAGTTGTTTGAAGATGAGGGGGAAGGGGGAAACTATTATAAGTTGGGGATAGCTAGGTGGGTATGCAGGAATGATTTATTTTGATAGCACATTCCTTTTTGTTGTAATCATGTCAAAATATTTTTAAACAAAAATCATTAGGTGTCACAACAATAGACACTGAGTTGGATCCAGATATAGTCATAGATAGAATAGATGTTTTGAAGTACACAGGGTGTCAGTTGGTCATAGCTAATGGAAATTCCATTGTTTTCAGTGAGTCTAATCTAAGGGCGATGGAATCTGGATTCAATGCATTAAGCCAAACAGGAGCAAGACTTCATCTATCGTGTGCTTCAGTACAAGCAGCAATTCAAAAACAGAATTTGATACCACAAAAATATTCTGTATCTTAAGAAGTTTGGATTTCATTTAAATAAAAAATTGTGTCTATTTCACATGCTTGAGAAGATGGGTTAAGAAAGTATGTGGGCAGTGCCTGCTGAGATCTTAAAATCTTGTGTGGGTAACTGCATGAGATTTCAGAAAGGAAAAAATTACCCACTCCTCCAACTTAACTTGCAAAAGTAGAACATATCTGAAGTTAAGTAAATATATGCATAAGGTAAAGGTAAAGGTTGTCCCCTGACATTAAGTCCAGTCGTGTCTGACTCTGGGGGGTTGATGCTCATCTCCATTTCCAAGCCGAAGAGCCGGCATTGTCCGTAGACACTTCAAAGGTCATGTGGCCGGCATGACTACATGGAGCACCGTTACCTTCCCACCGGAGCTATAGCTATTGATCTACTCACATTTGCATGCTTTTGAAGTGCTAGGTTGGCAGAAATTGGGGCTGACAGTGGAAGCTCATGCTGCTCCCCAGATTTGAACTTGCAACCTTTCAGTCAACAAGCTCAGCAGCTTGGCAGTTTAACCCACTGCGCCACTGGGGGTTCCTATATATATATATATATATACATACATATTTGTGAGATATGCATAATATCTACTGGCCACACAACTGTGGTTTTTTTCAGTGTTGGATTAGTGCAAACTTTGGGATTCCAGATGCTGAATTTTAATTGCAAAAACAATCATGCATATGAAATAGCCAAAGATTCATAAGAGTCTGGGCTGATCCTACTATGAGGGAGAATGAGGCAGAAGTCACCGAGGAGGAGGGAACTAACAAAGTGGGTGATCCACATAGCCTTCCTTCTAAGCTAGCCCACTGCCTTCGGATGCATTGGAAGACTCTTTTCTGTAAAATAGTGCTGTTTTAGGTCCAAAATCGAGATACTTCATAAACACTATTCTCCAGGGGCATCTTGTCCTAGGACCTTATCCTACTCTAATTTTTTGTTTTCTGACCATCTTCATTCACTGACAAAACAGGTTCCAATTGAGGCCTTCCTATAATGCACTATCAATTCACCATTGGCATCATACCCAACAGCCATTACGGTTCTCCCTCTCTCTCTATAGTGATCCTAGTTTGTTATCAGTATCCCCATCCTCCAGAGCTGCTACTTTGTATTATAAAGACACAAGCATGGAGAGGCCCATCGAGTGCTAAATTTGCATCTAATTTGACAGCTGTGATCCTGCACTCTGCTTCTGCACTTATGTATTTATGTGGTGGTTGTGCCATATCACCTTTCTGCAAAATACCAAAATTGTGCCACCAGTGGTGCACTGCTTGCTGTTTCTGCAATTCACATGAATCAAGTGGTACATTGAAGGCACTGATGAATAAACAAGCACCATCCAAGAAAGAGCAAGTGTGTGTGCCACAGTTATACTTGTGGAATTCTACTTCTTGGTGGTGGGTCTGTAGGTGGCTGTGGAGTCCTATTCTTGATCTGCGTGTTCTCCTGCAGTGAGGACATCTGTTTCCACGTGGAAGGGGGTTCTGGTCAGGGTTGGATCGATGTGCCTTCCTCTTGACACATTTCTCCATTTTGCCCTCCATTTGTGCTTCTTCAAATTCTGCAGCACTGCTGGTCACAGCTGATCTCCAGTTAGAGTGCTCAAGGGACAGGGCTCCCAGTTCTCAGTGTCTATGCCACAGTTTTTAAGGTTGGCTTTAAGCCCATCTTTAAATCTCTTTTTCTGTCCACCAACATTCCATTTCCCATTGTTGAGTTCAGAGTAGAGTAACTGCTTTGGAAGACGGTGATCAGGCATTCAGACAATGTGGCCAGTCCAGCAGAGGTGATGGCGAAGGAGCATCGCTTCAATGCCAGTGGTCTTTGCTTCTTCCAGAATGCTGACATTTGTCTGCCTGTCTCCGTAAGAGATTTGCAGGATTTTTCAGAGGCAGCACTAATGGAATCATTTCAGTTGCATATGACATCTGTAGACGGTCCATGTTTCATAGGTGTATAGAAGGGTTGGGAGGGCAATGGCTTTATAAACAAGCATCTTGGTATTCCTATGTATGTCCTGAACACTCTCTGCTTCATTTGGAAAAATGCTGCATAAAGCTCATGCAGTGTTGTATTTCAGTGTCAATGTTGTGGAGAGGTGGCTGCCAAGGTAGTGGAAATGGTCAACATTTTCTAATGTTACACTATATTTCTGTATTTCTGGCATTACAGAAGGATTGGCTGGTGACTGCTGGAAGAGCACTTTGATTTTCTGGATGTTCAATGAGAGGCTGAGATTCCCGTATGCTTCTGCAAAGTTATTTAGAGTGGCTAATAGGTATTCTACTGAATGCACACAGATGATGTTGGCATCAGCATATTGGAGTTCTATAACAGATGTTGTTGTGACCTTAGTTTTGGCTTTCACTCTGCTGAGGTTAAACAGCTTGCCATCTGTCTGATAGATGATTTCTGTCAACAAGATGAAGTATCATAGAGATGAAGATAGAAAATAAGGTTGGGGCAATAACACATCCCTGTTTGACACCTGATTTCACCTTAAATGGGTCACTTTGGGAGCCATTGCTGTCCAAAACTGTTGCCATCATGTCATCATGGAGGAACTGCAGGATGTTCACAAATTTGTCAGGGCACCCAATTTTTTGGAGGTTGGTCTAGAGAGCATTGCAACTCACTGTGTCAAATGCCTTTGCAAGGTCAATGAATGCCAGGTACAGAGGTTGATTTTGTTCCCTGCATTTTTCTTGGAGCTGTCGTACAGTGAAGATCATGTGCACTGTTACTCTGAAGGGGTGGAAACCATTCTATGATTCTGGGAGGGTGTCTTCTGAGAGAGGTAGAAGGTGGTTTGCAAGGATTCTTGCGAGGATTTTCCCAGCGGAGGTTAGAAGGGAGATGCCTTGATCGTTGCCAACTCATAATGGTGAGCACATGGAAAGGGTGTTTATGCCATGTCCAGTCTAGATAGTGCATCAAATGAAATTATATATTACCTAGCTGTCCAAAGTGCCCCAAAACTGCAGCAAACTACGCAGTGTCCCTTGACTTTGCCTGAAACTAAAAAATCTCCAGGATAATAATGGGAAATAACTATGCATCATGAAAGTAGACAACCTTTGATTTTGGGGAATCAATTTTTTTAATATTATGAACAAACAGTCTTTGGAGCAGCAGAAAAAAAGCTTGTTTCTTCTTCAATATTACCTCTTCTCAAATATTTAAACATGGCTATCATGTCACCTTTTAACCTTCTCTTCTCCAGGCCAAACATATAGGATTTCAGCTTTTCAGTCCCTTAGAAAAAGAAGGATATCTGATTGACTAGACCTGGTAATTTGAACCACTGTTCTCTTCCATTGTATTTGAATAGAGGAGTAAAGAGTTTGGGGGAAACACATTTCATACAAATACAGATAACATGTTCCATTTTCTTTGCTGTATAAAGTCCCTCTCCACTGCTTGACCCATGCTGCTAGGCTTTTGTTATACATTGTTGTCAGAATAGCAATATCAAACTGTGATACACAGTTGCATTCAAATCACACTTTTTTGCCTCTGAAGGGTTGCCTTGTTAGAAAGATGTGCGAGTTATAAATAGGACAATATATAATGAGTTTCATTGCACAGTGATGCCTGGAAAGACCTTTCCCCCCCTTCTTTTATTCCATTTCTTTTTTCCCTGTGGGGAGAAGAAGAAGCCTTTCTTAGTTCTACAATAAAGAATATAGCACAAGGAATTCTGAGAGAAGTTAAAATGCTAAAAAAATGAGGAAAGGAGAGGCGGTTATTCAGGCAGTTTGTCAATTTTGGTTCTAAGGTGCATCTAACTCTGTCTCAAATGTTAACCAGATGCCTTGAAAGAGTGCAGTTGCTGAGCCATGACTGCCCATTCAATAGTAATATATACAACATATTGTTGCATGCATAATGGCATTTGGCATGCTCCTTTATGACTGGCCAAGGAAAAACCTGGGCAATGACTATGGGCTTTGTCTACACCTCTAAAATAACCCAGATGTATTTCAGGTTATTCAACCCTGGAGCTGCCCTGAATTAACCCATTAGTGGCACACCTATCTGTAATACCATGCCTTCAAAAACAGCTAAGGATAGCATATCTCCTCTGAATAAATGTCTGGAAGAGGTAATGGATTGGATGAGGAAAAACAAATTTAAACTGAATCCAGACAAGACAGATGCTTGCCATCAAGAGTCCTAACCTAGCGTGGAGGTGTGTCAACCAGTTCTGGATGGGGTTACATTCCACCTGAAAGACTGTGTTGGCAGCTTGGGAATAGTCCTGGATTCATCTCTCTAAATATCAGTCCAGGTTAATGTGATGGTCAGGAGTGCTTGCTACCAGCTTCAGCTGATATGCTAGCTGCAACCTTTCTTGGTATTTGATGACCTAAACATGGTAGTGCATGCACTGCTAACCTCAAGGTTGGACTTCTGCAATGCACCATACATTGGGTTACCTCTGTACCAAGTTTGAAAACTCCAATTAGTTCAAAACATGGCAGCCAGATTGGTGACAGCAGCATTACACTGATTTTAAAGTCACTCCACTGGTTGCCAATTAGTTTCTGGGCAAAGTACAAAGTGCTGATTTTAACCTTTAAAACCCTACATCATTTGAGTCCTGGTTACCTACAGGCTTGCCTTCTCTTGCACAGTCAGACCTTAAGGACACTGAGATCCTATGGTGATAGTGTGGGGGTGGGGGATCGCTACTCCAACCAGCTAGAACCCAACTGGTAACTGTCACCCAAAGGACCTTCTCAGCAGCCATCCCATGAATGTTGAATGACCTGCTGGAAGAGATTCGACACCTAAATGAGGTGTCAGAACTTAAAAGACAATTGAAGACACATCTCTTCCAGCAAGACTGCCCAGTCAACTTTCAACAATGAGTTTTGATTTATATTCTATTACCACTACCGTATTTACTTGAATGTAGTACACCATGATTTGTAATGTTCACCTCAGTTTTGAGGTGCACATTACAAAATAAATGGATATTATATCCCCTTTGTGCCCATTCTCACTAGGGTGAAAACAGAAGTGATTCCATTTGCAGCCTTGGCTTGGGGTGGGGGGCTCTACTTCTCCTTTGCCTCTCAGCTGATGAAAGACAAGAGAGAAGTCACCTGGGAAGGAAGGGAGGATTTCTATACTTTTCATAGAATCATAGAGTTGTAAGAGACCTTGTGGGCTATCCAGTCCAACCCCCTGCCAAGAAGTAGGAAAATTGCATCCAAAGCACCCCCAATGGATGGCCAGCCTCTGCTTAAATGCCTTCAAAAAAGAAGCTTCCACCACACTCCAGGGCAGAGAGTTCCACTGCTGAACAGTGCTCACAGTCAGGAAGTTCTTCCTTATGTTCAGGTGGAATCTCCTTTCCTGTAGTTTGAAGACATTGTTCCACATTCTAGTCTCCAGTGCTGCAGAAAACGAATTTGCTCCCTCTGGTTGTTTCTCTCAGCCAGAGAAGCAACAGAAAGCTGGGGCTGGAAGGGAAGAGGGCTTTCTAGCACTTCCCTGTTTCAGAGAAGTGTCAGGATGCTGCAGGAAAGGGAGGGGGGCTTTCTGGTGCTTACCTGGTTTAGAGAAGCATCAAAATGGTGGTGGAAAGGGGGTGGGTGGGTTCTGGCACTTTTTCCAGCCTGATTCATGCTTTTCACATCCCATATTCCTGTAATATATGGTATGTTGTGCAGCTTTGAACTTCCTTTTGCCTCTGAGCATACAGTATCAACAGCTGAACATCCTTTTGGCTTGAACTGAAGTATATCAATACCCACAACAATAATAGATGTCATGTGTTGTACCCTCCACAGATGATGGAGTGCCTTCCAACCTGGAACTTTCATCTTTTGGCACTATATTTTATTTCATTTTGGATTCTCATAGGATTTTTATGGTAAATGACATCCAAAATGAGTTTACCATGTCTTCTTCCATACAGTGCTAACAAATGTTAGCTATGGCTTTTGTAGTAATGATGATGTTTTTTGATGATGATGTTTTTTGCTAATGCTGGACTTGGATATTTTAGATTGTGTTTTGAATTTTGTACCTTGTTCTTTCTATGTTGTACACCGCTGTGAGTCGCCCCCGGGCTGAGAACAGCGGTATATAAGCAAAGTAAGTAAATAAATAAATAATAAATATGTGGCCACTGCTGCCATTCTCCTCCCAACTCTATTGTACTCCTGCAAAACATGAACCATCTGCAAATGTCTCTCGATTTCTGGAAAGATTTTTTCAGCATTGCCTTTGAAAAGTCCTGAAAATCTCTTGGGAAGACAAGTGTTAGCATTATGGAAGAAGCAAAGACCATCATCACTGAAGTGATGATCCTCCACCATCAACTTTGCTGCACTGGCCACATCATCCAAATGTGCGATCACCATCTCCCAAAGCAGTTACTTTATTCTCAATTTAAGACTGGAGAACAGAATGTAGGTGGATAACAACAGAGAGTTAAAGATGGGCTTAATGTAAAAAAAAATGTGGCATAAACACCAAGAACTGGGAAGTACTGGTTATCGAGCATTGGAACTGGAGGTCAGCTGTTACCAACAGTGTATTTTGAAGAGACATGAATACAAAAAGAAGAAACATGCCTAGAGGAAGGCACATCAGGCAAATCCTTGTGACTGTCTTTCATCTGGAAATCTGTATCCCCAAATGTGAAAGACTATGTGGCTCCAGAATAGGTCCTCACATTTACAGGCCTACTGTCTGTAAGACAATCATATTTGGCCATGAGTGATCGCCTATGATGATAATATGATGTTCCTTAGAGATTCTCTGCCAGTGACAATCCACACTAATTCTGCTGCCCATTGGAAGTTGGCGTATTTATTTACTCTAGCAAAAGCTTGTTTAATATAGGAGATCTTACTAGTGGTACTGCTACTATCAGCATACTTCTTGCCTCACCATACTTCTTGCCTCACAGGCGTGTGTAATCCCATCACCATGGAAAAGTAGTGTCATACCACACTGCAGCAGAAAAAGTGTCAAGCCAACTGCTCTCTTTACTTGTCTGGTGGAGAAGTCAGTACATCAAGTGATACCTGTGACTTCATACACCATCTCCAACTCCCTAGTGCATTATAATTTAAAAATGGGATCCCACAGGGAGCAAATAAAAGAGCAAATTATAATTTTGCAGAGTTAAGACTAACTTTTTTATTTGTCCCTTTGTCCCCTTTACCACATTTTGCTCTACTGCCCTGCTCAGTGGGACATCCATCTCAGCATGGGGTTTACTAGTCTGCTGCACTCTATCACAAGTGAATACATTAGAACTCTTAATAACCTTCTGGACATGGAAATTACACATTCAATTGCATGGAGGGGCGGCAGAGGGAATAAATGATATGCTAATTCTGGACAAATAACCAACATGACCAAACTGCAGGGCAAAAGGATATTATTAAAAAGAAAGATAGAGACATAATAAGCTTTTCTCCCTTTGGCGTGTTTCCAAATTGTGAGTTGTGCCATCATAAAGGTTTCTAGCTGAGTAATGTAGCTTCGTGCTCTTAAAAAAGGACATCTGAGACCAGCTGGTTCCCCCAACTGCTTTGCTGTCATATTCTTGAAACACACACATACAAGTGCGCCATATCTTAGTCATCAACTTGTTAGAAAACAAATCTTGCCTGCCTGCCTCTTTCCTTATTTCCTTCTGTCTAATAGTCCTAAAACATGTTCCTGCTTCCCCACCCAACCTCTCTTGTTTTTCAAGTGTATCCTTCAACATAAATTGAGTGTATGTTATGCACTCTTTTGGATCTTTGATTTTAAAAGTTCTGCTTAATGTCTCTGAGCTTTCCCCAACACAGCATTATCTGTCCCCATAGTTCACTTGCACAGCCTGCCCATGTTCCAAAAGGTTTGGACTAGGGTTGTCTCCTCAGCCATGGAGGTCCACTAAGTGAACTAAAGCAAATAACCCTGCCCCAGACTTAAAGGAAGGGCAACACCCCTCCCCTACAAACAAATCCTGCCAAGAAATCTGCCTCATTTGCCTTTGGATGCCATTAAGTCTGGAATGAAGTCCCATAGCAGTAACACTCCCATGCTCCACGAAAACACCCATCCCCCACAATGATAAGGACTGGGGCATATCTTTGCTGATCTCCATTGAAAAAGAAGCAAAGAGGATTCTGGGATTGACTTTCTAGTTGTAGACCAGCGAGGGAACAACCCAACTTTTGGGTTGTCTTTGAATTTCAGGGTTTTCACCTAGGAGAAGCTTGGAAAGAAGCCTGACTGAAACCACCTGGTTCAATTGCTCTTACATTAGATTGTTCCAACCTCTTTGCAGTTCTCAGGGGTTAAAGGTTAAGTAGGCTTAGAGAGGATGTCCTCATACATAGGAAAAACCCAAACTCATATTAGATTATATATTATATTAATTTTCATATTTTTAGATATACAATACACATAGAGAATATTTTGTAAATAAAGGCACATTTAGCTATAATTTACCTAGTTTCCCTATGTAATAGGGAGTATTTTGGGAGTATTTTGGACACCCTGTAGTTAAAGTAAAGGGGCCTGTTTTCAAACCAGTCTGTGTCTCTTTATTTCAATGCTTGGGCAGCAATGTGGATTGTGACCTCATCACACGATGGGCTGATTGATGGAGCGCCATGCTGCCCATCACATGACACAGGCTGACTTCCAGCGGGCCTCCATCAGTTAACTGGGTCACAAAAGTCCTAGGATGCTTGGCTTAGAACATGGGAGGCCTCCTGTGTTTCATAAGGAATCACAGGGCCAGTGCCGGGGGGGGGGGGGGAGGGGGGGAGCTGCATGGTGATTCTTTCCCCCCTGTGATGGGGAAGCATCACTGCCAGCAAGATGGGGCACAGGGATTGCCCACTGCCCCACTGATATGCCATGGAGGCTGGCAAATCGATCCAGGGGACCTGATCAATGTGATGAGGTCCTCAGTGCAATCAAGTTTTTGGAAGATTTATTTCCATAAGACATTGTATAGAAAATGATATCAAATAGATATGAAGGGAATTTACATAAATGTTAACATATCAAATGCCTACTTTAATGTGACTCATTTAGGTGCAGCTGACAACAATTTATTATTTATTTGCTTCACTTGTATACTGCTTTTCTCACCCCAGCGGGGGACTCAAAGTAGGGACAACAACAACATAACAACATAATTCTGCCATAGAAATAAAAATAACTAGCATCTGGTACAATATGGAGCTTATTCAAAAGAAACACAGTTCTATGCTAAGTGATACCAAAAGGAATTTATATTACTGAAAAACTGCCTGTATAATCCTATGTACGTAAATATAAAAATACCTCCTGGAGCCCTAAGGAGACGGAGGGCACTCACCCCCTCCCCCAGCCACCCATTTCTACTCAAAAAACCTTACCCGAGGGGCCTTCCTCACATTCATCATTTTCACGCATCAGGAGTATTCTGTAGAGGGGTCTGCACTGCCGACAGACCCCTTGGGTAAGTGTTTTTTGAGAGTTGGAGGGCTGGAGAGGGGCTTGATGCCATCCCCCAAGGGAAAGCTTAGCTTTGGGTTGGGATTGGGAACAGAAACCCAGGAGGAAGTGGGTTAAAAACCCACTTCCTTCCAGGTTCCTACCATGTCTGGAAAGGCTCTTAATGGATTTTGTCTTTATTGCACATTTATTGTCAATTTTCTCAACCTAGCCACATATCACAATTTGCTAAACCATTCAGTAATTTGAGGAAACGCTATCTCATTTCCATTTAGGCACAGCTATGATTTTTTGTCATAAAAACTTATTTTCCACTAACTGCATATTTGATATATCAACATATTCCTTAATATTAGTCAGCCGTATAACTTCAGAGTTTAATGGAATTACACACTTCACAATGCCTTCAATTTCTTTAGCTAAATCCATCCACCTCTTTTAATGGATTATCAGTGTGTGTGTGTATATGTATGTATATGTATATATATATATATGTATATATATATATATATATATATATATATATATATATTCACACACATATATCTGAAATTATCCCTTTAATTAACACACTATCAACAATTTGAATGGGTCAATTTATACATTCTCTGTATCCTATATATGATCAGATAGTACTACTGATATGTAGTACTAATGCTTTTCTTTAATGTTTGCCCAAAGGAAATAAATTGAAGCCTGATCCATAGGTATTGGTGCCTGATCCATAAAGATTGGAGGCTGGGAGATGCTATTTATTTATGTTAGTAAGGCAGCTAAGCAGATTATCTGGATTATATATCTGACTTGACCATGGTGGCCCATGCGTTAGTTACCTCTAGACTGGACTACTGCAATGCACTCTATGTGGGGCTTCCCATGAAGATGGCCCAGAAACTTCAATTGGTCCAACGTTCAGCAGCCAGACTACGAACGGGCAGATTACAGGAAGTGGTCAACCCCCTTGTTGAAGGAGCTCCATTGGCTGCCGTTTATTTTCCAGTCCCAATTCAAGGTGCAGGTTATCACCTATAAAGCCCTACACGGTTTGGGACCTGCCTACCTTCGTGACCGCATCTCCTTCTACAAACTCACACATTCCCTCTGATCCTCAGGGGAGGCCCTCCTCTCACCTCTTCCTCTATCACAGGCACGACTTGTGGGAATGAGGGAGAGAGCCTTTCCGCTGTGGCTCCCCGGCTATGGAACTCGCTACTTGGTGAGATTAGGCAAGCCCCACCCTAGCAGCCTTTAAGAAAGATCTAAAGACTTGGCTTTTCCGATGTGCCTTTGGAAAGTGACCATAAATTCCAGTCCTGTTGTTTCACATACACTGCTTCCCTCATATTGCACATTCCCCCACGTTATTGAAAGTCTAACTCCATTGTTTAATCCCCTATGAGCTCCTCCCCCACAAATGTACCTTTTCATTGCTATCTCATCCAGTATTTTATCATTTTATGTTGTACATTTGGCCTGCCCACTGTGTTTTATTTTCCATTATTGGTTTATTTATTTTATTGTGATGTTATTTTGTTATTTATATTTTATGTTGCTGTGATGTATCATTGGGCTTGGCCTCATGTAAGGCGCTCCAAGTCCCATTATTAAAAATAATAAAAAAGAACCTTAAAACCTGGCTTTTCCGCGGTGTCTTTGATGAGTAGGTATATAATCCCAAATGATTGCTCTACCTCAAAGTTCTGTCATGGGAAAGCTTGCTTCCACAACTCCCGCTGGAATGAGCCCTCCTCCGTAAATTACCTGCTTCCCTCTTTTATCCCGCCCAACTTTTTAATTAGTTTTAATCAGTTTGTCCTTTTGATTACTACATGTTGCCCGCCCATTATTATTGCACCTGTGCATATTCTTTATTTTTCATATTGTTATGTATTCATGTGTTTTATATAACTATGTTATTGTTTATTGTTCGCATTTTCGGTTTGTGTTTTTGGTTTTTCTTTATTGTAATTGTCATTTGGGCTTGGCCTCATGTAAGCCGCTCCGAGTCCCCATTGGGGAGATGGTGGCGGGGTAACAAATAAAGGTATTATTATTATTATTATTATTATTATTATTATTATTATTGGCTACATATGGATGGTGTTTTCCAGCAGTTTAAAGTGAAAAGAAGATATGGCCCTCTCTACTCCATTTACTTATGTGAGCTGTGATCTGCTTGTTGAATCTTGATATGAAATCAGAATTCTCTGAATTTTCTATCTTTTAAGAGTCAGGGCTCAATAGGAGCTCACATGCTACATCAGGAGATCTGTTATAAAACTGTAGCCAGATTGACTTGATATATCTCTCTTCTCACATGGCTCACCTAACTTCTGCACTGCTACATCTATGATTATTTAGTAGCTGTTGTGGAATGACTGATGGAAGTGCAGAAAAGTGTCTTGCTATGTTCATATTATTAGGTGAACATCAATGGCAGCACACTTCAGGACCACTAGATGACCAGTGATCCAAATGTTATAACCATATAGTTCTACATGATCTTTAACCCTTTCTGTCAAAGAGTTCTTGTGTTGCCTCATTCTACAGCTCCAACTATTCCACAGCATTGAGTCACTGCAGTTAAATTGGTACCAAATTGCATTCATTCTACAATATAAATGCACACAAACATTCATTGTGTTCATAGCCTGGCAGTTGTGTATATTGCCACACAACTGCCAGCCTTCAAAACCCAACATTTCCATAACATTTGTGCACAGTGGAACCTGAGACAACCCTGGGATATAATTACTACTGACAATTGAAATGATGAGTGTGGCTGGATTATGTGTGGTACATCTGAGCCACAATATCCCTGTTAGTGGGTGGAAGGGAGGAGTTGTGTTTTACTTCAAACTGATGGTGCCTTTATAAGTATGATGAGGGTTTGTCTTTAAATTACTCGAAGGAAGGGAAACCATGCATTACACCCACAAGAGATTGTGTATGAAATTATACTGCTTTAGTCATTCTTTTGGTTTGATTTCACTTATAGTTATAGGTGTGTATATGATCATTGAAAACTAATATTTATATAAAGCATCAGATGGTTCTACTTCTATATTCCTTAGTGACCTCAGCTAGAAAGGAAAGGAAAAACAGCATCCAACAGCAATTACAAAATTCCTAGCATCTAAGCATGACAGAGCTAGGGAGGTTCTTCAAATATACACATTTACCATTACATACCAAAGTTAGGATCATCCATGCTATTGTATTTCTTATTTCTGTATATGGTTGTGAAAGCTAGATGGTGAAGAAGGTTGAGAGGAAGAGACGAGTGATAAGTGTGACTGAAATGTGGTGAAGGAGAAAGGTTTATAGATTTATTTCTTTTGTTTATTGAATTTATATCCTGCCTTCTTCTCAAAGTGAAATTCAAGATAAATTGTTGAAATGACTACTAGATGAATCTTAAAGGGCCCTTCCACACAATCGTAAAATTTGATTGGAACCAGCATAGAAAATGTCGGTTCTGAGCTTCATTTTGTTTACGCTATTCTGTCCTAATCCACCTCAGTGGCAGGAGACGAGCTACACAACCTAGCCATGCTGAAGCTGTTTCCACAGACCTGAACAGGGGCAATGCCTTCCTACCTTCCTGCATTGCAATTCTCCCCCTTAACCTTCAGAAAAATCTCCCTTACCATTGCTGTATGCTCAGTTAGGATGCAATGGAGCTTTGGAGCAGTAAACCCCCTCCAAAGCTCCATCACATCCTGCATGATGCAGATTCAGGAAGTACAGAGCCTGCAGTAATGGTAAGGGGGATTTTCTGAAGTTTTTGGGTGGCTGTAATCATGATGCAAGGAGAGTAGGAAGGCATTGTCATCCCATCTCCCTGGACTACCAGATCCCAGAGAATGTGGGATGTCGGTGAGGATGCAGTCTTGGATTGCATATGGTGATCTGAGATGGCAGTCTCCACTGTTGAAACACCAGGAAAGGTTTGAAGGATTTAGATATTTGCTGGTGTCTGTTTATCCTAGGACCATGCCAGATTCATTGGTTTACCCTAGTTTACATCACATTAGTCATGTGTATTGTGTGGACACACTGGGCTACTATATTTCCTATACGCCATTTGAATTATTTATATTTTATTTATTTATTTCATACACTTGTACCCTGTCCTTCTCACCCTCGAGGGGGCACTCAGGGTGGCCTCACAGCAAGCACCATTTGGTGCCATCACAATCATAAAAACATTCAACAAATTCATTAAAACAAACATTAAATAAACAATTGTTAAAACCAAAGTCTGGGTCAGTTCATTGTCACTTCAAATTAGGTATGTCTTCTCACTTGCTGCTATTCAATGATCAAATGCTTGGTCCCACAACAAAGTCTTGAGTTTGGCCAATCTGATGTCCCTGGGGAGGGAATTCCACAGGTGGGGTCCACTGCTAAGAAGGCCCTGTCCCTCATCCCCACCAATTGTGTTTGCGATGGCAGTGGGATTGAGAGCAGGGCCTCTCCAGATTATCTTAAACTTTGTGATGGTTCATAACAGGAGATACATTCGGATAGGTAGTCTGGGCCAGAACTGTTTAGGACTTTAACGGGTAAAACCAGCACTTTGAATTGTGCTCAATAGCAAGTCAGCAGCCAGTGTAGCTGATGTAACAGAAGAGTTGTATGATCCATGTACGCCGCTCCATTGAGCAACCTGGCTGTCGACCATTGGACTAATTGATGCTTCCAGGCAGTCTTCAAATGCAACCCCACGTAAAGCATATTGCAGTAGTCTATTTG
Organism: Anolis sagrei; assembly: GCF_037176765.1. Lineage (NCBI taxonomy): Eukaryota > Metazoa > Chordata > Lepidosauria > Squamata > Anolidae > Anolis > Anolis sagrei. Next base: position 19,986,700 of record NC_090021.1, on the reverse strand, counting down.
GGATGTAACAAGAGCGTGGACCACCATGGCCAAGTCAGACTTCCCAAGGTAAGGGCACAGCTGGCACCAAAGTTTTAATTGTGCAAAAGCTCCCCGAACTACCACTGAGACCTGAGGTTCAACAATGAATCTAGGATCACTCCCAAGCTACAAATGACTGTGTAGATGCAGCCCGTCCCAATCAAGCCTATATTCTCATTTGAACAGGTTGTTTTTATTTGGTGGCGATTCGTTACTGAATTATATGGTTTCTCAAGCTTGAAGAAAGACCAGTAGTGCTTTCACCTCTATATTGTATGTTACATCGGGGATGCTGATGTTTAGTCCCATATATTTTACACATGCAGCATTTCATGTTTTGTTTAATGTGATAGAACTCACTGGGGTAAATTATTCCACACTGAAATGCATCCAGAAATTTCAGTTGATATACATATGGCTTTCTATTTGTTCCAGACCCTTCTAAGAAATTTACACCTTCTCTTTTGAAGAGCAAGGTCAACACAGAAAGAAAATGATCACTCAACCCACCACCACCCCCCTCCACATACACACACTTTCTTTTTCCCATTGACATTTAGTTAGGCTAAAACATTTGGAATTGAAAGCCTTCCTTTTGTCCAGATAGCTTTCCAGGATCTTAAACAATTCAACGATTCTACAATGGATGGCAGCATGAACTTTCTCTCTCTGGAAAGCTCTTCCCCTCATCTGACAGGATCAAGGGAGCAGAGTGGACATTTATACAGAAACCTATAGATCTTGAAAGTGCTTTTGATCATCTGACAGAACTATGTATCAGGGGGTGTACGAATATTTGGTCTCTATATCAAGCAGAGCACAGTGTAGCCAGCGCAATATGAGCTTGTGGTAGGAAAGAGAAGAAAATACCCAGGATGCTTTTGTAAGGTGTCTGTGGGGAGGGACTGTTATTTATTATTTTAGGAAATCCATCTGAAATAGAAAAGAGATAGACAAAAAAGATTGCCTAAATTTCAGTAGAGGATTCCCTAAAAACTGCCCTTCACATGTAGATATAATCTAGCCTTGGGTAGGAATCTCATGAATGCTCTCCAGACAAAGGGAAACAAAGGCCTAGCTAATTTATGAAAGAAGGGAGAAGTGACTTCTACAGACAGGAAGAAAGCAAAAAATCTTCGGTACATAGATCAAAGAAAGAAACAGACAGGTGGTGGGGGGGAGAGAAGGCCTTCTGGAATTCCCTCTGACTAATCACTTTATACTAGGGCTGGGTGGTTTCGTTTCGTTAATTCGTAATTCGTTAATAATTTGTTAATTTTTTTAATTACAAAATGATAACGAACCATTCTGGAGCAATTTTTTTAAAAAATGAATTTTTAAATAGTTTTGTAAATGCTTCGTATTTCATTATTGTATTCTTTTCGTTATTGTTTTGAGGTCGTTTCGTTATTATTTCCGCATGTCTGGGGCAAGTTTTATGGTTGTTTTTTGTTTAATTAGTGAAAAAAAATTATAATATCACACCAACAGTCAACAACAGAGGGAGAGGGAAGCTTCAGAAGTTTTTGGAGGTTTCTTAGCGTATTTCGCGGTCGCGTCCGCCATTAACGAATCGATTCGTTATTGTTTCGGAAATCGATTCGTTAATGTTTTGTAATTTTTTTCACATTTACGAAATTTCGTAAATATCGAACTTTTTAAAAGGAAAATTTTGTAATTATTTTAAATAACGAAATGCAAAAACCCCCCAAAAACGAATTGATTTTAGAAACAATTTTTTCCGTTGTTACCCAGGCCTACTTTATACTAGTTTTGATTCCTCTTTGCTTCCATTGGGGAGAAGTTTCTCTTTATTAGTATTACGAAGAACCTAGAAGAAAAAGTTCTGGGATATTCAATGTTCTGTATATGAAAACGGGGCTGCGGTGGCACAGCGGGTTAAACCGCTAAGCTGCAGAACTTGCTGACCAGAAGGTTGGCAGTTTGAATCTGCAGGATGGGGTGAGCTCCCATTGCTAGCCCCAGCTTCTGCCAACCTAGCAGTTCAAAAACATGCAAATGTGAGTAGATCAATAGGTACCACTTTGGTGGAAAAGTAACGACACTCCATGCAGTCATGGCATCCACTTGACCTAGGAAGCATCTACAGACAGCGCCTGCTCTTTGGCTTAGAAATGGAGATGAGCACCACTCTCCAGAGTCAGACTCAACTAGATTTAATGTCAAGGGGAAACCTTTACCTTTATATATGAAAACAGAAATGCTACATGATGCTTACATGCCCTAGCCATGATTTAATTAGTTGCTTCTGAAGGTCAGCAGCGATTGTTGTGCCTTCAGCAGAAATTGAATGACATTGTCCATTATCTGATGTTTGTCTTAATGCATCCTTAAAAAGTGTGCTGGGGGAGCTGTTTTTCAAGTGGGACAGGAGACACACCTCTTTCCTTTCCTCTTGCCCTCTTTCCTTTGATGTCTTATAGTTGGGCAATTTTGTCTGATCAAAAACATCCATATTCAGTTTGAGGCTGCAGAAGCACAGTTGTGCATGTAGTTCCATTATGTATGCACATTGTGTATGCATTCAGGTGCACATTTGGTTTCTGGGTTCAGGTGCAGAACATTGCAATTCAATGTAACCCAGTCAGGATTGTTACTCTCAACATAGTGTAAATATTGGAATACAGAGATATCATATGCAACCCTCATGTAGAATAGTAATATTGTAATGTCAATGAATGTGTGGCATTGTCCGATGCACACTAAACAAAACATAACTTCAGTGTAGAATGTGCACACTGTACACTATTGTTATATGAGCAGTTCTGACAGTTGTCAGTGGCATATGCCCATTGCAATATGGCAAATAATTTACATTTTACCCCATATGTATAGCATGACTTAAAATGCATGTCACCAACAGGCTACTAGCCAAAATGTTTAACTCAGCATGTTGAGATTTTCTGTCTGTATCCCCTGTGTCACATCTTGTTTTCTCTCTTTCCACATGCATCTAGATCAGTGGTTCTCAACCTGTGAGTCCCAAGATGCTTTGGCCTTCAACTCGCAGAAATCCTAATAGCTGGTAAACTGGCTGGGATTTCTGGGGGCTCACAGTGTGAGAACCACTGATCTAGATGGTTGCAGAATGTCTAGCTTGGGTATTTGTAAATAGAAATGCAGAAGGGGCTCGTACCCCACCACAAAGAAGTAAGGATCAGATGCAACTTCCTTGAACTAAAAAAATGTTCAGGATGAACTCAATCACAGCTCCCCCAACCCACAGAGAAATGTATAAAGGAGCAATCTTTCATCACATGGCATCTCTATCCTCAGTGAAACAAGTGTGCACAAATCACAGACAGACCCTGTGCTATAGTGTCTTCCAGGTCCCCCTTGGCCTTTCCATGGAAACTGGAAAGAGCAGATCTCCAGCTTCCAAGTTGGTGTACAAGGACTCAAACCTGCACATGATGGTTCTTAAGAAACTAAAATGCTTCTCAAATATACATGGTCAAGCGTGCTCAACCCAAATGTTATATTGCATAGATCTTGGAAGTGATATTAAGTGCAATATCATGCAGAAAAAACTGCAAGAACACAAGAACATGAAATGAGACTTGCCAGACTACACCAAAGGCAGAGGTATAGTTGGGACTATTACAGTGTTGATCTTCCAAATAAGTATCTTGCCCCTCCATGAAAATTTCCTCCAGTCATTAAATATGTAGCATTGCAAAGACTGAGACTTTGAAAATCACATGCACCAAGAACTCTGACATTTTCTTTGTTCGCATTGGGATTTTTGTCTATCTGTTTTCTAAATGTTCAACTGCCATTTTAAGTTACACCAATCTTAAAAAATTGAGGGCTCAAGGAAAATTATATTTGGAGGGAGAAGAGTTCCTATCTTGGGGAAAATAAATGCTCTCTTCAAAGTTTATGGACTTAAGAAACATCCATGCACTGCTGGAAGACCTTTCTAATCTTCCACCTTCCAGTGGGAAAGTGCACAAGAAGTTCTTAGGGCCTAAGCATGACTACATAGCATATGTGCATGTGGCTAAACTTCCATATTCTTACTTGGGAACATTTGAATGCAAGAAGAACATAGTAGCATTTGATGCTGATAGTCCAGCATCATAAGGTTATTTCCTTCCTGCTGAAACAAAAATCAACGTGAAGTAATTCTGAAAATCGAGCAGTTCTCCACCAACAACACAAATGAAGTGCAAAGGGGAAACCAAGGCGAGATAACAGTTTACATGGCGACAAAATGTACCACTCAGAAAAGAAGGGATAAAAATGATAGTTTTTATATCCTGAGAAGATATTCTTCTTAAAATCCTAACAACAACCAAGTCTAGAGGTCCAGCAGCTGTCATTCACTCATTCCCTTTATCTTTGAGAGCTGAGTTTTGCTTTGGCCTCTCTCTAACCTCAATAAAAGAAATTCATCTGCTTTAATCCTCTCAACAGCATGGAAATGCTATTCCGATGTGGGGAAAATACTGTCTTTTTCACTTTTTATTTCCATTGTTCAAGTTATGTTGTAACTTGCTCTCTGGCGCTTCCCTTCTCATTCCACCTCCCTTGTTTTTCTCTTCCTGGCCTCAACTGCAAAATCCTTATTTTGACCAAACTGAAGAAACAGATGGCAGGCCTGTTTCATGGCAACAATGATAACCTGGCAAGTGGGAAGAGGATGCTGGCAGAAAGAAGTCAATGCTACTTCTAGCACTTGAGTCACATCACTTTATCATCTCAAGGTTGGGATATCTCATGTTTCTCTTCACCAGTGAGGGTGAATGGGTCACTCCCACTTTGAATGTCTTCACCATAACTATAAATAATCAGAGTTCCTTGGTTCTTGTCCTATCTTATCGCAGCAAAATATTGATATTTTTTTGTCTAATAAAAAGGACTCAGATGAGAACTATAATAGCCATCCAATTAATTATGGCATATATTTTTGTGTAATCTAGTCCAGTTTATGCAGTTCGCTGATTTAAGATAACATTTGGTGCAATAAAAATATAGGTCAAAGCATAAATTATTAGTTGAATCAACAACATATATTAGGTAAAATATCATCATATTCCAATGCGGGGGGAGCGCCACAGATATGAAACCCTAAGAATTTGGTTTACACATCTATAATATTTCATTGATTCAAAGGAACACATTTTTCCTGTTTTAAGGAATCCAGAACGGAGAATGCCTTACAATAAATGGCACCTTAGATACTAGCTTGGATTTTTTAATTGTCTTATCTCTGGGAGAGATAAGTGAAACCATGGTTATGAACTCTGCATTCATGTAGGTCTTACTATGCTATAAATACCCACATACACATCTAGTGAACTACATAATTTCCATATCTGTTCTGTATGGAATGGTCATTCTCTTCCTCCTCTATTTCCGAATGCCACCACACATTCATAACTTAAATGGAAAAGTATGAAGGATACATCTGGCGGAGCATTCTGCTTTTCTAATGGTATAATTTTGTGCAGTAAAAATCCAGTAAAGAAACACACCGTTTGGTATTCCCTAGATATGATAACCTATTTAACGTGGCATAGCCCATAAAATACACTATGGAAAGCTTAGCACTTTCAAGAGTAATAAATCCAGCGTAATGTAGGTAGGAACTCAGTGATTCTTCATCATTTATATGAATGCATTTTTGTTGACTATCCTCCTGTGCTAGCACATAAAACTGAACATGAGGAAGAACTTCCTGACTGTGAGAGCCGTTCAGCAGTGGAACTCTCTGCCCCAGAGTGTGGTGGAGGCTCCTTCTTTGGAGGTTTTTAAACAGAGGCTAGATGGCCATCTGTCAGGGGTGCTTTGAATGCAATATTCCTGCTTCTTGGCAGGAGGCTGGACTGGTTGGCCCATGAGGTCTCTTCCAACTCTATGATTCTATGATTCTATGATATCTCACAGATTGTTTCATGGAACTATTTGCACTATCTATCTATCTATCTATCTAGAGTTTACTTTTAAATGTGTGCTAAAGCAACTCATTAATTTAGATAAATAGTCTCAGCCCAAGGTTCAAGTTTAATTAGAGACATTCTTGAAGGATCATCATCTTCATCCTCATCTCCATCTTCATTTCTACCCCATCTTTTTTTCCAAAATTGGGACTCAAGGTGGTTTACAATTCAAAACAAATGTGATAAATCTAGAGCCATACGACATTAAAATAAAATGAACCTGTACACAATGTTAAAACAATTACAATTCTAAAGCATTGGAAACATTAAAATACAGTAGTTCAGCAAAAAATATTACAGCAGCTTCCTTTAAAACATTTATGTTGTCTGTATTCAAAAGTATTTGTCTAATAGTGAAAGAATAGCAAAGTAAGGGAAAAAAGGATGAGAGGAGTAAAAGATGGGTGGAGGGGAAGAGAGTACTTATTCCTAGAGAACAAGAATATTTGTATGTTTTTGATAAGATGAATCTCAAATTCCTGTGAATGAAGTATATTATGGCACAGGATAAGAGATACTACAGATAATAGGGAAGAATGAAGTAGCCTCAATCATGGGAAAATGTCCAGTTTTGAATTACGAACTAGTTCCCAGGATTCCATAGCATTGAGCCATGGCAGTTCAAGTAGTGTCAAACTGTATTAATTATACAGTATAGATACACCCAGACACATTCTGATGACCTAACAGTGCTGTCATATTATCCCATATTATCCTCTTCACCAAGCTGAACACACCCAGCTCCCTCAAACTTTCCTCACTTGTTTTGTTCTCCATACTTCCATGTCATTCTTGTTGCCCTTCTCTGAACCTGCTCCAAAACCTCTGAAATTGACTGAAAAACACTCTTTTTTCTTGGTATGGAGTTGGAGTTAATTGGTTGCCAAGGGCTGAACTATGACAATTCTTTGTTCAGTTTCCATCTGTGATCCAGTTGCACTATGCTTGACCTTGGTCTCCTCCTTTGCTCTTTAGTGATTCTCTTAACTGTTTTTTTTAAAAACAACATATATATATAATATATATATATATATATATATATATACCTGGAAGTAATCTGCTATGTGACAACTGAACACGTATCAGTGGGACATCTCCCTTCCAAAAAAAAGATAAATAAGAGCAAGTACATTTTCCAGATGTTGTTGTTATTATGCACTAACACGAGTCACTTAATAAAGTGCTGGTCTAGAGTGACAATACTCCAAACTAGTCCAAGGAGTGGCTATACTGCCCATCTCCATCTCAATGTGGTAGCAGGATGGACTCCAAGCTTTCCAATAAGTTCAAACCTAGTTCAGTCCTGTAGGCACCTTTGATAGCATTAGTAGAAAAAAAAGCCAGGCTGCAGCTAGGAGCTACAGGCATAAACAAAAAACCAAAAAAAACAACAACAATACAGGTAAGGGAAGCAGTTCAGTACATGGTTGGAGAACAGAAAGGTGTAGACACCATATGACAGGATCTGCAGCAGCAATAGTTCAGACCAGCCCCAAATTCTATGGACCCTATAGATGTGACTTAGTTCAGTGTATTTAAGTAGCTGAAACCGTGGATATTCACCACTGTTTGGGAGAGATTAATTCTTGCTGACCATTATTGGAAATATTACATTAGCATGCTGCTCATAAAAAGGAGGTTGTCCAGGGCTGTCTTCAATAATTTATTTTTCTCAGAGGAATGGTGGAGTTTTCTAGCAGAAAGATAAAATGAGAAAATGCTGCCTAATAAACACAACTCTTGTTGCTCTGCTCCGTGAACTTGGCTGCTGAGAGAAGCTTTCAGAATTTTGGGGCATGATCTGGAAAAGAAGTGATGTTTTACAAGCTTTCCTTTCACCCTCTGGTTGTCCACCTGTATTTTTATCTCACCTAAACTACACACCTTTGTGAAGTGAAAACAAAAGCAGCATGGGAAAATGGTAAGGATGCAAATAGAAAAACAAGACAGGATAAAAGTAGAGATGTCAAGAATATTTGTTAACACTGGTATTTGCATCCCTATTTTTAAGTGCCTCAATGTTTGAAATGCCCTGCCAAGGAAACAGCTGTTAGAGTGGCAGATAATGGTTCACCAAGCTGATTTGGGTTAATGCAGTTGGGCTGATTCTGAGACAGAACTGAGTATAACTGTTTACACAGTTATCTTATAATCACCAAGGACAACAGGCCCACAGAGACAGGATTACAGATTTCTTCTCCCGTTTTTGTTGCAGTGGTGACCAGGAGGTAAGACATGGCTTGTGGTCATGGTTCATCACCTGAGGTGATGCTAGCCATAGTGACAAATTGATTAGAGAATAGAGGGAGAAAAAAAGATGGCAATTCCTCCTCTCCCCCACCCCATATTGCTCTATCACTCTGGCACACATCTCTGCAGGCAAGAAGCAATGGCCACTAGCCATGTAGCACCCACTTGCTGCCATGATAACAAAAAAAAGTGGGGGTGGAAAAGATGGCCATCTGGTTCATCATCACTGGACTGTCAGCACCCCTCCAGAGTGGGTAATCAAAGCCATCCCAGTTTTGCACACTCCAAATCAGCCAAAGGATAAAGAGTAAGTGTAAAGCCACTCTCATTCTTGAGTCAGAAGTGTGTAACATAGGCAGCTTGATGAGAATGATGCCACAAGGAATCCTTTCATACCTCCCAACTATGAAAGGTTTGACAGGGTCAGTCCCAATTAATCCTAAGTCATCTTACTTTTTCAGCTGCTTTCAAAATGTCCTGGTTTCTCTCTTTTCCCCATTTCCCCCTATATCTTAGGCTAATTTCAATTGCAGCAAACTGAAATTAAGTTGTAAAAGCAGTTTACATTCATCTCAGCAATGGGGCGAGAGCTGACAAAGCAAATATTGTCTTTTCCACTAGGCTCATGCAAAAGGAAAATGCTGTAATCTCTTCAAGATTGTGTGTCCTACCTCATTAATATGTTTGCTATCTTGACCATACTCTGACATTGTTTAAATTTTTAATTTCTGAGGACCCCTTTACACATGCATTAAAATCCAAGAGGAAGTGGGTTAATGGGAAGGGGAGGAGTAAACAACATTTAGCCAAAATGTGAGAGGAATCAAGTTAAAGGGTGAAAAATACATGTTTAAAAGATGTGCTTTAAACCCATTTTTTCCTGAGAAACACACACCTTTCCATGCTTGCGTATTCCAGTAGTCATGAAAACATGTCCTTCCCTCCCCCCTGTGTGGACTCCTCCAGATTACATGCGCTTCTGAAATGTGTGAAACAACCGATCAACTGATTAGCTGTCAAATGGAGACATACGTGGCTCAGGGAATAACAAGTGGAAAGCAAATACAACTCTCTCAAATTCTACCTTTTACACTTTTTAATGTTAAACAGAGTTTGAATTAACAATTGGGGGAAGACAGAGAATGGAGAGATTTTTTTTAAAAAAATTGCTCTGTTATATCCCAGGCCTCATATGCACATTTTTTAAAATTCACCGGATGTTTCCCCATCTGCTGGTTCAAAAAACAGCTGTGAGGATGGCAGAGGGTTATGCAGCGGAACTGGCAAATCTGTGTTTGGACTCCCTTCGAGGTCCCACATTTTAAAAACTTACTTCTTTGTGCTTCATTTTGGTGCAGTCTGGAAGCACCCTGAGGTGTTGGAAGCTATGCCCTTTCACACAACACAATTATAGCACTGGGGTTCAACTTTAACTGCCATGGCTATGTCCTCAGAAAGCCTGGGATATGTAGTATGGCGAAGCTGTTGGATTAGAAGTCTAAATGGCCCTCTGTCAACTGCAAATCCCAGGATTCACTATGAGGCTGACATGACAATTAAAGTTGAATATAGGGATACAAAGGTACAGTGTAAGATGGCTCCTAAGTTCTTTTTTATAGCATTTGAAAATTATTCCCTGGTACTCTTTTTTAATCAGATGGAGCATCTTGTGAGATTTAAACTCTGCCAACACACATTCATATCCACCAAGCCAGACTGTTTGCAGCCAATGTAACAATTATGCAAATTGTGCCCGAGTCATGCGGATTAGCAGCAGCCCTCATTTGCTCCGTGGCTATCCAATTGTGTGCTGATTGGCCCCCATCTGCTGTGGTCTTCCTGGCCCTCTTCCTTCTTCTGCCCCTGCTCATCCAGTCACCACATGGGCCAAACAGATGCAAGGCTTGATAAATATCAGCCTCTCTCCTGTTGTTGCTCATATAAATCATGCTTAACTTGTCTGACATAATCTAAAGAGATTACCATTTCCCTGAAGCTATTTAGAGAAGGAAATCCTCGCGGCTAATTAAATGTGAACTTGGGAAAACATGAGGGACATAGTTGCCACATTTATCAGGGACAAGAGCTGAACAATCCATGCATTATGGTTTCCAAGGGTTTTCTTTTGGCCACCTCAATAACCCCCTCCTTCCCCAAATAGTTCAAGACCAAAAGATTTCTAATATTTGGCTCTTGTTGCTTTGAAATGCCATTGTACTGATCAGAGTAGCGAAGTTACTTCTTTTTTGGACTGACATGCCAGATGGAGAACATCTCAGAGTTAGAGGCCCAATCGTGCTATTGAGTTAGGCTGGAATACATAATGTCAAATTGTCCGGATCTGTCAGGGACAATCCCAATTAACCCCCAGCATTCCACTTTTGCAGCTATTTTTGAATGCATTATGTCCCTCTTATGTACAGATTTGTAATCTGACTTTCTCATGCTTCAAAAAACATCTCCCCCGAAATGTTTTTGGAGCTCTCTAGGTTCTCCAGTGGTATGGTATACTTTTATTATTGATGGGTTCAGGTATACATGGTGTGTGTGTGTATCTTGGAACGTATTCACATGGATATGCAAGTTGTAATGTATTCAGGTTCTTCTCATCTTTCCTTTCTCTTTTTGTCCTTCCATTGCTTCCCTTTCAACATCAGTTGCTACAATCAGACTTGAATTCTGTTTCTATCCATTGATGTTGATTCAGAAGTGGGGAGGGGAGATGAAAAGAGAGGAGGATCCAGAGCCTTGCTTGTCCCAGTAGACTCAAGCAAAAGGAAACTGCTTCAATCTCTCATAGCTTGTTTGAAATTTTGCCTTCTTGATCAGACTTTGATGTTGCTTGGTTATACATTTTTGAATTGTGAAATGTTCATGGGTAATGAGAATAATTTGGCTATGACAGCATAAATTATTTGTTGTGTTTTTTGGTGTTGTACAATGAGGTATTCTGTACCTCCTTATGCAATTCCTTTGTTCGAATCCAAAATGAAAGATGGAGGCTCTCGGGTGCTGTTTAGCCCCCAAACTCTAGTTGGCAATAATGGTCCTTCTGAGTGCTATATAGCACCTAAAATGGAATAGATTTTCCATCCTAGACTACCAGCACACGTGTTTATACCATAGCAGTGGTCCAATATGTTGTTAGACATAGGAGGGGAAAAAAATATTCAAACTACCAATGTAAAACATAATGTTTGTTGTGAATGCTCTTTTGTAGGTGCTGAGATCATTCCAGAGGACAGGAGCAGGATTCAAAACGATCTTGACAGATTAGAGAGATGGGCCAAAACTAACAAAATGAAGTTCAACAGTGACAAATGCAAGATACTCCACTATGGCAGGAAACACAAAATGCAAAGATACAGAATGGGGGATGCCTGGCTCGAGAGCAGTACGTGTGAAAAAGATCTTGGAGTCCTCGTGGACAACAAGTTAAACATGAGCCAACAATGTGATGCAGCAGCAAAAAAGCCAATGGGATTTTGGCCTGCATCAATAGGAGCCTAGTGTCTAGATCTAGGGAAGTCATGCTACCCCTCTATTCTGTTTTGGTTAGACCACATCTGGAATATTGTGTCCAATTTTGGGCACCACAATTCAAGAGAGATATTGACAAGCTGGAATGTGTCCAGAGGAGAGTGACTAAAATGATAAAAGGTCTGGAGAACAAGCCCCATGAGGAGCGGCTTAAGGAGCTGGGAGTTGGGAGACCTCGTGGGCCATCCAGTCCAACCCCCTGCCAAGAAGCAGGAGTATTGCATTCAAATCACCCCTGACAGATGACCATCCAGCCTCTGTTTAAAAGCTTCCAAAGAAGGAGCCTCCACCACACTCTGGGGCAGAGAGTTCCACCGCTGAACGGCTTTCACAGTCAGGAAGTTCTTCCTCATGTTCAGATGGAATCTCCTCTCTTGTAGTTTGAAGCCATTGTTCCGCATTCTAGTCTCCAAGGAAGCAGAAAACAAGCTTGCTCCCTCCTCCCTGTGGCTTCCTCTCACATATTTAAACATGGCTATCATATCTCCTTTCAGCCTTCTCTTCTTCAGGCTAAACATGCCCAGCTCCTTAAGCCGCTCCTCATAGGGCTTGTTCTCCAGACCCTTGATCATTTTTGTCGCCCTCCAAAATGATCAAGGGTCTGGAGAACAAGCCCTATGAGGAGCAGCTTAAGGAACTATAAGATGCAACTTATAGTTCCACATTCAAACCACTACACCACATAGGAATTTGCATTTCAGACTCTATCATATATTATATCTTATCAGGGCATGTTGCAGCCAAAGTAAAGAATTTTGTGTTAGGCCATTCATAGCAAAAGCTAAGCACGCACACAGTTTTTTTTCACTGGAATAATTTTTTAAAAAAATGCTTACCTTTTGTTGTATTATGCCGTGCTTATTTATTCTTCAGCATCTGTGTATTCCCTCACTTCACTGCATTTGAGAAAGTTTCTCCGTTAGGGAATAATCTGTAACAAATACATGCTATGTAGAACAAACATATATATATCCCAGGTAACCTCTAAAACTGCCTTAAAATCTAATGTAAATCATACATTTTAATATATACATGATTATACAAAGCTCTTAAGACACCTTTTATTGCATTATTCCTTTGAAAACCTTCAGTGAGAAATATTAAGGAGCTTATTCCATACTTCAAACCATTTATCATACTTTAGAGTTAATTTTTCAGGGGGAATAATGCCTTAATGAGAAGTTTCCAAAACTAATGTTAATAAAAAATGAAATAGGTGGTTTCTGAATATTGAAGAGTGGAGATGTAGTAGTAACAGCTATTTGTATTTCCATGGTGAACTGTTTAAGGAGCTCCACTGGCTGCCGTTCATTTTCCAGTCCCAATTCAAGGTGCAGGTTCTTATCTACAAAGCCCTGAACAGTTTGGGACTTGCCTACTTGCGTGACCGTATTTCTGTGTAGTAACCCACACAATATCTTCGTTCATCTGGAGAGGCCCTCCTTGTGCTCCCACCTCCATCGCAGGCATGACTGGTGGGGACGAGGGAGAGGGCCTTCTCAGTGGTGGCCCCTCGATTCTGGAACTCACTTCCCAAGGACATCAGGCATGCCCCAACTCTGGCAGTCTTTAGGAGGAGCCTGAAAACGTGGTTGTTCCAGTGTGCCTTCCCAGAATAATGAACTCTCAGCATTGTGCCCTCTAAATGCACTTTACACTGATTTAGGATTGTTTGTACGCTCTCACCAATGCCCCATATCTCCTATCTTGTTCATGCCTAGCATTATTTTTAACTTTAATTACATTTGACCCAGCCATAGATTTTAAATAAATTACTGTCATTGTATATTGCTTTTTTGTTTATGAGTTTTATTTCATTGTTTTACTGTTGTTGTTATTGCTTGTATTGATGTATCATGGGCTCGGCCTCATGTAAGCCGCACCGAGTCCCTTGGAGAGATGGTAGTGGCTTACAAATAAAGTATTATTATTATTATTATTATTATTATTATTATTATGGTGTCCTTCTTATATCGGTCCTTAAGCTTGGGAGATGTGCTGATGTGTGCCTCTGACTTATGCCAACCATAAAATGAATCTGCTATGGGGTTTTCTTCGCAGAATTTGTTCAGCGAAGGGTTACTTTTACCTCTTCAGCTCTGAGGATTAGAGAATCTGACTTGATTAAGGTCACCCAGTGGGTTTCTATGGCCAAGAAGGGGTTCAAACCCTGTTCTCAAGAGTTGTAGATCAGGATTCAAACCACTAAACCAACTGATTTCTTATAATCATACCTGTCCAAATGTATCTCCCTCTATTACCTCTCTCGGAGGATTATCCAAAATCATGATTTTGCTATTTTATATAAGTAGCACCATTTTATTATGTCACTGAATATAATGGGACTTCAGCATCCTCAGATTTTGGTATCTACACTAGTTCCCTGGAACAAAATCTCAGCAGATACCAAAGACGTACTGTGCATGGATGAAAGAAGCAACAGGAATAAGGAGATGCAGTAGTGCAGGGACAGGAAAATTGGAACCAGTTGCTCCTGTATTCCATTTTTGTGTCGCCTGAAGATGCCATTAACTCCCCCCCTCCACCTACCCAAAGGCTCACATTTTTAAAAAGGCGTGATGTTTGAGTGATTGTTGCCTCAAATCAATGCAGAAAGTCCAACAAATCTGTGAAAATATATCACTATCCCCCAATATCCCCATTTCCCTCTATAATTATTCTTTTCCTATTTCCTTCCACTTATAGAATCATAGAGTTGAAAGAGACTTCATGAGCCATCTACTCCAACCTCCTGCTAAGAAGCAGGAAAATGGCATACAAAGCACCCCTGACAGATGACCATCCAGCCTCTGTTTAAAATATTTTATTTATTTATTTCAAACATTTATATCCCATCCTTCTCAACCCCCAAGGGGGGGGACTCAGGGTGGCTTACATCTGGAAGCAATTCGATGCCAATTCACACAACAAAACAATGTAACACACATTTGACAGTAATTGAAAGCATAAGTTTTAAAATATCCAATTAAAAATATTTCTAACAGCAATATAAAAGCCTTAAGAGGAGGCCCCACCACAGGCCGGGGCAGAAAATTTCCCTGCTGAACACAGCTCTCACAGTCAGGAAGTTCTTCCTCGTGTTTAGGTGGAATCTCCTTTCTTGTAGTCTGAAGCCATTGTTCCACATCCTAGTCTCCAGGGAAGCAGAAAACAAGCCTGCTCCTTCCTCCCTATGACTTCCCCTCACATATTTATACGTGGCCCTCATCATGTCTCCTCTCTACCTTCTCTTTTGAAGGCTAAACATGCCCAGCTCTTTCAGCCGCTCCTCATTGGGCTTGTTCTCCAGACTTTGATCATTTTAGTCGCCCTCCTCTGGACACATTCCAGCTTGTCAATATCTCTCTTCAATTGTGGTGCCCAGATTTGGTCACAATATTCTAGGTGTGGTCTAACCAAGGAAAAACAGAGGGGTAGCATGACTTCCCTGGATCTAGATACTATACTCCTATTGATGCAGGCCAAAATCCCATTGGCTTTTTTTGCTGCTGCATGACATTGTTGGCTCATGTTTAACTTCTTGTCCGTGAGGACTCCAAGATCTTTTTCACACGTACTGCTCTCGAGCGAGGCGTCCCCCATTCTGTATCTTTGCATTTCATTTTTTCACCCCTTGTAAGCCTACATCCTTCCAAATATGACCACTAGGAGTCACATTTCTCTTTCTCTCATGCTCAGTGTAGTTTTTGAAGTTCATCTTTCTGCCAACAGAAAATAATTATGCTGGTGTTAAAGAAGTTAATTGCTATGTGAGATAATTGCACCCTGTCGCTCTTGGAAATACTTACCCTGTACAAAGGAGGTTTCATTTCTGACTTGTTCATTTTATTAAATCATTCAGTTTGTTATTTGTTTGCTTATAGGGCTGTTTCTTTTGACATTATTTGTATTCCACAATCACAGGGCTGGGAAATGCTAGAAGGTAGCAAGTCAAAAGCTTGGCCTGAAACAAATCTTTCTGAAAATAACCTGTTTCAATCCTATTCAATCATCTATTAACCCGTGTACGATTATTTCTAATATTAACAATTTGTTAATATTGGAGTCCAAGTCTGAAACTGACAAACTATGCTAACCAGTTTGTAATGTATGAAAATTCTTTGTTTCAATGCTTTGTTTCATCATAGTGTGTATATATTGTCTTCACTTTTATGTTTGTTTTAGGCACTTTGTGCCATCTGTAACTCGCACTGAGTCTCTTCGGGGAGATGGTGGTGGGCTATAAGAATAAAGTTATATTATTATTACTATTGACACAAAAGCACATTATTATTATTATTATTATTATTATTATTATTATTATTATTAGAAACACAACAAGATGAGTCCACAGCAAACAATATCACTCTGCTAGCTGTTGTATTGGATCACACGTTGGACACTTCCCAAGTGTCTAGGACTGTGTGTTGTATCAGCGGATAATGCTTGCAGATCCCAGTAAGGTGGCCTTTTGCAGCAGACCGATGGTAATCTTGCCAGTGCCAATTGTGTTTAAATGCAGGCCAAGGTCTTTAGGCACTACACCCAGTGTGCCGATCACCACTGGGACCACCTTTACTGGCTTGTACCAGAGTCTTTGCAGTTCGATCTTTAAATCCTCATATCGTGTCAGCTTTTCGAGTTGTTTCTCTTCAATCCTGTTGTCTCCTGGGACTGCAACATTGACAATCCACACTCTGTCTTTTTAACACGATCGTGAGGTCAGGAGTATTGTGCTCCAAAACTCTGTCAGTCTGAGTTTGGAAGAAAATAATAATAATAATAATAATAATAATAATCATCATCATCATCATTTTAGTGCCAATATATGTTTAAAAAGAGAAGAGTAATATCAATGAAATAAACTCAGTCAGTTGTAGAAAAAAGCAAGAATCCAATTTGGTATAATCATCATGCTTTATGATTTTATGGGAGGCATCTACATTGTAGAATCCATGCACTTTGATACTACTTTAACTGCTGTGAGGTAAATGCTGTGGAATCCAAGGATATGCAGTATGATGAGGCACTGCTACTCTTTGGTAGAGAAGGCTAAAGAATTCATAGATCTGCAGTTCCCATGATTACACAGTATAGAGCCATTGCAGTTAAAATGGCTTCAAACTTCATGGATTCTATACTATAAATCAGGGATGGGAAAACTTTGGCCCTCCAGAAGTTTTGGACTACTGGCTGTTAGAAATTGTGGGAGTTGTAGGCTAGCTTTAAGCCCATCTTTAAAACTTTTTTGTTGTCTACCAACAAAGATCCGCATAGTCAAAGCCATGGTATACCCTGTAGTAACCTACGGATGTGAGAGCTGGACCTTAGGGAAGGCTGAGCAAAGGAAGATAGATGCTTTTGAGCTGTGGTGTTGGAGGAAAGTTCTGAGAGTGCCTTGGACTGCGAGAAGATCCAACCAGTCCATCCTCCAGGAAATAAAGCCCGACTGCTCACTAGAGGGAAGGATACTAGAGGCAAAGTTGAAGTACTTTGGCCACATCATGAGGAGACAGCAAAGCCTAGAGAAGACAATTATGCTGGGGAAAGTGGAAGGAAAAAGGAAGAGGGGCCGACCAAGGGCAAGATGGATGGATGGCATCCTTGAAGTGACTGGACTGACCTTGAAGGAGCTGAGGGTGGTGACGGCCGACAGGGAGCTCTGGCGTGGGCTGGTCCATGAGGTCACGAAGAGTCGGAGACGACTGAATGAATGAAGAACAACAACAACCAACATTCCATTTTTTCATTCTTGGGTTGAGAACAAAGTAACCTGTTTTTGGAGATAGTGCTTGAGCATTTGGTCGACGTGGCCAAGTGCAGTGAAATTGATGGCAGAGATAGTCATTTCAGTGCTGATGGTCTTTTCTTCTTTCAGAACACTGATGTTCGTCTGCCTGTCTTCTTCCCAACGGATTTGCTGATTATTTTGGAGGTAATGCTGATTGAGTCTTTCCAGAAGTTTAGATTGATGTTTGTAGATAGTCCATGTTTCACGGGCATACAACAGAGTTGGAAGAACAATAGCTTTATACACAAGCATCTTGGTATCCCTACAAATTTTCCGACCCTTGATAAATTTCTATTTGTATCAGATTGTGTGAAGACTATGCTCATATTACATACCTATTTTTACTGTTCCTGGATTTTGTTCATTCCTTAAAGAACAATTATGTGCTAGATATGATAGAGATGTGATAACCTAAGTGTAAACCTAAGAGCAGCTGGTGTTAGGCCATAGCATTTATGGTGCTGATAAGCACCACCTATTTTTGGTTTGGAGGTCCTTAGTAACCCTCTCACAATGCTCACTGTCTTCTTTCTCCATTTCTTTTTTCCAAAATGTTCTCAACTGCTCCACTTTGATCACAGTCGTGAATTTCTGTATGAGTGAATTTGTCTTTAACATCTACTGCTACACTTTCTCATTTTAGCCACATCTGTTCTATTTGATTACATTACATCTTTGAATTGTAATATTTCAATCATGAGAGTGATCTCACCAGGTCTGTGTTATGTCCATAAAGTCATTCTTTCCTTCATGCAATAGGACTTCAGGATGCTTAAAAAGGAAAGTAAAAGGAAAGCATTTCTCCCTCTTGTGTGATCTCATTTTTTTTCTTTTGCTGAGACTATTAAGGATGGGGCTTCTAGAATGAAGATGTTTTGAGTTTTAAGTAATTTTCCAAATATAGATTGCATCAACAATAAATGTAACCATCTTCCTTCAAGAAGAAAATGAGATTACCAATTTAGGATCATAATGAGATTGAGTCAAAGTAGAATCGATTGCCAGCCTAGGTACAATTTTTATTATTAGGGAAAGATTATTGTATTTTTCTTTGTCTTTGTCTTTTTCTCTTACAAGTTTCTAATCTCATTATGCTTTTTGTCATCCAAATGATTTAGCAGAGACTAATGCCAAATGCAGTAGACTGCATGGAATACGGGACAGGTGTCATCACTAGACTTTCCTCTTATTCCAGATTCTTATTAGCTAGTGGCTGTTTCCATCAATCCCATACAGTTCAGTTTTAAGGCTATAAATAGAATATTCAACCAACCAAATCCCACAATATAGGAAAAGGTCAAAGTAATTTGATGCATTCTTATAATTTATGGAAAGACGCCTGTAAGTACTAAAACTCAGATGGCTGCTTTATGGGGACAAGAGTTAATGAAAATAGAAGGCCTTTCCAAAAAAACCCAGAAAGAACAAAAAAGATCACTTTATCCTCAACAACAGTCCAAAGATGTAAGAAGCTATAAACCTTTAGTGGTTGTTATCTCTACAAAGCTAATGCATGTAAATTCACGCTAAGCTCTTTCTAAGCAGCACAATGGCCCAGCGAACTCCACAATATCACAGCGTACTTTGTATCTTGGTAACAATCGGTCTGCAGCAACAAAAGCTAATAATAGACAAACTGACTCACAGAGCAAGGATGAGATGTTTAAACTACATTTAAGAGGAAGAGTCAAGTAGCAGGGGCATGACTACATTTTCCTGTTTCTTGGCAGGGTTGTAGACTGGATGGCCCAGTCTCTTCCAACTCTATGATTCTATTATTCTAACTACCATTGAACAGCAAGAGCATTGTCTCCTGGACCTCTTGGAGATAAGAGTTGCCTGCCCCATCCATAGTCTAGCCCCAATAGACAGGATGACAGTGGTTACACTGTATGGGGCAAGGGGAAAGTTGCATTTGTTCTTTTTTCTTCTGTTCCCTCAAATAGAAAACTACACCCCCATCAAGTAGATATTTTAGGATAAAAGTAGATGTGGGTCAAGATCCAATAGGGTTCTATTTGTGGGCTTTCATTTCTTTCTTTCTTTGCATGCTATCTTTGGGTAACTTTGTTCATTTTTATGCCCTCAGTATCATCTTTAGATGCTTTTGAACTGTGGTGTTGGAGGAAAGTTCTGAGAGTGCCTTGGACTGCGAGAAGATCCAACCAGTCCATCCTCCAGGAAATAAAGCCCGACTGCTCATTGGAGGGAAGGATACTAGAGACAAAGTTGAAGTACTTTGGCCACATCATGAGGAGACAGCAAAGCCTAGAGAAGACAATTATGCTGGGGAAAGTGGAAGGCAAAAGGAAGAGGGGCCGACCAAGGGCAAGATGGATGGATGGCATCCTTGAAGTGACTGGACTGACCTTGAAGGAGCTGGGGGTGGTGACGGCCGACAGGGAGTTCTGGTGTGGGTTGGTCCATGAGGTCACGAAGAGTCAGAGATGACTGAACGAATGAACAACAGCAATCATCTTTAGGCCGTTTTTTCTCAGCTGTATCTTTCAAATCCAAGACTTTTCTTTGTGCTTTGTATTAGATCACATCTTTCACGTGATGTGACATGGATGCTTCATCACCACCTAAAACTTAATATGGCAAAACCAAAACTGCTCATTTTTTATACACAGGACCACTTCACATATACATTGTCTGTTACTTCTTACAGTGTTCCCCTCCATCCCATGAAGGACAAATGTAGGGCTTGTCTATTCAAACAAAACAAAAAAAAATCTGGATTTTCCTCAAATCCACCCTTACTGACTACATAATGCACCATGACTTTCAGTGAGTATCTTGGGATTTTTTGCCCTTAACCAGACTTCAGGTAACATCACGGGATGCCCCAAAGTTTGTGGGAGTTTTTTGGGACTTTGGAGCTGTCTGGATGCCTGGATTTGATCAATTTTAGCACAATCTGTCCAGATAGACACTGATGCTATCACCCTTTCTTGCACTTATCAACACAGGGGAAGAGGATGGTTCATTCCCATGTCATCATCACTGCTCCCTATGAACACTGAGCTATGATGGTTGTATCTGCTGATGTCTGAATGGGGTACCCACTCACAGAGTGCTCTACTGAAGAGAATAAGATATTATAAATGTGATTTTTATAATAATGAAGTTTTGACAAAGGTAAGATTTAGACAGGAGGAAGGAGTGATTGGAAGACTCGAAAAAGAATGCTGAAACAGCAGTACAACAGGAGATGAATGTGGGGGAAAAGTTAAGGAGGAGAGCTTGGTGATCTGCAAGACGAGAAGTAAAGAGAGGGGGTCTGAAAGAGCCCTGAAGGGGAAAAAAAAGCTGAAAACTGAGAGGTCAGCAGGAAGCGGGAGAGAGGGGGGAATGCAAGTTACTGAAAATGAATGTAAGCAGGCACAAGCTGCTGATAAGAAAGAACAGGACTGAAGTCTGCACATGCTCAAAAAAATCTGATTATAAAAAGGGCCTAGTTGCATCTCAGTCGGGGGCACATTTCTTTTGGTCACCTGATGATTTTGCGCTGCAAATACAAGCTATTGTGTTGTCGAAGGCTTTCATGGCCGGAATCACTGGGTTGCTGTAAGTTTTTCGGGCGGTATGGCCATGTTCCAGAAGCATTCTTTCCTGACATTTCACCTACATCTATGGCAGGCATCCTGAGAGGATGCCTGCCATAGATGCAGGCGAAACGTCAGGAGAGAATGCTTCTGGAACATGGCCATACAGCTCGAAAAACTTACAGCAACTTAAGCTATGGCATTTAAATTTTCTCATCTCTAGTGTCTGATTGGAATCAATACTAGAAGTCTTGTGGGCACTTAGCCTCAACACTACCCCACCTTGCTGATCATGAAGATGCCCCATTCTGATATCAGCAGACATGGATTATGGACAGGCACTTATATGAAGCCCTGTGGCTTGCAAGGTATGGTGGACTTAACATGGGGACAAAGGAATGGGCCGGCACAGGGAGAGGTCAGACCGGCTGGTCAGTAGCCCCAGATTCAGCAGATACATGTTGTATCCAGCACATCTCCAGTGCAGACATAGTCCAAACTAATCTGCCCAGTACAGTCATGGCCATAATAATTGGTTTTCTTTTCGCCCCTCAATGTCTTTGATTCCTCACATTGAGGCTATCTGAAAGTCATGCTGTTTTTCTTTTTCTTTATAATATTGCTAGAATCTGCTTCCTTTGCAAAGACTTAATTTGTGCCTTGGCCATTTCCTGTCTTGATTATCATAATCTTCTTTTGACTGGTCTTCCATTATCTCATGTTAGTTCCCTAGCTTCTATTCAACATTCTGCTGTTAAATTTATAATTTCAGCCTGTCATTTTGATCATGTCATTCCACTTTTCATCCTCCTTCATTGGTTGCCTGTTCCTTTTAGGATCCAGTACAAGCTTCTGCTTTCAACTTTTAAAGCCCTGCATAATCTAGCTCTCCTCTGTTATTCAATCTGAATTTCCTTTTTACCACCCCTTTTGATATCTTCATTGTCTGTACTCTTGTTTGTCTTGTCTTTACTCCCTTTCTCATGCTGCCTCATTTATTTGGAATTGCCTTTCCAAATATTGATGAACTTATCCTTCCATTATTATTCTTAAATCTCAGTCAACCTATTTTTCTCTAAAGTTTTCAGAATTTCACTTTCAGTTTACTATTAAAATGTTGTGTGTGCCGATTATGTGTATCTGGGTAGCTTGCTTTTGCATCTGTATTGCAATGGTTTTTAAATTTATATTATTCCCATCATTCTCCTCAATGCTTTTTATTTTCGGTTTGTATATGTTTGACAGGTCTATTTT
This sequence comes from Anolis sagrei, assembly GCF_037176765.1. Taxonomy (NCBI): domain Eukaryota; kingdom Metazoa; phylum Chordata; class Lepidosauria; order Squamata; family Anolidae; genus Anolis; species Anolis sagrei. Next base: position 19,964,330 of record NC_090021.1, on the reverse strand, counting down.
TCTGTTTTATTGCTTTATTTTTGTTCAGCACAATGCACATTGATGGCTCTAAATAAATAATAATAAGACTAGTGAAAAAAAGGTGAGGAACTGGATGGTAAGTCTTCCTTTCCCCATATATCCCAACAGTTTGTACTGTATTCTCAGAAGTATCTCAGCATTAGGGAATCATATTTCCCTCCCACAGCAGCAATTGACATGAAGTAGAACTTCTCCATCTACGCCAATGTGAGGTTTTCACTGCATGTGAATGGACTTAAATATGATTTTTACTGAGATTACAAAAGTAAAGTTCATACAAGTTGAGTATCCCTTATCCGAAATATTTGAGACAATAAGTGTATAAGCTATCTGGCATGATGTGAGTATATGTTATATGTTTGATGTATTCATTATCTTTACTACTGTAATTGTGCTGGAAAATACTTGTTACTCTATGGATGTTATGTTTTGTTATGTTTTGTTATAGATAAGAGTCTAGAGTTGCTGATTTATCAACTCCTGAGGAAGGGGATTGCTTTCCCCTAAACAGGGTACAAAAATACCCGGGCACCCCTGTTGAATGCCATTTGGACTTTTCCTTTGAAGACTTACTTTGAGAAGCAGTGCTCCATTTTCACTGGACTTGAGTTGGTTTTTTTCCATGAAGATTGTGTTGAGAGTGACGATCCATCTTCATTATTGTCTTCAGTTTACATATAGCCTCATGACTCTATGCTTACTTTGTTTATATGACTTCTCTTATTGAATGTATCCCTGAAGCTTATATACAGTGGAATCCTTATCCAGACCTAGAACTGTTTCATTTGAGAGCGGCTGCTCCTTTTGATTTTGCTGTGTACCACTGAATTGAGCTATGTACTGGGGATTTTGGTAAATGGAATACTATATGTTCCTTTGATAATACACTTTGACATTACGCATAGATTGTTTTGTGTTTGTGCTGATACCTTACAAGTACTCTGGGATATTGTGTAGGAGATTTTGGAATACCCGTGTTTTCATATATTTAAACAATGAAATATCTGAGAGATGTGAACCACGGCGAAACAAAAAAGTCATTTAAACTATATATTGGTAATAAAAAATTATATAAAACAAAAAAACAAACAAAAATAGTTATGGAATCATAGAATTATAGATTTTGGAAGATACCTCAAGGTACAATCAAAGCACCCCTGACAGATGGCCATCCAGTGTCTCCTTTAAAACCTCCACAGAAGAAGACTCCACTACCCCGAGGGAAAGCATATTCCACTGTCAAACAGCTCTCACCATAAGAAAGTTCCTCTTAATTTTTAGGTGGAATCTTTTTTTTCCTGCAATTTGCATCAATTTCTGTGTCCTAGTCTCCAAAGCAGCAGGAAACAAGCCTACCCGTTCCTCATTGTGATATCCTTTCAAATATTTAAACATGACTGTCACATCCCCTTCCAGCCTTATTTTCTACAAGCTAAACATACCCAGCTTTTTAAGCAGTTCTTCATAGGGCTTGGTTTCCAAACCTTTGATCATTTTTGTCGCCCTTTTTGTAGCCTGTCAACATCCTTCTGGAATTGTAGTGCCCAGGTATTACATAATGAAATTCATTTGTGACTTTTGGCCCACCATTTGTGTATGTGTTGTTCACATATGCAACAGCATGCTCAAGACTACTTCAGCAACCTTGGACTGAATGCAGATGTTTTTTTTCATTTTACCAAAATGCCCAACCACTTCTGTAGGATAACTTGCACATGGAAAAGACACCAACAAGATTTTGGCCAATATCTGCATAATGTATCCCTAACATGGGTCTTTATGAGTACATTATGTCCTCAATCAGGGATCCTTCTAGTTCTGAAGCCTCTCTTCTGTCTAGGCAGTCTGGCAGGGCAGAAGGTTGTGGGTGGCCTGTTCCTATCCCACCCACTCTGAGCAGATGTTCCCCTGCCAGAAGGCTAAATGCCAAGTTGTTCTTCCACAAACACAACCCTGTAACTTCTTTGAAGGCCTGGTATCATGCCTAGAGGAACTGCAGAAGTAGCATTGCTTTCTCTAGCATATGGAAAGCTGCCTGCAAAAAAGAAAAAAAGTGAAGGAGTGAGAAACATTTAAGGAACACTTGGAATGATTCTCATTGAGATCTATTTTGCTTCAGTTGCAACACGGAAAAGGACAACAGAAAGCAATATTAACTTAAGATGAAATGTAAAGAGCTGAAATAGGCAACAAGCAGAAGGCTTTGCTTGGCAGGAGAAAATAAAAACCAGCTTTCTTCAACAATCTGTTGAGGAGGAACAAGTTGAACAGGCTGTAAAAATAATCCAGATCTTGGGTTTTTTTAAGGAATTGAGAGGATTCATATACATACTGAAAAAAATATTTTTTTACATTCTTCAGGGAAGGCTTTTTCAAATATAGCCTTCTCAAGGCAGGTGTTAAAAAACAGTGAAATCAGTATTTCATTTTCAACTTTTTGACTATGTAACTTTTCTATGCTTCTTATATGCAATTAATTGATGAGATCATGCACAATACAGGATCAAGATCAAGAACATAGTATCATTCAACAATATAATGACTGAGCTCATACATTGTGCTTGCATAGTGTTGGTCAGTATTCATATTGTTCTGTCGTGTCTGAAAGATGCCAGTCTTCCAGTGAATACTAACATTGTGCAACCAATTGTATAGCCACAAATGTGCCTGCTTTTCATCCCATTGTCCACTGGGCGATGCACACTGGGTGTTTCGGCAATGCTACTGCACCAATAGAGGGAGAAAATGTGGAGGTGCTGACAGACTTTGTATTTCTATGTGCAAAGATTACTGCAGATGCAGACTGGCCAGGAAATCAGAAGACGCTTACTTCTTGGGAGGAGAGCAATGACCAATCTCGATAATATAGTAAAGTGTAGAAACATCACACTGACAATGAAGGTCTAAATAGTTAAAGCAATGGTATTCTCCTTTGTCTCCTATGGATATGAGAGTTATACCATAAGGAAGTGCTGAGCATAAGAAGATAGATGCTTTTGAGCTGTGGTGTTGGAGGAAAATTTTGAGAGGGCCTTGGACGCAAGAAGATCAAACCAGTCCATATTCCAGGAAATAAAGCCCAGCTGCTCACTGGAGGGAAGGATATTAGAGGCAAAGATGAAGTACTTTGGCCACATAATGAGAAGACAGGAAAGCTTGGAGAAGAGAATGATGCTGGGGAAAATGGAAGAAAAAAGGAAGAGGGGCTGACCAAGGGCAAGAGGGATGGATGGTATCTTTGAAGTGACTGGTTTGACCTTGAAGGAGCTGGGGGTGGCAACAGCCAACAGGGAGCTCTGGCATGGGCTGGACATGACACAATACATTTAGTTTGATAGCTATTGCTGTGATAATTCAATGTATGACCAAGGAAAGCATGTGTGCCTTCTTTTAATTATTTGAATGTACAATCACAGAACCATAAACTTTGAAGGTTCCCCATAGGTCATCAAGTCCACACACACACACACATAAACTTCAACTAAAGCATCCTCAGCAGGTAGCTGTCTAGCCTCTTTCTTTAAATGTCAAATGAAAGCTATTCAACTAAACTAGGAAATGGGTCTAATTGTCAAGCAGCTCTTACCATCAAAAAGAATCAATTCATTTGAAATGCAATTCTGAAGAAAAGTTAAGTGGATATCCTGGACTGCCAAAAAAGGACAAATAAATCGGTGCAAGAGCAAATCATACCTGACTTCTCCTAGAAGCCAAGATAACTAAACTGAGACTGTCATACTTTGGATATGACTCAGGAGAAAACCCAATAATGTTAGAATAAAGGTAGAAGGCCATAGATCTGAGCAGGCTGATAATACCTCTGTGAGTTGGAGGTCTCTCATCCATGGGGTTGGTATGAGTTGAGATCAACTTGGCAGCAGATAAGGGCATCATAAATCATCTATCCCTATGTAAAGAAAACACACCCAGGGCATTGCACAGCTCTTTTGATGTTTGCACAAAAGTTTAGATACAACTCAGTTTGTGGCATAAGGTTCAGCACTCTAGATAGTATTTTAAATGTTTGGACTAAAATCCAGAATTGATTCGCTGTCCAAATGACTGTAGAGATACCATCCACACATTTTTCCATAGAGTGGAAAAATATGCAAAATATTCCAAAAATGGTTTTAAAAGTTTTTTTTAATGTTGAGGAATGTGATGAGCTGACTTTTGGGCTATTGAAAATCTTTGTAGTTTGGTATTTATTCTGCGAAAATAACATAGGTGACTATTTTGTGCAGATAACAGCATTTTCTAGGATGAAAATAGCATTTGTTGGCCAGAAAATAATATTTCTATAGGGAGAATACTGTTTCCTGTACTAAAACGTTATCTGTTCAAAACCATGCAGAATTTTTTTGGTGGGGGGAGGCACATTCAATAAGCCCTAAATTGCAAATAGCCTTCAAATACTCTGTGATGTTTGAAGATCTCCTGTGAATGGGAAGAAAATTAGCAAAGAATTGCATTCCTAGTTCTCATTCAGTAAAATGGCAAAGACACAAAGCACATTCCTATTTCTTTAGGACAGCAGTATTACACTCCTGTTCTCTCCTTCTTATCCACCTCTGACTTTTTATGCTCATATCCGAGAAGGGCACTCCTATTTAGAAAAAAGTGTGAAGCATTTTTTAAAAAACACAGGCTTATGGGGTTTAGAGCCACTTCTCTGAAAGTTATGAATATTGCATGGGCCTTTTGGTGCTCCCAAATGACACAAGGCTGTTCATTGTAGAACTGCTACCACCATGTTCAGGAGTCAGTGAGAACAATCTAGGCTTCCTCAAAGAATTTAAGGATTCCAATAAACCTGTTTCACCTTCAGCAAAGCACACCTTGCAATTTTGATCCTAAGTTCTCAAGGGGAACTGTCATCCAGAAGCCAAGTTTGAATCTTAAATGACTTATCAGACGGACAGTTGCAAGACTTTAGATACATACTAAAATGCCACAAAAAGAAAGAGAGAAGGGAGATATCAAAGAATTTTATCTACAGTAAAAGTCAAATATAATTTGGAAGATGTAACTGATGAAGACTACTACTGGGCCAATGTCTTCAGCCAAGGCACTTTTGTCTGTTGCATTTATGTGCGTGCGAGGGATTTTATTTATTTATTTATTTATTCAAACTTTTGTTTTCATGGTTTCTTCGTTTCTGTTGAAATTGTCCTCATGCTTGTGGATTTCAATGGCTTCTCTGTGTAGTCTGACATGGTAGTTGTTAGAGTGGTCTGGCATTTCTGTGTTCTCAAATAATATGCTGTGCTCAGGTTAGTTCATCAGGTGCTCTACTATGGCTGGCTTCTCTTGTTGAAGTAGTCTGTGGTGCCTTTCATGTTCCTTGATTCGTGTTTGGGCAATGCTGTGTTTCGTGGTCCCTATGTCCACAGCTGGTAGACTCCTGCAGGGGAGAGAGGATCTCTCTTATCCTTTGCTGAACATAGCATTTGTTCAATTTTCTTAGTGGGTCTGTAGATAGTTTATATGTTGTTTCCTCATCAGCTTCCCTAGGCAGTCAGTGGTTCCCTTGATGTAACAAGAACACTTTTCCTCTGGGTGGTTCTTTGTCTCTTCTCTCGTGTCTTGCAGTTCTTCTGATGTCTGAGGTGGAGTCTCCATTAGCCTGTAGAGCCCGGTTTAGGTGGTTCACATCATCTTGGAGGAGGTGGGGTTCGCAGATTCTTTTTGCATGGTCTGCCAGGGATTTAATGGTGCTTCTTTTTTTGACTTGGGTGATGGTTGGAGTTTTAGGTAGGTCTGTGTGTATAGATTTTCTGTAAACCATGTGACCCAATTGTTGATCTGGTTTGTGGATGACTAGGACATCTAGTAATTGTAGTTTTCCTTCATTTTCTTTTTCCATGGTGAATTAGATGTTTGGGTGGATGCTGTTAAGGTGGACCAGGAACTTGTTTAGTTCTTCTTCTCCATGGCTCCAAATCTTTCAAATTTGTTACAGTAAATTTGATTGATGTGGGCAAGTTGAAGATCCCTTAATTTAAAAAAAAATTGGGACCAGCTGAGGGCCCAGATTTCCACCAACCTTATTCAAACCATTCCTAAAACTCCCCTCAAATGTTTATGTCACTTCTAAAATTACAAATGAATTAGATGATGGTTAGGGGAGAATCCTAACTAATTTACATGTGATATGAAACTGGGAGGAGTAGCTAAGATATTGGAAGATAGGAACAGAATACAATAGGACCTTGATATACTATAAAAAACCTTCTAAAATTAATAAAATATTCACCTGAAACAAATGCAAAATTCTAGATTTAAGATTCAAAAACCAAACCAAAACAACAACAGATGTATAGGTTGTTTTCCATGCAAAATGACCACAAGTTTGTTTTTTTTTTTTTGCAGGATTTGAGACCCAAACTGTGAAGATTCTCATCAGTCTTTTCCTGATGCCATTTCCCCCTCAATATTTTCATCTATTTTTCCTAGCTTTGAAAAATAGAAATGAAAACCCACTTCTATTTTTGTTTTCAGACATGCAATGACTAATTTCTATATAGATGTGGCCCTCCATAGACTAGCCTTGCATGATGTGATGTCTAATGGTGAGCCGTAGTCTATCCCCAAAAGATTGTTGTGGTGCTCAACAATGAAGCAAACACTTCTTGGAGGAAAGGTGAGGTAATGTTCTGCTTTATTTTCATTATTCCATAAAGCACCAGGAGACAAAGCTCCTCTTTGGTAAGGAAGATGATTTCAATGCTTGTTATACTAAAAATAAATTTCTGTTATCTGCTCCCAACCCCCCTTGGCGAGTATGTCTTAGGTACTGAACATAACTATATAGTAACAACACATTAAAAACACATTAACGTGTCTCTTCTCACCGTGATGTGTTAATAGTACTGGAAGCTATTATGGACGGGCTGTCAAGCATGCACAGTAAATGAATTGCTGGGTCAGCAGGAGCATATGCTGCACCATAATTCATAAGAGAGTACTATTAATCTACTGAGATACAAAACAAGTCAAGGAGATCAACATGTTCTCTATAATTACTAGCTTGCTTGTCCAACTAACACTACTCAACTTTGTTTTGTTCTCTCTTTTTAACTGTAAAAGTTTGGAAACAAATCATAAGAGTAGGGCACAGGACACATGGATAATGCTGTTCATGTAGATGATTCAGTTCTGTTGTATCATCACATTAGCAGTTAGTACAGTGCCAAATGTCATCCTTTGCAATGCAGGAAAGGCCATAGCTGAACTCCATGATAAGCACATGTGTTGCATGCAGGAATTCCCAAGTTCACACATGTGCACTAAAAAGATCTTAGGAATTATGCAAAGTCTGTAAAGTACCCTGCTCCAAACCATAAAGAGCGAAAGTCATATAGATTGCATCTAAACCGACCATTTCATGCAGTTTGAAGCAAGTGACAAACTGTAGTGGTCAGACAGCAAACATTGATGAAAGCATGCAAAAGAAAGTTCTTAATGTACATCAGTACTTTGTGGTTTGTATAATCACCATCCAGACCTCAAACTGTTCCATGATTTCTTATGTAATAATCTGCACAGCAAATCCACTTTCTTCAGTACTGATTTGAAACTGCATTAAATGGTTAGTGAAGATTGGGTCCATAGATGATGTGGCATTGGGCTAAATTGAGTTGGAACCTGTGGCTCTCCAGTGATATGGGATTCCAGGCCCCATGTATTTCAACCAGGACTCCCAATGATCAAGAATAGTGTGAGCTGGAGTTCAACAATATCTGAAGGGTCACAAATTATTAAGCCTTGAACAAGACAGAAGAAACTTCTGCTGGGAAGAAGATCGACTATAATGACACGCTGAAGCCATTAATAACTGAATAGTGGTGCAATGCTAGGACAAGATCACATTAATGCTCATTATATTTGCTCTTCTTAAAGTTAATATCCAAGTTAATCCAGGCACAGGGAGACAGAGAGATAAAGAGAGGGAGAGAGGGAAATGGAGCTTATTTTAGTGATGATGATGATGAGAAACCTTGGGGGCACTGATGTGTGAGGTGGCACAGAGGTAGTCCTTTCTGGGCTGTCAGTCAGCCAAGGCCAATGGATGTTATGGGCCTCACCCCTCCGTCCTTTCTATGGAAGGAGGGAGAGAAAAGTGGGGAACATGGCAGCAATAGGGTATCTCATGCACTAAGAAAAAAAAAGCATAAATGGGAGTCACAAAGCCCTGCTATTCTCAGGATTCATCTACACTGTAGAATGAATGAATGAATGAATGAATGATGATGATGATGATGATGATAATAATGCTTTATTTATATCCTGCTATCATCTACTTGAAGGAACTCAGGGCTGCTTACAAAGCACTCCAGAGTGCACATATAACATACAACCAGTAAAAACAGTACAAAAGTATAAAACAAGTCACATAAAATTATAACAACTCCTATCAACACATGTTAAAATCAAAACAATTCCATTTCAAAACAACTGTAGATAAAACTAACTGCCTTCAATTCACAGGTGCCAAGTGTCAGTGTCATACGGGCCCATTCAGTCTACTCAAGGTCAAAGGTCTATCTGAACATCCATGTTTTCAGGTTGGAACAAAATGATTGAAGGGTGGGGGGTAATCTAATCTCCTTCGGGAGGGCATTCCAGAGCCGGGGGGGGGGGGGGGGCACCACAGAGAAGGCCCTTTCTCTTTTCCTCACCAGCCATGCTTGAGATGGTGGTGGCACCAAGAGAAGGACCTCCCCTGTTGACCTCAGAGACTTTGCCAGTTCGTAGAAAGAAATGCGGTCTCAAATATAGGTTAGACCTGAATACAGATTGGCCCTACTTTAATTGCTATGGCTTGATCCTATGGAATCATGAGAGATGCAAGCTCTTTAACCTTCTCTGCCAAAGTGTGTTGGTGCCTCACCAAACTACAAATCCTAAGGTTCTATATCCTTGAGCCATGGCAGTTAAAGTGATGTCAAATGGAATGCACACTACAGCATACAGGCAGTACCCAAGTTACAAACATCCAACTTACAAATGTCTCCTATCAGGAATGGGGCGGAGACAACAGGAAGTGAGAGAAATCTATCCCTCAGAAGGGAAATTCACTCCTGAAAGAGTTATGGGGGAAAGGTGCCTCCACTGAAACTGTATCATCAATCCTTGTTTCTACAGCAAGACAAATTTTTCGAAATTCAATTAGCACAGGGACAGAAAGTGAATTGAAATATTCTGAACAGGGGCATAGATAGCAAAACAAGCAGCACAAAGGTGTGTTAACCCTTCCCTGTACTATATTTTTGACTGGCTGCTGCTGTTTATTTGTTCAGTTGCTTCTGAGTCTTTGTGAACTCCTGGACCAGCCCACATTAGAGCTCCCTGTCAGCCATGGCCACCCCCAGTTCCTTCAGAGTCAAGCCAGTCACTTCAAGGATACCATCCAACAATCTTGCCCTTGGTTGGCCCCCCTTCCTTCCATTTTCCCCACCATCATTGTCTTCTCCAAGCTTTCCTGTCATCTCATTATGTAGTTAAAGTACTTCATCTTTGCCTCTAATATCCTTCCCTCCAGTGAGCAGTTGGGCAATAAAGTATGTAAAATAGCTTTCCAAGTTAAACAAAGCAATGAAAAATAGTATATAGGATTTTTTTAAAAAAACAACAACTAATAATCAAATTAAAATGCTAATTTAAAACAATTAAAATACATTCGGTTGCCATTATGCATTTTTAAGACAATACACCAATTGCACAGTCTTCTGACACCATTCTGTTGAAGGTGAAATCCTGTACAAATAAAAAGGTATTTTTGTGCAAGTAAGAGCAGAAAGGAGGCCAATTGACCCTGTCTTGGGAGTTCTTCAATGAGGAGCAGCTACCAAGAAGGCTCTGTGCCATATCCTTACCAGTTGAATTCAGAAGACTGTTAGGCCAGAAAGAAAGCCTTTCCCTGAAGATCATAAGGCTTAAGTATTTTATTTATTTACTATACTTGTATACCGCCCCTCTCAGCCCAGAGGCGACTTGAGGTGGTTTACATTTGGCAATGAATGCCCCACAAGATAAAATACAGTCAAAAACAATTACATATAGTATAAACCATATAAAAACAATAAACAGTAAACAATTAAAAAGTAGTCTTGTATGAGAAATATGAAAAATATAGTCTTCCAGATAGACAACTTTTAAATTTCTGCTGAATCAAAAACACTGTGGGAAGGTCACTGGTAAAATCATCTACAATTTAACACAGATAATTTTCCCTATTCCCTCCTCCCACAATTGTTTGATTCAAAAAATAATCTGCATCTGGATTGCCCCTGTTGTTTTCCCTCTTGCCAGTGGGCAAATGTGGGACCACTAGAACTGTTCCTGGTGCTACTGTCTTCCTCTTCATCTTCACAGAAGCAGCATGTGGTGGTTGGGATAAAGTGAATTTATTTTGGGTTCAATGTAAATCCTAGTGGGAGCTCTCCAAGGTTCTGAGCTAAAGTTTCCACAGCTTCAGCATCTTGGATTGGCCCTTGTTGAAAGCCTGCAAAAAATATTCCTAAGGCACATTCCCTGCATGTCTGGCATGAAAGCCCTGGTCACCATCACATGTCAAGTAGGGTGCAGGCAGAGGCTGGTGTAATTGAGTATTTCTAGGTGTATCACAATAGTTGGTATTTAAAATGCAGGATTAAAAATGGGCATTAGGATGAAATAGTTCTGCATCTTTCTCCTGGGCTCCTGGTCTTCTAGGTTTCACCTGTGGCAAACCCAGTGCCAACCACTGGGGATTTCCATGACCAAAATCTACTCTGTGTCAGATCTGTTGCTGCAATACTCAAGAAAAAAGGGTAGAAAATAATGTATGTGTGTGTTCTGGTTGCTGCTATTGTACTGAGAAACAAATATACCTGGAGAATCAAGAATAATCCTACAAGGATTTTTTTTCTTTCCTGACCTAGCATATCTCTTATTTATTTATCACCTCATGAAAGCAGTTTCCTAGCAAACTCAATAATTGAGGATGTAGTGGTCCTCCCTAGCACCACTGGTGACCTTACTTGGTGCTCCTCAACCACCAAAGAGAGTCATTGTGATATTGCCGGCCACTCCTGACCACCAGCAACCATGGCATCACACCTGTGAATTGTCAACAAAAATATATATGCTAAACAAATACAATATTTTCATTCACTTTTTATGCTGAGTGGGAAGGGGATCTGCATGTAAGTGGGGTTACAGAGATACAAAGTTAGAGAACCACTGCCATTTAGGCAACATTGCAATTCATTTGCTCATATACCCATGGGCTGTAGCAGTTCATCTCATGTTCACATGCAAAAGCAGCATGGAGGACCAAGAGATCAAATCGGGCTTCTTGACATTCAGTTTTGACAATGATGTGACATTAATATCAGAAACTGACTGCCCTTGTTGGAAAAGATTGCACATTTGACTCCAGGTCATGTAGTGAGCAATCTCATACTGGGACAAAAGAGATGGATGGGCAAGCCAGGGGAAGGAAAAAAAACGTGCTTATTAATCGGTGATATTTATCTTGCCCATGCTAACACCCTGCTTTTGAACAATCTAGGAGCATCGATTTAAATGGGCAGGAAATACCAAGTCAGACTGATCATTTATTTATTACCTAGATGTGGGAATAAAAATCATCATGAAGACAATAAAAGAAAATGGCCACCAGATGAATTTGTATGAGGAAAAGGTGAATGAGTAAAAAAGAACTACTGCACCAATAAAATCAGACCATCTAAGCTATAGATTGCTCGTTCCAAAAGCAAATCCCTTGTTACTGGGGAGGAAGAAAGCATTTTAAGTAACTTTCAACTTTGAGTCTGTAGGCTATATTGATAATGTTCAAGCTTTGCCTTCATCTGCCAACTCCCTCAAAAGAAGAGTGGGAAAGAGGGGGGTGTTTTCTTTTTATTCCCACTTAAATTAAACCCTCTCCTCCTCTATAATACATCAGACTGACTGGAACATTGTATCAATTTACAAAGCTAATTGGCCTAAAATGATCTAATTTCTTTATTCGGCACATTCCATACCCTGCCTTGCAATCAAAAGTCTCTGGGAAATCTTTGAAGAGTTTTCCTGTTTCCATGGGTTACATTAAGACTTTGATGTCCGCACCGACCAGCAGAGGGAGAAAACGGCATGCAAAGCAGAGCCATGAAAGGCATTGGACCATCTGTTATGCTCAATAGCAAGTGAAAAATGATGCCATTTGTTTTGCAGCTTTATTTCTAGGACACAGGGTGCCTAGTGCCTGGACAACTCATCTCGTCCCCCTCCTCTAAACCTTCTTAATCTCCCCCTTTTTCTTTGTCTGCTCCCCCTTGGCTTTCCCTTGGCTCATGCTAGATCTTTATAGGCTATATAAAAATGGAAGACTTATGCAAAGGGTTTGCTTTTAAATGATGGCTCCAGAAATCACTTGGCTGACATTAATGTAGGAGTCTGTCTTTTGGAAAGGTTCACAATTTCTGGATGCCATCTCTCAAGGTCTTCTCTAAAACAACAAATCTGAATATATGAACTCCCAGGAACTGCCAAATACACCATTCCCCTCACCCAATTCGGACCTTTAACTTACCCCAGACATCACAGGTCAGGCATTAGATCACTTCTTTTTGTCAGATTTAGCTTTAGTTACCCAGGAAATATTGGTCCTACTGCAATGAAAAGGCCACATTTAAAGGAAGCAGGATATCTGTGCAGGACGGTAGACCTCACATCAGTCCTGCTGCTGGCTGCAAGTGACAACACATAGTGGTAGCTGATGAGGCAATGAATTTACCACATGGTTAATCCAGGCTTTAAGAATGTTATTCAAAGCACTGATCACTATCTCCCACATAGACTTTGAAGCTATTTAAAACCAGGGGTGGATTTACCGCATGAACAAGATGGACACTACCAGCCACCATTGGCTAAAATTTGCCCTAATGTCTCTGTGATAAAATGGTGTGAGCTGTTTTCTTAAATCTCCCCAAATAAACCTTGGCCAAAATATCTGTGCCTAGGTGGGATATTAAATTTGTAGTTCAGCGGTACAGCAAGCATTGTGTTCACGCCTGCTAACATGAGGAGAAAGGTTCCAATGACCTCTGTTTGTGTAGAAAAGGTTTCAGAAAGTTACACATGAGCCAACAATGTCATGTGGTGGCAAAAAAGCCAATGGGAGTTTGGCCTGCATCAATAGGAGTAGTGTTAAGATCCAGGGAAGTCATGCCCGCCCCCCTCCCCCCTCTATTCTGTCCTTGTCAGAACACACCTGGAATCACACTGTGTCCAATTCTGGGCATCACAACTGAAGGGAAATGCTGACAAGCTAGAAAATGTCCAGAGAAGAGCAACTAAAATGATCAAAAGTCTGGAGAACTAGCCCTATGAGGAGTGGCTTAAAGAGCTGAGCATTTAGCCTTCAGAAGAGAAGTCTGAGAGGAGACATGATGGTCATGTCTAAATGTGTGAGGGGAAGTCATATGGAGGAGGGAGCAAGCTTGTTTTCTGCTGCCCTGGGGACTAGGACGTGGAACAATGGCTTCGAACTACAGGAAAGGAGATTCTACCTGAACATTAGGAAGAACTTCCTAACTGTTAGAGCTGTTCAGCAGTAGAACTGTTTACCCCGGAGTGTGGTGGAGGCTCCTTCTTTGGAGGCTGGATGGCTATCTGTTGGAGGTGCTTTGAATGTGATTTTCCTGCTATGGCAGGGGGTTGGACTCGATGGCCCACGAGGTCTCTTACAACTCAGGGATTCTATGATTCTATGGTGCACTCCCGATGGTTTGGACCAGAATGCCAAATATTCCTGACCACTGTCAGGCTGGTTAGGGTTATAGATGCTGAACTTCCAAGCAACTGGAATATATTATGTACAGAAAGCTTCTTCTTCTTGTTGTTGTTTGCCTTAAAGTCATTCCCACTTTATGGCAACCCTTAGATGACCATGGGATTTTAAACTCACCTAGTGGGTTTTCATTCCAAGTGTGGAATCAAACTCTGGTTTCTAGCTATAGTCCAAAATTCAAACCACTGCAACACATAGGTTCTCAGGGGAAGGCTAGTGTAGACAATTCTAAACTAGATAATCAAGAGTCTGACTCAGAATAAAGTCATGAAACTGAGTGGGGTGGTCATTCTTTCTCTTCTCGACTTACTTCTCAGGGTTGTTGTGAAAATAAAATGGGGAGAAAAACAGCCATGTGTGTTGAGCTTATTGGAGGAAAGGTAGGATGAACATATAATGGCTATGTAATATACATTGAAGGATGTGCAGAGCTGTATGTATTATTAATTGATAAATCAGGGAACTTCCAAAAGTTCCTACATCAGGAGCATTGTCTAAAATTTAAAATGATATCCCATATTGGCCCATTAGAATTGACAATGAATAAGGCTAACTAAATATTACTCCATCAGAGACCTCCCCAAACGTGGAGTTGGCTCTGCAAGAACTCAAAATAAGATGGTCTTGGTGGTGCAGTGCTTTTCACTCCCAGCTTGTCTGTCTTCCCAACTATGGAGCAGGAAAAAATGTTGCTCCTAATTCTTATACCACAACTTAATATGTGTTTTGGAAAAAAACAATTTAAAGCACTGCCATTCCAGGCTAATTGTTTCATTCAGAGAAGGAAGGAACATAAACTGCTTCCTGTCCTTTGGGAGAAGTATTGCAAACTCCTACAGCGCACTTTTGAAGGAGTCAATAAGAGTGGTGACTGGTAATAGCCATGTCCTTGGAATGAGGATCCTCATTAGGGATTACTTTGAACTTTATAGAAGCTGCTCAAGTGCAGAAACTCTATGAGGGAGCAAGTCCATCTCCTTCCATGCCTTCATTAGCTTTATACTAAAACCTGAGAAAGAATGATCTTCCAACTTGCATGGAAACTACCAGCGGGACACTGGACAACAATAAAATACCTGTATCCACAAGCAATGTGTTCTCAGACTTTGTCTGAATATACAAAATCAGGGATAATAAAGAACCTTACTTAATTGAAGAACCAAGAATACTACTGTTTCATACTGGAAGACCTAGACAATGCCTAGAGGAGACATACTTTACCACATGTGGATAAACGAAACCATGGTTTCCAGTCCCAAGGATTCAAGGGATCTACTGTATGTCACATTGAGGGAATCATGCCAACCAAATAATTACATGCTATTTTATCTATCTTATGGCTTGTAATATTAACATTAGTAATAAACATAATAGCAATTTAATATGTTAGAAATTTCCCACATTCAGCATTAATGTAAATTGATTAGATTTTCAAGCTCACTAATAGTTAATGAAACATGTCAAGCCTTTTCTCCTAATGCTTCAAACTCTGGGTATGGCTGATTCTGATAAACAGCTTTAGCCTAAAGCATGAAAGTGATTTTTCTTAAGGAAGGAGCCATTGTAGGAAACAGAATGGTAGAGAAGACAAACGTTTGGGTCTGATGTAGTAGGCTCATTGTCCTCCTGTGAAAAGAACTTCCTGCTGTAGAATGTCCAGAGGCTAGATGGGGTGCCAGTGGGTTGTTACTCCAAGGTAGGGAGGGAAGGGGCATTGCCCTCAGGGAGCAGTTATCCCAGTTATTCAAGGGAGAAGGAGATACAGAAATGGGGGACAGGCATATCGTCCAGTGGGCAAAGTTAGTAACAGGGTGCTGATCTCCCCAAAACTGTCCCCATCCCAAATAATCTGGATAGCCTTGGTAGCAATCCCCTTGGCTGAAAATACTACTGCTTAATGCCAGGTCAGTTAGAAGTAAAACAGCTGCCATTCAGGGCTTGATCTTGGATGAGCATGCCGACCTGGTGTGTAATACAGAGACCTGGCTGGAGGAGATGGGGGAAGTCAATTTCTCTCAGCTCTGCCCATCAGGATTTTTTGTGCACCAGCAGGCAAGGTTTGAGGGATGGGGAGAATGAATTGCAGTGGTCTATCAGAAAAATATCTCCTTGCCCAGGTGCCCTATCCCTCAGTCTACAGGGTTTGAATGTGTTCACTTAAAAGTGGGGACAGACTAGGGATTATGTTGGTTTACTGTGATCTTTAAAGGCTATTTTAAATGTATTCATTATATTTTAATCTGTGTTTACCACACTGTACTATTTAATTGTTTTTAAACTTTTGTATTGCACTTTTAAAACTTGACTAAAGTGTGGTATTGTAAGCCACCTTGAGTGCCCATGGGAAGAAAGGCAGGGCATCAACAAAGTCAATAATAATAATAATAATAATAATAATAATAACGCACAAATTAATTGCAGTTGTATGGACCTGCATTCAATTTCTGGGTCCCAAGTAGAGTAAACCCTTGAATCAATAGGATTTATCTATGTGTTGACTACCCTTTCCACAAAGGGAATGTTATCTTTGGTATCTACCGGTAGGATTCAGGCCATTTCATCTTTTTTCCCCAAGAAGTTCAATGCAATTTACATGGTTTTCAAGCTTCCAGCATTATTGTACAACAACCCCAGGGAGTTATGAGAGAGAGAAACTGGACCATTATTACCCATGACCTTTGATGACTCAATAAAAACTAGAACTGTGGAACTCACTCCCCAGCGAGATCAGGTCGGCTTCTTCTCTCCTGTCTTCCAGGAAGAAATGGAAATCATAGTTCTGGAACCAGGCCTTTGGACAACAGACATAGCAGCACTTTGGTTATGGAATTGAATTGGCAAAATGCTTTGACAACATGCTTTTAACTGTTTTTAACTTAACGATTTATATATTGTTTTAAACTGTTGTTATATTGTTGTTTGTTTGTATGTATGGCATTGAATTGTTGCTGAGTGTAAGCTGTCCTAAGTTCCCCTTCTGGAGTTGAGAAGGATGGGGTAGAAATACGGGAAATAAATAAATAATAAATAAACTTACCCACAATTATAAGAATGTATGTTGAGTCCCCTCCCTGTGGCTGCCCACCTCTGCCTTATCAAGGAAGATGGATTGAGTTCACTGATCTTGCTGTACTTTTGTGTGTGTGTGTTAAAATACGGTTTGGAAGACTTAAGATACTCACATTTTTTCATGTTTGCATGATCCTGTGCCCCTAACCCCCACTTCTGATGTAGTGCACTGGGCATTGCAAAGGAGGTAATAGATTCAATTCCCCAGCATCTCTAGTTAAAAAAAAGATCTTAAGCAAGAAGAGTAGGATGCCAGACAATTTTGCAAGTAACACAGAGAGCTATCACTTTATTGAGGTGTGAATTTCCACCTAGTTTTCACTTTTTTTTGCTTAAGCTGCCCTTATCCTTCCCTCACTTTTTGATTCCTTTCTGTATCTACAGCTTCTAAAGAACAGAACATTTCATGTTTTCTGCCCTAATGGCAGTGTGCCACTGTTTGACTGCCTTATTGTTACCCAGATTCATCGTGAGAAGGAAAGCACAATGTAATTAAGAGATTGATCTCCTGGAAACAATGTTTAATAACAGGCACCAAAAATGTGAAAGTAATTCCAAGTTTTCAAACATCACTCTCAAGTTAATTTTGCTTGAACCAGTGTCTGAACCCAAGGGGCAGCTGGGCTTTCCACAGAAGTTGAGGAAGCAGGAACCCATTTTGTTTCCTTCTGCTTCAGGGTAAGCTTTGTTTGAATTTAACAGCTTTCAGGGCTGCTTTCTTTGAGAGGCGGGGCTTCCTGAGTTTAAAAAATAACTGCTGAGAGGCGGGGCTTCCTGGTTATCCTATATAAACCAGTGTCTGAACCCAAGGGGCAGCTGGGCTTTCCACAGAAGTTGAGGAAGCAGGAACCCATTTTGTTTCCTTCTGCTTCAGGGTAAGCTTTGTTTGAATTTAACAGCTTTCAGGGCTGCTTTCTTTGAGAGGCGGGGCTTCCTGAGTTTAAAAAATAACTGCTGAGAGGCGGGGCTTCCTGGTTATCCTATATAAACCAGTGTCTGAACCCAAGGGGCAGCTGGGCTTTCCACAGAAGTTGAGGAAGCAGGAACCCATTTTGTTTCCTTCTGCTTCAGGGTAAGCTTTGTTTGAATTTAACAGCTTTCAGGGCTGCTTTCTTTGAGAGGCGGGGCTTCCTGAGTTTAAAAAATAACTGCTGAGAGGCGGGGCTTCCTGGTTATCCTATATAAACCAGTGTCTGAACCCAAGGGGCAGCTGGGCTTTCCACAGAAGTTGAGGAAGCAGGAACCCATTTTGTTTCCTTCTGCTTCAGGGTAAGCTTTGTTTGAATTTAACAGCTTTCAGGGCTGCTTTCTTTGAGAGGCGGGGCTTCCTGAGTTTAAAAAATAACTGCTGAGAGGCGGGGCTTCCTGGTTATCCTATATAAACCAGTGTCTGAACCCAAGGGGCAGCTGGGCTTTCCACAGAAGTTGAGGAAGCAGGAACCCATTTTGTTTCCTTCTGCTTCAGGGTAAGCTTTGTTTGAATTTAACAGCTTTCAGGGCTGCTTTC
Source organism: Anolis sagrei (assembly GCF_037176765.1). Taxonomy (NCBI): domain Eukaryota; kingdom Metazoa; phylum Chordata; class Lepidosauria; order Squamata; family Anolidae; genus Anolis; species Anolis sagrei. Next base: position 19,945,893 of record NC_090021.1, on the reverse strand, counting down.
TTTGAGAGGCGGGGCTTCCTGAGTTTAAAAAATAACTGCTGAGAGGCGGGGCTTCCCGGCGCGCGCGAACTCGTACACTCAGTAACCTATACTTTCACCCCTGCATACAGACAACAACATCAAACACACACCAAGAGCATTAGCAACCTCCAGATGGAACAAACACGAAAACTTCCCATCTCATGCACTAGCTGTGGCATGTTCAGCTTTTTCACACTACAATTACTCAATTACATCTGCCCCAAGTGTACACAGATCACTCACATGGAACACAGGATACGACAACTCGAGGACCGTATTAAGACCCTTAAGGACATTCAGGAACTTGAGCTCTTCTTAGATACCACACACCACACTGGCCTAGACACGCAGCCCATATCACACCAACATTACGGGGAGGCTCAACAGAACAGCACCTCAGATGTGGACAACCCTCAGGCTTGGAGAAATGTCACCCTTAGAAGGACACATAGGACCCAGAAGCCTCCTCAGAATACCTCTGCCCAGCTGCAGTTACACAATAGATTCCAAATTCTCACACAACTAGCACCTGACCAAGAAACACAACATATTGGGGAAGACCAGAATGGCTTAGATACTGATCAGTGGCTCATCCTTGATCAGTGTGCGGGGGACAGCCCTGACTGGGACAACACTTCACAACATTCACACTTGCACAATCCTGCAGGTGTACCATCCCCAACCATAGACCAGGAGCAACAGGAACACATACAGGAGAACCATAGGCTCTCGGACGAATCTCAATGGATTGTCCTTGACGAATGCACCGGGGATGTCGAGGAGGAGGACAACACTTTTCACCTACACAATTCACACCAACAGGATCACTTTTCTGGAGACCTACACACTACATTGCACAAAAGGGGCGCTGTCATTCCTGAAAGTAAACAGGTCTTGGTAGTAGGCGACTCCCTCCTTAGAGGAACGGAAGCTGTCATTTCCAGACCAGATGGGATGGCTCGAGAAATATGCTGCCTACCGGGGGCAAAAATACACCATATCACTCAGAGGCTCACCAGGCTCCTCAAGCCCTATCACCGTCCTCCACTCATGTTGATTCATGTAGGAACCAATGATACTGCAAGGCATACGTTTCAAAAGATCACAAATGATTTTCGAGCTCTAGGAGCAATGCTAAAAGAATGTAATGTACAGGTGGTCTTTTCATCCCTCCTCCCTGTTGTAAGACACGGACCCACAAGAGCCCGAAAAATAGTACAGGTCAATGACTGGCTTAGGAAATGGTGTCAGGAGGAACGCTTTGGCTTCCTCGACCATGGCCTGCTATTCCAGGAGGATGGCCTACTGGCAAGGGATGGGGTGCATCTCACACAAGTAGGAAAACACCTTTTTGCTCACAGACTCGCAAACCTCATTAGACGCACTTTAAACTAGGTCCACCGGGGGAGGGGGACAACAGCCTTGCGAACACTACTTTACCCATAATGTCTGGGAATCGCCAGAAGGCTAAATGGAGGGCTGCACAAACACAACAAGGACCACGTACCAAAAGCACAATAATACCAATTAAACAGCTCAAGGGAAGATCCCAGGGGCTCACATGCCTTTACACTAATGCACAGAGCATGGGAAATAAACAAGACGAACTCCAACTTCTAGCACAACACCACAAATATGATATCATAGCCATCACTGAAACCTGGTGGGATGACTCCTATCGCTGGAATGTAGATATCGAGGGGTATAACCTCTTTCACAAAAACCGAACAAAGGGGAGAGGAGGCGGAGTAGCCTTATATGTCAAAAACTCTTATGCTGCACAAGAAATTCAAGACAGCAATCTGGGAAACCAGCTTGAAATCATCTGGATAAGAATCAAGGGAACTGGGACTCAAAAAGATGTCGTTGTAGGCGTCTACTACAGACCCCCAAGCCAGGAGGAAGATCTTGATGAAGTCTTCTGCCAACAGTTGACCAAACAGGCACAGAAAAGAGATGTAGTAGTCATGGGCGATTTCAACTATCCCGATATTTGCTGGAAAACAAACTCGGCCAAGAGTACAAGGTCCAACAAATTCCTCGCTTGCCTTGCAGACAATTTCATGGTCCAGAAGGTAGAAGAGGCAACAAGGGGATTGGCTACTCTTGATCTCATCCTAACAAATGCAGAGGACCTGATCGATGCGGTCGAAGTGGTAGGATCCTTAGGGGCAAGTGACCATGTGCTCCTGCAATTTGAGGTACAAAGGAAGGCCGAAACTAAGACAAGTCAAACCCGCATTTTGGACTTTAGGAGAGCTGATTTCCAAAAAATGAAGGAAACGCTGAGCAGCATTCCGTGGACACAGATACTAAAAGACAAGGGAGCTACGGATGGATGGGAATTTCTCAAGAGTGAAATACTCAAGGCGCAATTGCAAACCGTGCCAACAAAGAGAAAAAATAGGACAAGTGCAAAGAAGCCAGAATGGATGTCCAAAGAACTTCTAACTGTGCTAAGACACAAAAGAGACATGCACAAGAAGTGGAAAAAGGGAGAAATCACCAAAGAAGAATTCAAACAAATAGCAAACACCTGTAGGGAAAAGGTCCGCAAGGCTAAAGCAAAAAACGAGCTCAGACTTGCCAGGGACATTAAAAACAATAAAAAGGGCTTCTATTCTTATGTCAGTAGAAAAAGGAAAAACAAGGAGGCGATAGGACCTCTTCGAGGAGAAGATGGGGCAATGCTGACAGGGGATAGGGAAAAGGCAGAACTACTTAATGCCTTCTTTGCCTCGGTCTTCTCACAAAAAGAGAGTCTTCAACCTCAGCAAGATGGAGTGGATGAGGGATTGGAGGACATCCAACCCCAAATTGGGAAAGAAGTCGTCCAGGAATACCTGGCCGCTCTTAATGAGTTCAAGTCCCCAGGGCCAGATCAACTACACCCCAGAGTACTGAGGGAACTAGCGGAAGTCATTTCGGAACCATTGGCAACCATCTTTGAGAGTTCTTGGAGAACGGGAGAAGTTCCAGCAGATTGGAGGAGGGCCAATGTGGTCCCAATCTTCAAGAAGGGAAAAAAGGACGACCCAAACAACTACCGTCCGGTCAGCCTCACGTCGATACCGGGCAAGATTCTGGAAAAGATTGTTAAGGAAGTGGTCTGCAAACACTTAGAAACAAATGCAGTCATCGCTAATAGTCAACATGGATTTATCAAAAACAAGTCATGCCAGACTAATCTGATCTCTTTCTTCGATAGAGTTACAAGCTGGGTAGATGCGGGGAATGCCGTGGATGTAGCGTACCTGGATTTCAGTAAGGCCTTCGACAAGGTCCCCCATGACCTTCTGGCAAGGAAACTAGTCCAATGTGGGCTAGGCAAAACTACGGTGAGGTGGATCTGTAATTGGTTAAGTGGACGAACACAGAGAGTGCTCACTAATGCTTCCTCTTCATCTTGGAAAGAAGTGACGAGCGGAGTGCCGCAGGGTTCCGTCCTGGGCCCGGTCCTGTTCAACATCTTTATTAATGACTTAGATGAAGGGCTAGAAGGCATGATCATCAAGTTTGCAGACGACACCAAATTGGGGGGGATAGCCAATAGTCCAGAGGACAGGAGCAGAATTCAAAACGATCTTGACAGATTAGAGAGATGGGCCAAAACTAACAAAATGAAGTTCAACAGTGACAAATGCAAGATACTCCACTTTGGCAGAAAAAATGAAATGCAAAGATACAGAATGGGGGACGCCTGGCTCGAGAGCAGTACGTGTGAAAAAGATCTTGGAGTCCTCGTGGACAACAAGTTAAACATGAGCCAACAATGTGATGTGGCGGCAAAAAAAGCCAATGGGATTTTGGCCTGCATCAATAGAAGCATAGTGTCTAGATCTAAGGAAGTAATGCTACCCCTCTATTCTGCTTTGGTTAGACCACATCTGGAATATTGTGTCCAATTCTGGGCACCACAATTCAAGAGAGATGTTGACAAGCTGGAAAGTGTCCAGAGGAGGGCGACTAAAATGATCAAGGGTCTGGAGAACAAGCCCTATGAGGAGCGGCTTAGGGAACTGGGCATGTTTAGCCTGAAGAAGAGAAGGCTGAGAGGAGATATGATAGCCATGTATAAATATGTGAGAGGAAGCCACAGGGAGGAGGGAGCAAGCTTGTTTTCTGCTTCCTTGGAGACTAGGACACGGAACAATGGCTTCAAACTACAAGAGAGGAGATTCCATCTGAACATTAGGAAGAACTTCCTGACTGTGAGAGCCGTTCAGCAGTGGAACTCTCTGCCCCGGAGTGTGGTGGAGGCTCCTTCTTTGGAAGCTTTTAAGCAGAGGCTGGATGGCCATTTGTCAGGGGTGATTTGAATGCAATGTTCCTGCTTCTTGGCAGGGGGTTGGACTGGATGGCCCATGAGGTCTCTTCCAACTCTATGATTCTATGATTCTATGATTTGTAAGCAGGCAAGGATATCTAAAATCAATACCCACCAAGGGGTCAGATTTCTACTTTTGCTTCCCATGAAGAATAATCCCAAGGATTTCTAATGGTCTGCACTGTATCAAATCCTTAGAAGTGAAAGGTGAATTTGAATCTCTTTTTCAGCTTTTACCAGGGGTGGGAGTGGGGACTGACTTGTATAGTAGATCAGTACAAGAGAAAAGGTCTTCATTGTTTGTATCAGGAACCAACCTCCATTGAATAGTGAATTTGTGGCAAATTACAGGGGGCGAAATATTTGTAATTAGATCTGGTAACACATGCCTTGGTTACATCCCACTTGGATTACTTCAGTGTGCTACACATATGGACCTGTCTTTGAAAGGTGCTCAGAACTTCCATTGGTCCAAAAAGCCAAAGCTAACTGGACCTGGCTTCAGGGAATATTGTTGTTGTAGCGTATCTTCAATTTACGGTGACTCTAAGGTGATTGTATCACAGGGTTTTCTGTCACTGAAATTGTGTGCCTTTTCCAGGGTTAGCCAATGACTGACCCTGGGAAACCCTGATCTCTAGTAACAGTCTGACATTCAAACCACTATGCCATAATGCAATATATTACTCAGGAAATATATTACTCTCCTTTTTGAAGAGTTCCACTGGTTGCTGATCTATTTTCAGACACTATCCAAAGTGCTAGTGATTATTCCAGGTGAGAGATGACTAAAGCAGAATAGAATATTATGATACCATTGCTTCCTTCAATATGGGACTTTATTGATGTTGGACATTATCTGTACTGTGATTTGCAGATAACCAGGGTAAACCTTATCATTATTATTTATGCTTATTGGTTTGAATAATGTTTTGCACAGTATAATATAACAGGTCCACCTCCAAAGATGGAGGGACCTGATATGCCAGGGTCCCCTACTATCTAAAGTAAATTTCAGATTTACCATCTTGGGGGGGGGGGGGGGGGGGGGGGGGAGGGGACTGTCAAAACTCCCTTCTATTGGTAAGTCTTTCAAGAACAAACATAGGACTGAGGCTCTAAAATGGGTCAAATTCCCAGTGAGCCATAATAGTTGTTTTGCTGCTTCTGCTGCTGCTGCTGTTGTTGTTTACATTTATATGTACTCTTCCTTCAGTTAACTCAAAGTGCCCTAAGTGGTTCTCCCTCACATATACACACTTTATTCTCAAAACGAGCTCATTGAGGCTGGAATGAGTAATAGACCCAAGTTCACCCAAGGAGTTCCATGAACCATTGCATCTCTCAGGATCCCATACAACATCCGAATCACAGCCTCACCCTCCAATTTGTAGTCATCTCAGTAGCATCACTAGGACTGATTTTACCCAGAGTAGTAACACATGATGCAGTCCCTTGGGTCATGACAAATTAAGAGCAGGTTAGGCAACTGGATATGTTTAGTGTGGAGAAGAGAAGGTTCAAAGGTGTCATGTTTTGAAAAGATGCCATATTGAAAATGGAACTCATTTATTTTCTTCTGTTCCAGAGACTAGTACATAAAGCAAAGGATTTCAACTACAGGAAAAGACATTCAGCCTAAACATAAGAGCTGTTTGACAGCAGAATGTGATGCCTTGGATTGTGATGGGGTCTTCTTCTGTGGCGGCTTTTAAAAATAGGATGGATGACTATCTATTTGTTGGGAATACTTTGATTTTCATTCAGGAATGGCAGAATGTTGGACCTGATGGCTCATTGGGAGCCTTTCAACTTTATGACCTCCTCCAGTACCAGGCCATACTACAAGATTGTATATAAAAAATACCAGAGCATCAGCTACTACAAACCACCCCCGCATCAAGACAAGCATACAAACAACAGTGTGTACTTATAGAGCTTGCAGACAAAACCATATAATTTGAGGCATCACTGTAATTGGGTAATAATGACAACTCTGACAATGGCCAGCCTTTAGCACAGCTGGTTAATCACCAGCAGCAATAGATCTTTCCCAACTGAAAGGTTGGGAGTTTGAGCCAGGTTGGGATGAACACCTGACCTTTAGCCCAGCTTACTGTCCACCTAAGCAGTTCGAAAACAACTGTAGTTGTGAGTAGAGAAATTAGGCACCGCTTAAGCAGGGAGGTATTTTATGGCACCATAAAAAACACAGTGATCAAAGAACAGGAGGAAGGTCTATGGTCAAAAAAGGCTTGTCACCATTGAGGATGGAGTGACAGCACCTTCCTGTGGCCGTATTCGTCCATAATCTCCAGAATGCCAAAGTTGGAAAATGTCGAGACACATACCTCTACTGTCTGTCTGTTCTGTATGTCTAACAGCATTGAATGTTTGCCATGGATGCGGTTCTGTGATCCACCTTGAGTCCCCTTTGTGGTGAGAAGGGTGAAATATAAATACTATGAACAAATAAATAAATAAATAAATAAGAATGCATATGCACTAGGTTCAAAAAGTAAACTAGCTTGAGTTTAAGTCTCATATGTATATTGACACGGTACATACAAGTTGGACTTATAAAACATTTTGTGTGCTTACATCTAACTACAGGCATATGTTTATAAGTTTTTTGATGAAATTCTGCACAAAATTATAGAGAAAATAATTTTGGTCACCCTCTTTGATGGTGTCAATGGGTATGGTTTGCACCCCACCCCAAACAAAATCACTGACCCATCCCCCCTTTCCATTTTTGTGGCTAAAGAAGAATTGGGCTTACTGTGAGTTTTTCAGCCTGTATGGCCATGTTCCAGTAGAATTCTCCCCTGATGTTGTGCCTGCACCTGTGGCTGGCATCTTCAGAGGTCTGTTGGGGGTGAGGCAAGTGGAGTGTATAATTATCTGTGGAATTCAATTACCAAGCTTGATTAGCATTGTTTGGAAGGTGTTAATGGCAAGGCTACTCAATGCTAATCAAGCTGGCTAATTGCAACATTCACACTTGCTTCAGACAGACAAGGTTTCTCTGTCCCACCCTGGACATTCCACAGATATATATACACTCCACTTGCCTCACCTCTAACAGACCTCTGAAAGGGCTGGCCACAGATGCAGGTGAAATGTCATGAGAAAATGCTACTGGAACATGGCCGTACAGCCTGAAAAACTCACAGCAACCCAGTGATTCTGACCATTAATGTGGCTTTCAACAACACATTAAAGAAGAATTGTAGTTGTCTCTTTGAGAGTTTTCAACAGTTTCTTCTCATTGTGAAATTCGGGACTCTCAGAAGCTTTCATCAAAGTAGTAGCAGCAGCATCATCTATTTTTCACGTTGGAGAAAGAAAGAGTGGGAGCTTTTCCCAATCAATGATTTATAATGAAGGCTAGATATGTCATAATAGCATCCAAATAGCCCTTAAGATACGTGAAAGGAATGGGGGAGAGCTATCCATTGAGGTCATCTCAGATCAGGAGAAGAGGGAAGCAGTAGAATGAGAAGTAGCTCAGCTGCTTCTTCATGAAAAGTACGTGGCGGAGAGGAGAATGCAATGGGAAGATATCATTAATTGTCACCTTTTAAGATCACTATTTTGCATCAAAAACAATGGATATGTTTTCTTTCTCTTTCTCAAAATCATGTGATTAAGGGAGGCAACAGCAGGTGGCATTGTTATACTCAGGCTTAGTCTCTCTTCAGAAATGCTGTTTGCAGACTTAGAAAGCCATTTGGGAAGGTCAGCCACAGTGTTTTGGTTTGGCTAGCAGAAAGGACTCCCAGCCTTGTTTCACATTGTCTGATTTCATCCAAAATAGAGTTGTTCTTCTTATATATCTTCAAGTCATGTCTGACATATGATGACCGTGAGGAGAATGTATCACAGGGTTTTCTTGGCAGAATTTGTTCAGTGCAAGGTCGCCTTTCTCTAAGGCTAAAAGAGTGTGACTTAACTAAGGTCACCCAGTGGATTCACATGGTCAAGCAGGCCTTCAAACCCTGGTCTCTCAGCATCCTAGTCCTAGTCTAACACTCAAACCACTACATCTGCTGAAGCATGAATACCCCTTTTAACTAAACAGCATTGGGCTCTCCAATTTCTCAAACAAAGAGAAATTGTAGGGAGAAGTGCTATTGAAATTTGAATTATTTGGGGCAAAAGGGTACCACAGAAGGAGAGAGTGGAAACTGAAGGCTCTCATGTCAATGGGGTTGGGTATCTACTGTGAGTTTTAGTTTTAAAGGCATGTTCCCAATGGCACAAAATCCTAGCCTGAAGTAGACTCCATACCTTGAGTAGATTCTTCAAACTTCAAAGTGGAGAAATGTAGTGATCATAAAGATGGCCCTTAATGAGTGGGTAAGTACAAATACCTTTCATTTCCCTCCCCTCTACTTCTCCTTTTCCTTCTTTTTTGTTGCATTTATTTAATAAAATAAAAGAATCATAGAGTTGGAAGAGTCCAGAAGCCACTCAGTCCAATCCCCTGCCATGCAGGAACACATAATTAAAGCTCCCTGTTCTCCAGGGTTCCTAGAATAATGTACAACAGGGGGAAACATTGTTTGAAACATCCAAAATGAACAAATAAAACAGACAGAGACATGACTTAAAAACAGAATCTAAAATATTCATTTTATTAAAAAATAATAATTCAAGAACCAAGCAGTTTAAATGGGCAACACAGGTACCCCTGGTTTTAAGGACCAGAGACCATGGGGTTATTTTATAATCCTAGCTGCTTAGGAAACTAAAGAGTGATGGAGACAGTTGGATTTTCCTTGATATCATTTAGTAATGTTGCCACATTAGTTTGCCTCTGTATGAAGAAGGTTGGTGGGGACCACCAGATACATTTACGATTAATTTCAGCATGGCAGAGGGTTGGAGTGAATTGCCCTTGTGGTTCTTCCAATTCTATTATTTATTTTAGCATGGATTCCAAATAATGTCTTCAGATATATTGATGGAATACGATATTTTGGCTCCAGGATTCTAAGCACACTCACTAATTTTGAAACTTCTGAATTGGATACTGCACTCTATTGCTGTAGCTGAAGACATGGATTGAAAGAAATTCATCTTAAAGCTACCCAGAGATCCCCTCCGTTTTCCTTTCCCCCTTTTCTGCTGAGTCTGCCCTATTGTCCTTCAGCTGAACCTCCTACTTCCTTTTTTTTTTAACTATATCTTTTGGACAATGCTTCTTAGCAGGCATCCCAGTGTCCCAAAGTTTTGCTTGTCTAGGTTTCTGGAATGAAATGATCCTGGTTGTTGTTTAGCTCTGCCTGTATTCACAGAGCAAGAATGCCTTTGAGCCAATTGCTGACCTGTTTCTGCAAAGCCTGGGGACAAAGTTTGACCTGCAAAAGAGAATGACTGTTCTTTATTCAAGATGTGTATGTCTATGATGTCTGCAGCCCTGGATTTCTTTTGTTTCCAATATCCATGTCTATCCACCTTCAGGATAGTCAGTCTCCTCTTTTTTGGTGTGTGTGTTATATATATATATATGCATTGTTTTCATATTAACTTGAATGTGTTTTAGCAGAAAATGTGGGCATCACTCCTACAGATATAACTGCAACTATGGATTAATGTAAGGATACTGAAAATTCAATTTGCTCTGTTAAAACTATCCAAAACCAGGAATTACTAAGCACCAGCTGCTACCGCTCCAAATTTCTGATTTCATTATTACATAGAATCATAGGACATAGCATCATAGAGTTGAAGAGACCTCATGGGCCATCAGGACCAACCCCTTGGCAAGAAGCAGGAAAATCACATTCAAAGCACATTTTCCTCATCTTTGCCAGGCTAACAGAGGACAATATTATTTTGGGCAGGTTGTATTTCTCAAGGGTTTGTTTTGAAAAGCTCCTTGAACCTATCCATTACTCAAAATGACACGAACACTCAATAAACTAACCCCATTGTATGTGCATCCATCCAGCATTGTGTGTGCTACTGCAATGAAATGGCAAGTGCAATTAAGGGGCAAATTGAAATAAATAAAAGCTCTGACAGCCATTCATCATCCTATTCACAATTAAAAACTAATTATTTGACTAAATACCCATTATAATAGGGTGTACTTTTTTCTTTTAAAAATATCATTGCACCAAAGAAATTGGTTTAGGAGGCTTATGTTAAGAAGAGCCTCTTGTCTTTTTCCTCCCACTAATGGAGATTAACATGATAATTTTTTTTTAGCTATAGCGGACTTCTATGCTGCAGCATTTGCACATAGATGAAAATAAGTGGCTGCAGAGAGGAAATTGAAACAATGACATTAATGAAGCCATAGAAACCAGCCATCTTCTGCACTGCAGGGTAATCCAGTTTTGCGCAGCCGGTGTTTTGAAGGCATATATGTGACAAAATTAGCAGAACAAAATAAGTTTCTCTTAGCTGAGGTATTTGCTGCAAATTAAACCATTAATCTCATTTATAAAAATTCCACATAAGGCTGAGCACTGCCATTGGCTGATAAATGTTATTCCCACCTGTGCATATGCAATTTGTGATAGATTTGCATGCTTACCCATGATCAAGGAAAGGTTGCATCGAGAGTATTCCTCTGGAATGGAGCCTGCTCACAAATGAAATACACATATACATACATACATGGAGTCATGCATATATGGAGTCCAGTTTCAGGAGTGGGAAATCTTGGATTCTCTGTATGTTTTGGTCTTGCTCCATATGTTATGGAGCTATTGTGACTCCCAGATGGGGCCACAACAGCTGATGCAAGACACTTTGGGCAAAGTGGTACAAAAACTGTGGAAGACAAAGGTCCTGTACTCCTGTTGTGTAAGATGGATCTCGATTCTAGTGCATTAAACTGAAAAAAAAAAATGAATAATTTTTATTTGTACCCTACCACCATCTCCCTGAAGGGAATCAGGGTGGCTAACAAAGCACTCCAAAGTGCCGCACATAAAATAAAAACAATCACTTAGCCATCACAATGATAAAACATGAGCAGACACCCATAAAATATCAAATAATAAAATTTAAATACCAAGTCATAAAACGCAGTCATAACTGCAGATAAAACTGATATTTTTCAATTGACGAACCCAATGCCGAAGTGAAACCACCCAGTCCTCAGACTAACCCTTTAAATCTACATAAGATCAAAGGCTTGTTTAAAAAGCCATGTTTTTAGACTGGATCGGTAAGTTTGTATAGAGGGGACTAATGTAATCTCTCTAGGTAGGGGAAAATGGAGTTCTCTGGCCTTTCTTTCCAAAGTAGCAACCTATAACTCTTGGGAATTTCTTTACAAAGAGTTTGGGGACCCTGTCCAAAAATCTCCAAAACCTATGTTAAGATACCTTATGCGAGTGGACAACTCTTCTATCCATGGTGTGCTTCAACCCACACACTCCCATATAAGGATCATTACAAGTCCCAATTAAAGCACTCCCATTTGTGTTATAGTTTGGGCAATTCAAACACAGAGGAGTTGGATGTTCAAGGAATATGCATCTCCTGATGATAATGGTATCTCCAAGTTTGGGGAAGCAGAAGCTGAGGCAGTGTGGGGCCCTTCTCCCCAGCAGAAGGTGGCAGACACTGAGGATGCTGAAGACATGGCACCACCCTTTTCTGAATGGCAAAGAGGTAAGCTGCAACAATCCCGGTGGCTTTTAAATAGAAGATGCTGACTTAAATAAGCACCTGGTGATTTGGAGACAGCATCTCACAACCATCTTATCTGGGTTTTTCTCTCTCATGGAACTTTATAGTGTGAAGTAGAACTGCAGCTAGCAATGAAAATGGAAACAAAGGGTTGCCCCAAACCATCTTTACTTTGAATGGCACATGGAAGGCCAGGGGTTCCTCTGTGACTCTCAAGGTTTTCAGAAAGCCAAATGCATCTGGATTTCTCTCTTCGCAGCATGCTGTCCTGTTCATATCTTTGGCTCTTTCTTCCCTCCTTCCTTCTTTTTTATTGCAGGTGCATTATTTAGCATGAAGAGAATGGAATGAAAACCCTGGCAGCCAGTCATGAAAGCAACAAGTGGAGAGCACATAGAGGCTGCTGGAGACACCTGAAAGCAGAAATAACAGAAGTTTGGCTGGTATTCAGAAAACAAGAGCGCTTTTGTTTCTCCAAAAGAGTAAGTGAAGATAGAAGAAAGAAAGAAAGAAAGAAAGAAAGAGAAAAAGGAAGGAAGGAAGGAAGGGAGAGAGAGAGAGAGAGAGAGAGAGAGAGAGAGATCTTTATGAATATAGCTAGGCCTCAGTATAAAGCACAAACACTTTCTCATAAGGTTGACAAATTCATTCTTGTAATACTTGAATATTGTTTTTCCTTATCCTTTCTCTTGCCCCTTCAAAAAAAAAGCCATGCAGATAGAGGCATATAGATAGTAACTATTTTGAACTACAGATCCCAGAATGCCTCATGTAGCCTGGGTGGATACCAGAAATAAGGAATGCAAAAAAGGAAGTTTTTCATATTATAAAATATTCCACAGTTTCACATAAAATGTGTCATGTGTGGAAGAGTGGATATAACACCTCCTGCAGCATATATTTTAAGTGAATGAACCAGCCTAGATGGCCATCCTTCATAATACATTGATGAGGTACCCACTTTTTAATCATCAGTTCATATCTGTCTGTGACTGGAATGTCAATTTGTGTTCTTTTTCCTTTCTTAATTTTATTGTTGTTAGTGATGTGATCATTTCCTGAAGAAATGCTGGGTATAAATATTTTGAATAAATAAATACATACAAACTATTACCGATAATATATGTGTATGTGCTTTTACATCACGTGTAAACTTATGGTGGCCCCATATATTTCATGGCATTTTCTTAGGCAAAGAATCCTCAGATTTGATTTTGCTAGTTCCTACGGCTCCTAGTTTTTGTTGGCAGTCTCTTACCCAAGTAGAAAGCAGATATTATTCTGTTTAGCTTCTATAATCAGACAGGATCTGCTTCCTTTAGAGTGTGTTGGTCCCTGTTATATCACAGTTCAAAACATTTTCTAATAATAATAATGTGCAAAACCTGTGACATTCCAGATGTTCTCTTTCATTTTCCTTCAGCAGTAGCCAACAATACACAATACTGAAGGGCCATAAGAGCTACAGTCCAACAACATCTACAAGGTCAACAGTTGTCCACCTCTATTCTATTTTGGTTATAGTGGTGAAAGAAGTATCCATAACTTTCAAATTATCCAAATGTTGTTCTTGGGCTGTGCATTTCAAGGGCAATATGACAGCGATTTGGACCTATTGGTATTTTCACATGAAAATGGGTGAAATCATGTTGCTGAGTCCCAAATAGAGTGGAGCCATTGAATCTGAAAAAGGAAATGCGCAAAATGGGTAAGTCCAAGTTTGAAAGCAGTACATGTGGAAATAATCCAGGGGTCTTAGCAGACCATTACCTAAACATGAATCAGCAGTGTGAAGAGATGGTCAAAAAGAGACAATGCAATTTTATGCTGCATGAATAGAAGAATCCAGCTCAAGGAAAGTATTAGTACCACTGTATTTCACTTTGATCAGACTGACTTGAAATACAGTGTCCAGTTTTAGACATCACAGTTAAAGAAGGATATTGACAAACTGGAATTAGGGCTGGGCAACCACGAAAAAATTTGTTTCTAAACTCGATTCGTTTTTAGGGGGTTTTTGCGTTTCGATTTTTAAAAGAATTCCGAAATTTTTCTTTAAAAAAGTTCAAAATTTATGAAATTTTGGAAATTACGAAACAATTACGAAACAATTACGAAACAATTATGAATCGATTCGTTAATGGCGGACGCGACCACGCAATACGCTAAAAAAACCTCCAAATGGGACAGGGGGAACTTCTGAAGCTTCCCTCTCCCTCTGTTGTTGACTGTTGGTGTGATAATTATATATTTTTTTCACTGATAAAACAAACAACAACTATAAAACTTGCACCAGACATGCGGAAATAGTAACGAAACGATTTCGAAACGATTTCGAAACAATTACGAAACAATTACGAAACGAATTGAAAAATTCATTTCGATTTTTAGTTGCTCCTGAATGGTTCAATATCACTTCGTTATCAAAAAAATAACGAATTAATAACGAATTACAAAATTAACGAACGAAACCGCCCAGCCCTAACTGGAATGTATCTAGAGAAGGGTTGCCAAAATGATTAAAGTTCTGGATATCAAGACTTATGTGGAACAACTTAGGAAACTGGGTATATTTAGCCTGGAGATGTGAAGGTTGAGGGGATATGATATCTGTATTTAAATATTTGAAATAATGTCATATTTAACCAACTTGTTACATGGGTGTAATCTGCCCTGAGTCCCCTCTCGGGGTTGAGAAGGGTGGGTTAGAAATGTTTCAAATAAATAAATAAATAAATGGGGTTAAATTCGGTAAGATGTGCCAACTGAACCCCGGTCATCCACTGAATCAGCTGGCTCCCACCACATGATGCCATGTTGGCTCCGTGGGTGAAGGAGGGCTGAACTGGCGCATGCCACCAGCATGCATGTTTCCCCCCATCTAATCATCCTCAGCTGGAGCTGGGTAATGTGAGGCACACCCCTTTAAAAATGGAATTACCTCAGTGGCCATCTGACAAGATTGCAAGATACTGCAAACTTGATTTCCGCTGATTTCCGATACTGCAAACTTGATTTCCGCTGTTTCAGAGAGTGTAAATCAATGACTATGAATTATTAGAAAATGGATCCCACATAAGCACTTAGACTTTCTTTAATGTAGGAGCTGTTTGTGAAATTTTCTCAAACTTTGCCCAGACTTTACTGTTGTTTCAGATACAGCCAATTTCTTTGTCCACAGTGAAATGCATTGTCCCTTTAGCTTTTGTAAGTCACTGTAATGTAACCAGTGGCATCTACAGATTTACCCCTCCCCTGCAACAATGTTCCCTCCTTGTATATTCATCACACCAAATTAATACTCTTTTATTTGACTTTGAATGCACCCAGGAAGCCTAAGCTATTAATGCTTTGAGAGCTCTCACTGGAGTTTGTGAAATATTGTATGACCTGCTTGATCACAACTTTAATTAGATGCAACTTCCCAGCTGTTCAGGCACTCTGGAATGCTAAAACTGACACAGGAACTGCTAAACTTCAGGTAAGGTGATCTGCTCGAAGGGATGCCCTTTCAAGAAGGCAACTTTTTGAAAGTCAGTGAAAAGCTGAAAAGCACTTCATTTCCTGAAAGAGCTATATTTCTTGGATTCTTCCAAAAAAAAATGTAGACTATGATCTATCACTATAATGATATATACCTAATAAGGAAGGAAGACATGCTAAAAAAACTTTCAAAAAATATATCTGTACTTGAGGTTGCCATCCCATGCATACTTTCCTAAAGCTAAAACTGAATTGGTTTTGCAGTTAATATAGCTTTTTCCCTGAACAGAATATTGTTGTGCTTATTAAGAGCCAGCCTAAGAGCTCATCTACTGCTGCCAATTATTGTGGGGGGCGTCTGAAGCAGAAATCTTCTGGCCAAGTTCCAGAGGCCTTGGAAATGTCCACACATCTGTGCACAACTCATAGAACCATAGAATCATAAAGCTGTAAGATATTAAAATGGCCATCTTGTCCAATTGAGCACCACAACAGCCAGGAATTCGGCTTCTCTCATGTCCCCGCATGGGGAGCCGGAGCTGATAGAGGGAGCTCATCCGCGCTCTTTCCGGATTTGAACCTGCAACCTGTCGATCTTCAGTCCTTAATGCGATTTTAAACTCAGTACATACAAAGGAGCCCCCAGTGGCACAGTGGGTTAAAGGACAGAGCTGCTGAACTTGTTGACCGAAAGGTCGCAGGTTTGAATCCAGGGAACAGTGTGAGCTCCTGCTGTCAGCCCCAGCTTCTGCCAACCTAGCAATTTGAAAACATGCAAATGTGAGTAGATCAATAGGTACCACTTAGGCGGTAAGGTAAAGGCACTCCATGCAGTTATGCTGGCCACATGACCTTGGAGGTGTCTATGGACAATGCTGGCTCTTCAGCTTAGAAATGGAGATGAGCACCAACCCCAGAGTTGGACATGACTTGACTTAATGTCAGGGGGAAACCTTTAACTTTACTTACATACAAATCTGTGGGCAGAGGTGATCAATACCACCAAGTTGTTATGGAAAGACCACTTTCTGGTCAGGGCTAGAATCAGCGTTACAACCTACCCCTGCAGAGGTGGAGGACCTATTTAAATGGTCTCTCTTCAAAGGCTAAGGGATCCTCTGAGATTCCAGGAGGTACTGCGGCTGGCATCACCAATGATAATGTTGACTCCCTGGTCAATGAATGGGATAAAAATCTAACCAAGGCTATTGACACAATCAATCGTGTTTTGATTTTTTTTTTATCACCAAGCTTCTAGCTTTATTCTGTCTGGTTTTAGTTTTGTTCTATGCTACCTTGTGTTCCATGTTAGAAGCCAAAGGCTTGTAATATGTAAATAAAATAACATAGAGTACCTTCTCATTTCTGAAAAGTAATTTTAAAAGGTAAATTTTGCTTACTTCTCCAAAAACAGGAAATATGTAAATCTTTAGTAACAAAATACATTGTTTTCTCATCTACCTCATTGTTCTCTTAACACCCACAACCGTGCGTAAGGCAACAGAATGAAGCACAGCATGAGCCGGCAGGAATTATGTCATATTCCTCCTCCACTGTTTCGGGCGGCTACACCCACATCATTGTAAAAGTAATTTAAAAGTTATGGTTATACCACAGAAAGAATGATGTCAATCATGTGAAGTTATAATCATAATGTAAAATATTTATATATTGTTATTGAAAAAAAGAAATTTGTAAAAAGTACAGTATGACTCACTCCCCTTATCCCTGCCCAATAGTGGGTCTGTTCCAAAACTTCACATAGATATATGTAACTGGAAGATATGGCATTTCCACTCAGAGTTTTATTGCGTGACATACCCGCATTACCCAGTTTAACCATTTTGTTACACTATTTATTAGAAATATTCCTTGTTTACTTTTTGATTTTATGGATGGTTGCATTAGAAAATGGATACCCATATAATGGGACCATTTATGAAATTATACACTTAATGGGCTTCAATTCCCATCAGTCCAAGACCTGATCAGGCTACAACTTTCATCAGCTCCAGATCTGGCCAGCTGCCAGAACAAACGACAGAGCAGCTGGAGGCTGGCAATAACACGTGGTGGTCGATCTTTGGTTGTATCCAGCTGCATTCAACTACCACATGAGAAGAGAAGCTGCTTGCATTCTGTTTTTTTCCTATTAATCCTGCCAGAGACAATCAGAAGATGAAAGTGGATCACGTGTCTTTTTGTTAAGCTGGTCTATATATTAGAGTTGTGCAATTTGGGTAAACCATGATCTGTTTTGGTGCTGAGATTTTGGTCCCCCCCCCCCCCCCTGATCTGATTTTTGGGAGCCTCCCGAATTTGGAAGGACAGAAATCCATTTTCAATCTGGGAAGTGAAAGATGCATTTTCAATTCTGCCCGTTGGTGGCAATCTGGGGGACTTCCCAGGCTCCTCTTCCCATCATGTTAGGCATCGTTTATCCTTATATCCTTCATTAAGAACTGGATTAAAAGCACCAGAGTTAAGATACTACCCTTTCTGGGACTGTTTGTGCTTCTAACCTTAATTAAGACCTGGATTAAAAGCATCAGAGTTAAGATACCACTTTTTCTGGATTCATTTTTGCTTGTATCCTTCATTAAAAGAGATGCCACTCTTTCTGGGATCATTTGTGCTTCTATCCTTCATGAAAACTGGATAAAAAGCATCAGAGTTAAGATCCCACTCTTCCTGGAATCATGTCTCTTCTGTCTTTAGAGGAGATCTGGATTTAAGGCGAGAAGTTAAGAAACCCTGCTTCCTGGGATCCTTTCCCCTCTAGCAGCTGCCTCCCTCACATCCACCCTGATGGACTGTCACCTCAACATCTGTATTACCATTGCTGTTTCCAGATGGTCATTGAGCTCTGTTTGAGCTTTTGGACATTGCAGGTGCCCAGCAGTCATAACAGCAAAGGTGATCATGCAACCAGGAAGAAGAAGGGGAGCCACTAGAGTATCTCTTACTAAACTGAATTAACTTGGTTTAACCCATGATGCTTCTTGGAAGAGAAGAAATATTGTAGGGAAAGTCAGGAACCACCCAAAGATGAGTCTGGGTGCCCATAAAGACAAGCCCTAAGTCAGACTTTCTCTGTCATCCATTGTTGTTGCACATTACTATCCCTTCCTAAAAATGAAATCTTTTCAGTCTCCCTGCTCTATATATTTTGTTAGTCCCGTTGCCTTGCTTTAAACTCTCCCCATTCCTGTACATTCTTTTGCTCTCCAATTAGCTAATCCCACACAGGACCATTTTGTCCCATTGAACCCATAGATTTAAAGAATAGCAATACTATTCTTTTTCTGCTTCCATTTTCACGCAATTTAACACCTTTCTCGCTGCTAGTGAATTATTTTTATGGTATAAGATGCCTTTTGAGCAATGTGAGAAACCAAAAGAGTGTTTTCTATTTATTTATGTCACAGACATTATAGCAGTTCAGATTCCACTCACCAGAGTAGCTCAGTTTTATATTGCTAGATGCAACCATGTATCCCCTAGACATTTTAAAATATGTTTTTCCCCAGCCTTCAGCCAATCTTGACATTCTGCAAGTTGCATAGCAAATACATACACATATCTGAAATATACTTTTTGGTGGGGGGGGGGGGGGGAGGGAGGGAAAGAGAGAATGTCTATATAGAAAGCCAGAATATGTTTCTGCGATGCAATAAAAATGGTGGCATTTTTACATGTGTCCTGGAGCTTTCCAGCAGTGTAAAAATAGAACACTTGGGGACTTATTTGCCATTGAATATCCTATAGGAGAAAAATACATACCCTTTTGCTAGTCTCTTGCTTCTCATTTATCTAGATGAAAAATAATTCATTGAGCAGATAAGAACGGATGGCAGTAAAAATGCCTCACAGGGGAAGATGGCCTTTAAGAGAGACCATATGGATCTAGTTGTTCCCCTTTTATGGAAAGATTCCCCTTATACTCCCAGCAGAGACCTCTTGAAGTACTATATGCCACATCCAGCATCCCTAAAAAGCACAAATCACCATGTTCCTTGGCAGTGGAACAGATTCTTGGTTTATCAAGGAGTTCTGTGATTAGTCATGACAATGATTTTAACAGGTTTTTAACTTAATGTTTTCTTTACTGTTTTAAACTGTTGCTATTTGTGTTTATATTTGTATTAGGCTGGATGGCCATCTGTCAGGGGTGATTTGAATGCAATATTCCTGCTTCTTGGCAGGGGGTTGGACTGGATGGCCCATGAGGTCTCTTCCAACTCTTTGATTCTATGATTATATTGAGGCTTCACATTGTGGCTGGTTTGTAAGACACCATGAGTCCCCCTTCAGGGGTTGAGAAGGGCGGGATAGAAATACTGGAAATAAATTAAAAAATGTATCACATTGCAGCATAGCCAACACATCATAGCTAGCATGTCACTGATATATCAGCACAAGGATGGTCTGCCTGAGAATATTCTTCTGAAGGCTGACTGTGTCCAGTTCTTTGACCAAATCTTATTTATTTATTTACAGTTTTTATATTCCGCCCTTCTCACCCTGCAGGGGACTCAGGGCGGATTACAGTATACACATATATGGCAAACATTCAATGCCAGTTTGACAGACAACGAATACAGACAATACACAGAGGCTATTTAACTTTTTTCTGGCCGCCATGGGAGCTGCTGCTTTCATCGTCCATCAGCGACACCGATGAAGTTCTTCCGCATTCCACATCCTGGAGTTTTCTTTATGGCCTCATAAATTAGTTAATTTAGCCTCCCACACAAGGTGGTACCTTATTTTCCTACTTGACAGGTGCAACTGTCTTTCGGGTTGCAAAGGTCGACAACAGGCTACACAATGGCTGGACACCCACTCCAGCCCGGGCTGGCTTCGAACTCATGACCTTTTGGTCAGAGTGATCTTAATGCAACTGACACTCGGCCAGCTGAGCCACAATCCTTGTCACAACTATCTGCGGTGATTTCCAATATTCACAGTAGGGATGTGAATCTTTGTGGGAAAAGTCAAAAACCTTAAGGGCTGCATGCCAGATATTGTCAAACATTATTCCATGCCAGTTACTAATCAAATGCTGAATGTGACAGATTAGATCATAGTAAACACTGATTGCTAGTATATGGTAGCATTCAAATATGATCAGATAAAAATGGGTGTATAGAGTAATCCATCTCCTGCACTATCACCATCCACCATTGTTGGCAAAGATACTACATCATCAGATAACAAGAACTGTGCAGTGTGGTTTAGGAAAGCCTTTGTGGTATAGTAGACTGAAAGCTGGACTAGTGGTGCATCTACACTGTAGAATTATTGCAGTTTACTGGTGCCTGAATACATCAGAAATCTCAGGTGCAGTGGCTTGTGTACTGGATTAGGATTCTAGGAGACAAAAGTTCAAATTCCTACTAAGCCGTGGAAACCCATTGGGTGAACTTGGAAAAGTCGAGCTCTTGAGCTCTGAGTTCTAGAAAATCCTCTAAAACAGTGGTACTCAACCTGTGGGGTCCCAGGTGTTTTGGCCTACAACTCCCAGAAATCCCAGCCAGTTTACCAGCTGTTAGGATTTCCACGAATTGAAGGCCAAAACATCTGGGGACCCCACAGGTTGAGAATCATTACTCTAAAAGAAGTAGCTGAAGCACTAAGGAGAGAGGGCTTAATTTTTAGGAAGTTTTTAAAAAGACTACACACAAGAATCTTGTATTTTACTGTGAGGAGATGTGTATGTATGTGTGTTTTGTATCATTTCACATGCCAGCCAAGTTTTCACAAGAAAATGTGGAGATTCAAATAATGCAGAATGTCATAAATCTATTCAATATCTCAGAATATAGATTTAAATGGGCAAAACCCAGTTTTTGTTTCTCTGGAGGATTCATAGCAGCATATTTGGCGAGGACCCATACACCCCAAAATATCACCAGCTGTATTGTTCCCTTTCTGTCACTTTTGTCTTTGAGTCACACTATAACTTAGACATGAACTACTTTTTTGCAGTCCTCCTATCCTTAACATAGTAATTTAGTTTTTCTGAGGAAAATGATATTTTTTTTCCTACACTAGATCTTGCTGTGGGCACTTTTGACTTTTTCATAGTGGTAGAAATATAAAAGCTTGAAAGCCCCAAGAGATTATGTGGAATGCTCCAGCAAACTCTTAACTAGCGTGGCCACTACAATAATAGACACATCTGTGTGGCTACCCATGTTTTAATTGCTCGTCAAAGTTCTGTCATGTTCACCATGGGCAAAGCGACATCCCTTTCAGCCAAAAACATACAGAGAGATCATTCAAGCAATGCTGAGCGCCAGAGCTTTCTACTTCCCATTTATCCTCACATTTCAGTTTCATTGTTACTCACAGCTCCTGGATTGCGTGCACTTGAATCTCATTCGGGGTGTAATATATCACAAAAGCTAGTGGTGCAATACTTCTGAATTGCCCTTTTGAAAGCAGCATGCACAGAAAGCACATCTACAGAGAGTTTGTGGCAATCTACTGAAATGGTAGCTGCACTTTGGAATTCTTAAAAGCAGCTGGACTGGATGTTCAGCTGTATTGGAGTCGGGCAGGGGACGATAGTCCCAGGTGAGTGGAAAAGGAGCCAACCCCACAGGGAACCATTGTGTGGTGTACTGCCATGGGAAAAAAATATAGTGAACCATTTACTCAGATAATTTAATCAATTGCTGAAGCTATGGAGGCACTATATACCATTCTGTGATGAAATGAGTCTTTCATTCAAGCTACATTTCTGGTCACACTAGCCCACTATACTTTCTAAAAGAAGAAATTGCATCGATTATTTTAAGAAAACCAGAGAAAGCTAATGGTGACCATAGAACTCCTTGGGGCGTGGCTGTGTTGATGCAGAGGTTTCTCTCAAAACATATACACTAATGTCTAAATATTTTATTTATTTCGTTCATTAGTAAGATAGGTAGCTAAGTAGATTAAAAACACATCTCATCGTTCTTCCAGAGATTTTGGGGGCAGTTTGCATGTTTTTTCCTTCTCTCCAATACCTTTTATTTCTACAATAATCCTGTGAGGTAGGTGAGACAGGGGGCTTAGCTATTAGGCTAGTGCACTGATTCATTTTGGTGGGTTCCCTTCGGCCAATCTGGCTTGTTCGGCTTGTTCGGTTGGCTGTAACAGAAAGGGCTCAGCCACCACTTTTTTCCCTTCCAGAATGGGCCACATGGCAGCTGGTCACAGCTCCTCCTCCCCTATTTGATACCACGTGGTGCCCGAAGGGGTTGTCATGTAATTCGATGTTTGAGAAAGTTTCAGTTTTAGAAAGTTTCCGTCATCCACTAATTTTTAGGAAAATGTTCAAATTAAGCACATGTGATTAACCTAAATGACTTTCATTTCAATGGGACTTATAAGCAGTAAGTATGATTGTGAAGTGAAATGATTGAAAAGCCGCCTTGAGTCCCCTCCAGGGTAGAGAAAGGGGGGGGGGGAGTATAAATAAGGTAAATAAATAAAAAATAAATAAATGCTGGTCTTGACAGAGGAAGCAAGCAGGCAAGTAAGTAGGGTGATGGATCTTGCAGGTCTGATTTGCTGGCACACAAAAGAGAGCCACTGGCTGGCATTTTCACTGGCAGGCTGGCTGGGGACTAGATGCTGGCTGTATGGAGGCTGGCTGGCTGTCTGGTGGGAAGAATCACCAGACGTAACCATGCTATGAGATAGCACCCTACCCATGGCCACAGGATACAAGTACACAGCCTGGTTGGCCCATCAGAAGACTGGTGGAGGATGCTGGCTGGAGAGGCTGGAGGCTGGCTGGTTAGAGTGAATAGTCACCGGACATTACCATGCTATAATATGGCATCTGACCCATGGCTTCAGGGTAGAAGTACACAGCTTGGCTGGCCCATCGGAAAACTGGTGGAGGAGGCTGGCTGGAGACTAGCTGACTGGCTGGAGTAAAGAGTCACCAGACATGACCATGCTATAAAGAGGCACCCTACCCTTGGTTACAGGGTACAAGTACACAGCCTAGCATGGACCATTGGAAGACTGGTGGAAAAGGCTAGCTGGCTGACTGGAATGGCTGGAGGTTGGCTGGCTGAAGTGTCAGTGGACACAAACATGCTATAAGCTGGCACCCTGCTGACTTTGCCTCTACAGGTGACCATTTGGATGCACCTGGAAGTAGACCCAAATGGTGGACTAAGACCTTCTAGTCATTGGGGGCAGCAGGTGCAGCCTCATCACATGTAGGTCCCTCATCCCCCACACTGTCATGGACGCCCATGTGGAGGAGAGGGTTTCTTTGGGGGGGGGGGGGATCTCAAAATACCTTCACACTCCTCTACCACCTCGTGCACAATCACTTCAATTTTTTCCAGGGGAAAGTTTGGCTCTGGCTCCTCCATAGACTCGAATGGTGGACAGAACTACCAGCCCAGATTGAGAGGCTCTCTCAATAGCAGCACCACCAAAAGAAGTCTGTTTTATTTTTGTGGGCATGGCAGGTGCAGAAGTACTTCTCCCTCTGAAAGCCTGGCCAAAGCCAGACCCAGTAACACCACCCACACCACAGCCACATCTTATTATAATTATAACATATTAGATTATATTTTTATTTTTGTATAGAAGTGCTTGTGTTCACTAGTAGCCACTTATGGAGGGGCATGCACATACGAATCAGAAACAGAGGAAAAGAGTTTACAGACAGAACAAGACACAGAGCAGGACAAACATGAACAAAGGGCTATTTTTTATGTTTAAAAGATTGGGGGGGGGGGGGGGACAGTGCACACAACAATACAAAACACACCACAGACATTAATCCAAAGGATTGAAGGGGGTCTAAGAGATATGGGGAAGACAGCTGTAAAAGGCTTTGGAGAGGGGGAGCACTAAAAAAAAGTTTGGGGCAACTGAAAAATAGGAACAGAAATCACAGAATTAATATTCAAAAGGCCCCTCCCCCTTCTGGCACCAACGACTGCTCTGGCCAGAGAGAAGACAGAGGGGAGCAGAAGACACTGCCATCTTGTCTTCTGCCTATATCATCACTTCAGAGGCCCCTCCCCCTTCTGGCACCAACGACTGCTCTGGCCAGAGGGAAGTCAGAGGGGAGCAGAAGACACTGCCATCTTGTCTTCTGCCTATATCATCACTTCAGAGGCCCCTCCCCCTTCTGGCACCAACGACTGCTCTGGCCAGAGGGAAGTCAGAGGGAAGCAGAAGACACTGCCATCTTGTCTTCTGCCTATATCATCACTTCAGAGGCCCCTCCCCCTTCTGGCACCAACGACTGCTCTGGCCAGAGAGAAGACAGAGGGGAGCAGAAGACACTGCCATCTTGTCTTCTGCCTATGTCATCACTTCAGAGGCCCCTCCCCCTTCTGGCACCAACGACTGCTCTGGCCAGAGGGAAGTCAGAGGGAAGCAGAAGACACTGCCATCTTGTCTTCTGCCTATATCATCACTTCAGAGGCCCCTCCCCCTTCTGGCACCAACGACTGCTCTGGCCAGAGAGAAGAGAGAGGGGAGCAGAAGACACTGCCATCTTGTCTTCTGCCTATGTCATCACTTCAGAGGCCCCTCCCCCTTCTGGCACCAACGACTGCTCTGGCCAGAGAGAAGAGGGAAGCAGAAGACACTGCCATCTTGTCTTCTGCCTATATCATCACTTCAGAGGCCCCTCCCCCTTCTGGCACCAACGACTGCTCTGGCCAGAGAGAAGACAGAGGGGAGCAGAAGACACTGCCATCTTGTCTTCTGCCTATATCATCACTTCAGAGGCCCCTCCCCCTTCTGGCACCAACGACTGCTCTGGCCAGAGAGAAGAGGGAAGCAGAAGGCACTGCCATCTTGTCTTCTGCCTATATCATCACTTCAGAGGCCCCTCCCCCTTCTGGCACCAACGACTGCTCTGGCCAGAGAGAAGAGGGAAGCAGAAGACACTGCCATCTTGTCTTCTGCCTATATCATCACTTCAGAGGCCCCTCCCCCTTCTGGCACCAACGACTGCTCTGGCCAGAGAGAAGAGGGAAGCAGAAGACACTGCCATCTTGTCTTCTGCCTATATCATCACTTCAGAGGCCCCTCCCCGTTCTGGCACCAACGACTGCTATGGCCAGAGAGAAGACAGAGGGGAGCAGAAGACACTGCCATCTTGTCTTCTGCCTATATCATCACTTCAGAGGCCCCTCCCCCTTCTGGCACCAACGACTGCTCTGGCCAGAGAGAAGACAGAGGGGAGCAGAAGACACTGCCATCTTGTCTTCTGCCTATGTCATCACTTCAGAGGCCCCTCCCCCTTCTGGCACCAACGACTGCTCTGGCCAGAGAGAAGAGGGAAGCAGAAGACACTGCCATCTTGTCTTCTGCCTATATCATCACTTCAGAGGCCCCTCCCCCTTCTGGCACCAACGACTGCTCTGGCCAGAGAGAAGACAGAGGGGAGCAGAAGACACTGCCATCTTGTCTTCTGCCTATATCATCACTTCAGAGGCCCCTCCCCCTTCTGGCACCAACGACTGCTCTGGCCAGAGAGAAGAGGGAAGCAGAAGGCACTGCCATCTTGTCTTCTGCCTATATCATCACTTCAGAGGCCCCTCCCCCTTCTGGCACCAACGACTGCTCTGGCCAGAGAGAAGAGGGAAGCAGAAGACACTGCCATCTTGTCTTCTGTCTATATCATCACTTCAGAGGCCCCTCCCCCTTCTGGCACCAACGACTGCTCTGGCCAGAGAGAAGAGGGAAGCAGAAGACACTGCCATCTTGTCTTCTGCCTATATCATCACTTCAGAGGCCCCTCCCCGTTCTGGCACCAACGACTGCTATGGCCAGAGAGAAGACAGAGGGGAGCAGAAGACACTGCCATCTTGTCTTCTGCCTATATCATCACTTCAGAGGCCCCTCCCCCTTCTGGCACCAACGACTGCTCTGGCCAGAGGGAAGTCAGAGGGAAGCAGAAGACACTGCCATCTTGTCTTCTGCCTATATCATCACTTCAGAGGCCCCTCCCCCTTCTGGCACCAACGACTGCTCTGGCCAGAGAGAAGAGGGAAGCAGAAGACACTGCCATCTTGTCTTCTGCCTATATCATCACTTCAGAGGCCCCTCCCCCTTCTGGCACCAACGACTGCTCTGGCCAGAGAGAAGAGGGAAGCAGAAGACACTGCCATCTTGTCTTCTGCCTATATCATCACTTCAGAGGCCCCTCCCCCTTCTGGCACCAACGACTGCTCTGGCCAGAGAGAAGAGGGAAGCAGAAGACACTGCCATCTTGTCTTCTGCCTATATCATCACTTCAGAGGCCCCTCCCCGTTCTGGCACCAACGACTGCTATGGCCAGAGAGAAGACAGAGGGGAGCAGAAGACACTGCCATCTTGTCTTCTGCCTATATCATCACTTCAGAGGCCCCTCCCCCTTCTGGCACCAACGACTGCTCTGGCCAGAGAGAAGACAGAGGGGAGCAGAAGACACTGCCATCTTGTCTTCTGCCTATATCATCACTTCAGAGGCCCCTCCCCCTTCTGGCACCAACGACTGCTCTGGCCAGAGAGAAGAGGGAAGCAGAAGACACTGCCATCTTGTCTTCTGCCTATATCATCACTTCAGAGGCCCCTCCCCCTTCTGGCACCAACGACTGCTCTGGCCAGAGAGAAGAGGGAAGCAGAAGACACTGCCATCTTGTCTTCTG
This sequence comes from Anolis sagrei, assembly GCF_037176765.1. Taxonomy (NCBI): domain Eukaryota; kingdom Metazoa; phylum Chordata; class Lepidosauria; order Squamata; family Anolidae; genus Anolis; species Anolis sagrei. Next base: position 19,918,734 of record NC_090021.1, on the reverse strand, counting down.
CCTATATCATCACTTCAGAGGCCCCTCCCCCTTCTGGCACCAACGACTGCTCTGGCCAGAGAGAAGAGGGAAGCAGAAGACACTGCCATCTTGTCTTCTGCCTATATCATCACTTCAGAGGCCCCTCCCCGTTCTGGCACCAACGACTGCTATGGCCAGAGAGAAGACAGAGGGGAGCAGAAGACACTGCCATCTTGTCTTCTGCCTATATCATCACTTCAGAGGCCCCTCCCCCTTCTGGCACCAACGACTGCTCTGGCCAGAGAGAAGAGGGAAGCAGAAGACACTGCCATCTTGTCTTCTGCCTATATCATCACTTCAGAGGCCCCTCCCCCTTCTGGCACCAACGACTGCTCTGGCCAGAGAGAAGAGGGAAGCAGAAGACACTGCCATCTTGTCTTCTGCCTATATCATCACTTCAGAGGCCCCTCCCCCTTCTGGCACCAACGACTGCTCTGGCCAGAGAGAAGAGGGAAGCAGAAGACACTGCCATCTTGTCTTCTGCCTATATCATCACTTCAGAGGCCCCTCCCCCTTCTGGCACCAACGACTGCTCTGGCCAGAGAGAAGACAGAGGGAAGCAGAAGACACTGCCATCTTGTCTTCTGCCTATATCATCACTTCAGAGGCCCCTCCCCCTTCTGGCACCAACGACTGCTCTGGCCAGAGAGAAGAGGGAAGCAGAAGACACTGCCATCTTGTCTTCTGCCTATATCATCACTTCAGAGGCCCCTCCCCCTTCTGGCACCAACGACTGCTCTGGCCAGAGAGAAGAGGGAAGCAGAAGACATTGCCATCTTGTCTTCTGCCTATATCATCACTTCAGAGGCCCCTCCCCCTTCTGGCACCAACGACTGCTCTGGCCAGAGAGAAGACAGAGGGGAGCAGAAGACACTGCCATCTTGTCTTCTGCCTATATCATCACTTCAGAGGCCCCTCCCCCTTCTGGCACCAACGACTGCTCTGGCCAGAGAGAAGAGGGAAGCAGAAGACATTGCCATCTTGTCTTCTGCCTATATCATCACTTCAGAGGCCCCTCCCCTTCTGGCACCAACGACTGCTCTGGCCAGAGAGAAGACAGAGGGGAGCAGAAGACACTGCCATCTTGTCTTTACTAATAATATAATATAGTATATTGTATATACGTATAATATTTATAATATTATAATGTAATACAATATAATACTAGTAATAATAATTCAATATTATAATTATAATTATATATTTAATTACATGTAATATTACTAATAATATTACAATATAATGTATAGTGCAATATAGTAATATATACTGATATTGTACTTTGCTAATAATATAATATATTGTATGAAAATATATATTGTAAGCCGCTCTGAGTCCCCTTCGGGGTGAGAAGGGCGGCATATAAGCGCCGTAAATAAATAAATAAATAAATAGAAGTTAAAGTTAATAGACTGAGAAGAACAGAGCTCAAAAACATGTCTAATCTCTTCAAACTCCTAATTTCCACAGAGGCTTAGCTTGGGGTACCTCCCCTCTGCAGAAAATTCCGATTGGCTGACAAGTGAAAAAAAAACAGCCCGCAGCTGCCATGACCAATTGCATTCAGCTCCCTGGCTCCCTTCCTCTCAACACAGAAAATTGCTCTCCTCAACTCTGGAAAAGTCCAGTCAGATATATCTCCCAATGTTTATGTTTATCCATCTTTATCAAATTGCAAACATTATATCAAATGAAATCAATATTTAGAGTGTAACTAGAACTATATATCTGTAAAACTAAGTCATGTCTTGGGACAGGAAATGAGCAAAAGCCGGCTATGCTAGCCTGGAGGCGCCTGAGTCTCATTGATAGGATCTATTGTGTTTATGTGAACCAAAATTCCATCCCATTGACAAACTATTTTCCATTGATAAATCCACATGTGTATATTGGAAAACTTCCTAGTTTCCATGGATGAGATTGGAGCCATTGGCTGCTACGCATCATCAATCTGTTGTGACTCATATCAGCTCATTAATTTTTTCTGACTATCTCTTTGTGTTTACCTGGACTGGACATTAAGTTGATCATGGAACTATTTGCAACACGTTCCTGGGTTCACGCCCTTTATGAGAGTGGACCTTTCAACAGACTTGGACTAACCAACCGCAGCTATTCCTTTTTCCCTACCATCGGGGGTGGGGATCATCCTCCCAGTCAGGAGGCATCCCCAGCCATGACAAAGTGGTGTGAAACTTTTGACATTGTAGTTAGTTACACTCTTCCAGATGACACTGAAACTAGCCTTGGTGGCTAGACAATTTTGAAAGTAGAAGGGTGAAATGTACCTTCCCGTTGCTCAGCTCTACTTTTGAGTACAAAGTTATTCACCTACAGAGTAAAAAGTTGTAGTGAAGGCCTTACTCTCTTCAGAGAGGCAACTCAGAGCTTCTGAGGCAGTTTTTTGCTTCCCACCTGAGAGCTCATCCTCTCATCCTGCCGGGCCTCTCAATAACAGTTGGTGTGTTTAAAGCCAATGAATGAATAAATAAACAGTTTTTAAGAAGAAAGGGGATTCTTTCTGATTTGAACTGTGTGTATCTCCATGGATACTGTGTTCTATTTCCAGAACGAGCTTTCTCTTAGCAACCAAAAGGCCAGTGAAAAAACAACTAGAGATGGGTTTCAAATCTAATTTTTTATCATTAATTAACATGTTCCATTCTTTTTTCCGATATAGTTCTAGAACATGCACAAGAAAGTTATTACTTTTTTAAAAAAATAAAACAAGTAACCGAGCTACAATTTATGGGCAAGAGGAACATGGAAATGTTCCCTCTCTCAGCATCTGTGTCTGAAGGACTTCCATGACATTGAAGTCATCTTCAGGATTTCTTCTTCAGCTGAAGCTACCTTCAGGTATGAAGTGGGAGGCCTATAAAGAAAGGGAATTCTTTTTTAGTGGCATTTCATTTGCAGATGGAATCATTAGATGACTTTTCCCATTAGGTGACATTCAGTTGTATCTGGGAGGTGTTAGAACTCAACTATTGCTATTTTGTTTTTGTTGGAGAGAAAAAAATGTTCTTGATGGGCTTCTTGACTAGTTTGTCCTTTAAACCAGTTATTCACAACCTTGGGCTCTGCAGATTTTTTTTGGATTTTTGTTCTTCTAGAACTTTTGAACTGCAAGTCCAATCAATCCTGATCACTGGTCTTGTTAGTTAGGTCTGGCGGAAGGAGTAGACCAACACATCTACAATGATTCAGAACTAGGGCACAAGAAGAAACATTCTTCATGGCTATTGTTCTCCAAAGCTATTGAGCTCATTTTCTCTGACATGTAGTCACAGTAAAACATTGAAGTCTCTTCCAACTCTTTGATTCTATGATTCTATGATTTTCAGGGAAACCTCATAAAACCTTATTTGGTCTGGTTTCCATTGACAAGTGAAACTATGCAGAATGGGGGGACACCCCTGACAAATTAAGTGGGTAATTTTGTCCCTCGTGACTGCAGGCCATGTTTATTTATTTATTTTATTTATTTACTATATTTGTATACTGCTCTTCTCAGCCCTAGGGCGACACAGATCGGTTAACAATACCAAAATTCAATGCTCAAAAAACATCATAAAACAGTTAAAAACAATTAAAATAATAGCACAATAAACAATATAAGTCAATAAAACATCTCATTAGCATCTCATAGTTAAAATCAAGATCCAGTCTCATCATCCAATTGTTCCATATTTCTATGTTCATTACACTCCCTATTCAAATGCCTGCTTTAACAACCAGGTCTTCACTCTCCACAGAAATGTCAACAGGGAGGGGGCCGATCTAATATCTGTAGGAATATTACACAGCTGAGGGGCCACCACTGAGAAGACCCTGTCCCTTATCCCTGCCAAACATACTTGTGACGCAGGTGGGACCAAGAGCAGGGCCTCCCCAGATGATCTTAACACCCTAGCTGGTTCATAGGAGGAGATGCGTTCGGACAGGTACATTGGGCCAGAACCATTTAGGGCTTTATAGGCTAAAGCCAGCACTTTGAATTGTGCCCAGTTGCAAACTGACAGCCAGTGGAGCTGGCGCAACAGAAGAGTTGTATGCTCCCTGAGTGCTGCTCCCATTAGTAGCCTGGCTGCCGACCGTTGGACCATTTGAAGCTTCCGGACAGTCTTCAAAGGCAATCCCACATAGAGAGTGTTGCAGTAGTCTATATGGGATGTAACTAGAGCATATGTCACTCAAAAGTATTTTAATGGAGGTTTGCCATCTTTTTTTTAGCAGTCTGCTCATTATCCTACTTCTAGGCATGGCACTTCTCCCATTTGGAATGCATTTTTTCCTAGTGTCTTTGTGGCCACAAAATAAAACTGTGGGCCGTATGTTGCCCATTCCAGAATGAAGTCTGGAAATGGGGAAATAACACTGAGTTTGAGCTTTACATGGTCTATTGAGCAGTAGTCCAAAGTAAGACACAAACCTTCAAAAATGTTAGATCATGCACATGCATGTTACAGTAATACCAGCACTTTAATCTAGCAAATTCATTATCACTTAAGCATTTATAGATAACTCTATCAAATGCATGCATTACACTAACCTCAATATGCTATGCACTTGTAATGAAACCCTTACCTTGGCAAGCTAGCTTAGGCCTAAGAGAGTGGGCCTGGCGAAGCCACGGCATCCATTTTAGAGAAGGAAGATAGGGAGATGCCATCTTAGGTTAAGTTTGCCTTAAGGGGGCATGTTCTTGTCTAGGAGGGAAAATCAGAAGGCTGGGATTGGTTAGGAAGATGGGGGCGGAGCCTAAGTGGTCTGAAGGAAAAAAGCGACTTTTAAAACTGAGGTTTGAGTTCCCAGTTTGCCAGTTTTGAGTTTGGCATTGGAGCTTGGAAAGGGTAGAGCGAAGATGTTGGGTGTTAGTGAGAGCAGTTTGGGGTTTTGAAGAAGAACTTTGGGTCAGTCTTTTGTTTAGTATTCAGGGTAGCTATAGAGAAGTATAGCTAGAATACTGTGTGGAGCAGAACCTTGTTAGTTGTCTGTTCTTTTCCTAAGGAAGGCTAGTTCAGGTTTTGGCTAGATTCCTAAGCGGGGTTTTTGTGGGAGTTACTTTCAGAGATTCATTTCCTGAAGTAATTTTCTGTGCTGAAACTTTAAGCCTTGTAACCCAGAAGTTGGTAAGATCTCTTCTCAAATGTAACCACAAGCTTTTGATGCCAGAATTTTACTGAAACCATCAAGCATTTGTACCTGTATATTTCAAGCCCGTTCAATAAAAGTTCTTGTTATTTTTATCAACTTATACCAGCCTCAGTGTGAATACCTGTGTGGTCAGAGCATTATTCACGTCAGCTTTTTAACAATCTCTCAATCATAACTCAGCTGGTTTATTGGTAATATGTTGGCAGTGGAAACATTTTAAAGAATCATTTTAAGTATCTCAGTTCCAGTGGTTCCCAGTTCCTAGCTTTTAAATATTTAGTTAGTTCACCAACTATATTTGGTGGAGCAGAGTTGGAATTTTTATTATCGAATAAAGTTCCCTACTTTTCCCCACGATTCATTATAGCATGCATTACTATAACATGAATATATAAACCTCTCTTAAATACTTCATAGCAATTATATTATCACATGATGGAAACACACTTCTGTCATATAGATTCACAGACAGAGTGCCTCTTTTAAAATTGTGGTTACCATATACACATTTTAATTGGCTCAGTATTAATCAATTAAATCCATGAAAACCCTGTTGTTCTGACTGTTTGGGTTAAAAATGGCATCCCTCCTTACAAACAGTACACACAGGCAAAATGGCCAATCTGAGTTGAGAAAACCTTTCAAGGGGTCATACATTTTGCACACTCAGGTCCTTGTATCTGGCTATAAAATGTCAACAGCAAAGTGTTTTCTTTTAGATCAATGGCATGGACACTCTGAAGGTTGAACAAGGGTTGCACTTTAAGAATCTATCCTGGACTACTGAGCAAGAAAATACTGACATTGGATTCCTAAAAGCCTTACCTTTGGCATCTTCATTTTCAAGAAAGAAACAGGTAGTGATGCAAGCTATGAAGATATAAACAGAATACTAAGAGCTTCAGAAGTGTATTGGCTTCTTCTGCCCACACAAGGTCAGATTAAAAGTCCATGCTGCTGAAACAAGTATCCAATGTTATTGAAAGAAATGCTTTTCTGTCTTACACTCCAGTAGATCAGAATCTTATATAGTTTTCTAAAAGTTGCCAATTCAGCCATACATTGTGCACATTCTGAGGGAATTTTCCATCAAACTGTTGTTGTTTTTCGCGGAACTGACATCAAGCTGGTCATCTGTAGTCCTTTTTCCTGTAAGCACTCCAGTCTCTGTTCTTTGTTATTAGGAAGCATCTTGACATCTTTGAGTCAGGGAGGAACAAGATTTGCTACCTATAAATTTTGCTTTTCCATTTGTTCTTTCAGGAGGAAAGTCCCTGAAACTATGGCCAATAATTGTAAAGGAATATAAGCATTTTTAAATTATCACAAAATAAGGTGTATTAGTTCGCTTCCTGGAATAGTGAATCCCAAATTCTGGTCATCTATGTGTTTGGAACTTCAGTTCTCATCATCCTTAGCCACTTTGGCCAATGTTCAGGGATTCTGGGAGCTGAAGTCCAAATCACCCTCAGGATTCTGCTTTGGGAATCACTGCCCTGGGCCAATTCTCATACGATATTGGTAGCAAAACAGACATCCCAGGACTAGATGATGGGAAAGATTGTTTTGATCTTGATGTGATAATGACTCTATAAATGATACCCTTTGTTGTGGCATAGTTCTCATGAAAGCCTGTGCCAGGACCTCATCCCATGCATTCTGGGCTGTTTCCATGCACTTCAGAAATGGATTCCCACAGAAGCCATAACATGACACAATGCTACTTCTGATGGAACCCCATGGGACTCCATTTCTGCAGCACATAGCTGAAGATGGGGAAAGATGGGGAAAAAGGTGGGGAAAGGACTTAGTATGGCTGGCCATTGCAGAAGATGAATCTTGATGATAAGGAAGGAGATAAGATGGTTCCCTCCACTTTCCCCCTGCTCATGGGATGAAGTACTGAATCAGGTTAATAGCTCAACATTGTTTATTCCAGTCTTCCCCAGCAAATACGTCTTTAACTATGTTAGGCTCCAAAACCTATCACTCTTGTAATGTGGTTGTTGGATGTCCTTACTGTTGTTGTCCTCAAGTCACTTCTAACCTATGGTGACCCTAATGCCACACTATCACAATGTTTTCTTGGCAAGATTTGTGCAGAAGAGACATGCCATTGCTTTTTTTTGTTTTGAGGATGAAAGAGTGCAATGTGCTCAAGGTCATTCTGTGGGCTTTATCACATTTGGGAATTTGAAACCCCAGTCTCCAGAGTTGAAGTCCAATGCTGAAATTGCTACACCACATTGGAACCCTGGCAGATGATTAATAGTAATAGCTACAGTCCAATAGTACTAATAGTAATAGCTACAGTCTAATGCATCTGGAGGGTACCACTTGTGCTCACTGGTCAGCAGTATTTCCAGGATATTAGATACTAATATTTCCCAGTCCTAACTGATGTTCACAGAATCATAGAATCATCTATAGTGCGGGTAGTGGATTAATGGGTGATGGGAAGGAGGAGAAGAGTTCGTTAAATTGTTATAATGTATGTGCTATGCTAGTTAATGTATTTCCTCTTCTTTTTGTCACTTATATACCATAAAAAAATTAAACTGTTTAAAAAAAGAATCATTCAGCTGGACAAGACCACAAGAACTACCCAGTCCAATCTTTTGCCTTGCAGGGACATGGAATGAAAAACCTCCTCACATATGGTGATCCAGTTTGTTGTTGTTTATTCATTCAGTTGCTTCTGACTCTTTTTGACCTCATGGACCAGCCCACACTAGAGCTCCTTGTCAGCTGTGGCCACCCTCAGCTCCTTCAAAATCAAGCCAGTCACTTCAAGGATACCATCCATCCATCTTGCCTTTGGTTGGTCCCTCTTCCTTTTTCCTTCCTTTCCCCCCACCATCACTGTCTTCTCATGATGTGGCCAAAGTACTTCATCTTTGCCTCTAATATCCTTCCCTCCAGTGAGAAGTTGGGCTGGTTTGATCTTGTGGTCAAGGCACTCTCAGAATTTTCCTCTAGCACCAGAGTTCAAAAGCATCTTTTAAAAAATCTCCAGAGAAGGAGACTCCATCACACTCTAAAGCAGCATAATGCTTTCTGCAATTTGAACTCATTGCCTGGTATCAAACCATAAATAGCTTTAAAAGTTTCCCAGGAATTAATCCCTTAGCAGTAAGGACAGATACAGGCTGCATCCATTAAAGTTGTGCTGGCAAATACACAACCTCCAGCACACCACACTGATACTAACATATTGGAAAACAAAGGCATGCAAGCATCATTAAGAGTTTTGAAACAATTGCTTGGTGTTTTTAAATACACATTCACTACAGGACAGTAAGGTTTCATAACTTCTAAGTGTTGAATTAAGAGTAGTTTCCCAGGGATTTAGCTTCTGGGGAAAAGATGAACACAAGTACAGTAAAAAGAAATTAGCCAGATGTGTTGCATATCCCTCTGAGACTTATTTCAGTGAAAGAAGGCAAACAAGCAATAGTCAAGATCTATAACTGAAAAGCTTACTGGTTACGCGGAAAACATACTTTGTAAAATTAAATACAATACAATTATTCATGGTACTACATTACCATTAAAATGTCAAGAATAGTTACAAATCTATCTCCAAAATGCTGAAGGGGTTGCAATGACATAGGAACATGTATTAATATGTAGCTTGATTGTCCAAGCATACATGGATTTTGGCATAATATATTGGAACTAGTTTCAACCATTGCCTGGCAAAAGATAACATTTTACCCATGTCTACAACTATCTATCTATCGATCTATCAGAAAATGAATAAAGTATAAATCTCTAATTATATTCTTCACTTTAACTGTTAGTATGGAAATAACCAATTTCTAGAAAATGGGCACTGTATCAGTGTATAATTGGCGGAAGCAAATCTGAGATACTTGGTTTCTTGAGGAATGATCAGACAATATAAGAATTACCAAGGGACAAATCATTCAGGACACTTTTGTTTTTGTTTTTTCAAATCAATTTGTTGAATTAGTCAAAATAGAAACACAATTAAAGTGTCCACCCCTGCATCATCTTGGACTTTAGAATGATATTTTGCATCTGAATAGTCATTGCTAAGGACTGCGTTAAGCAGTGAAACGGACTCAGTGGAGGTGGTTTCATCATCCTAAAGATGAGAAGGGAATGAGAGAAGCAAAGAGAGGCAAAAGTCTCCATGAGACAACAGACACCTTGGGAGTTTTGGAGCCAAGTGGTCTGGTTGCCTAGGTATGTTGATGTTTATGCATTTCTTCCTCTTCCTCTTCCTCTTCCTCTTCCTCTTCCTTCTCTTCCTTCTCCTCCTCCTCCTCCTCCTCCTCCTCCTCCTCCTCCTCTTCTTCTTCTTCTTCTTCTTCTTCTTCTTCTTCTTCTTCTTCTTCTTCTTCTTGCAGCCAAATGTAACACACAGTGACAAAAAGTGTACTCTTTGTAATTTGGCCAAAAAAAGGTATGCATTACAGTGGATGCATGTCTATAATTCCTTCTTTTAAAACAAACGTGTTAGAACACCAAAGCTTTCAGCAATGGAAAAGAGGCCATTGGGGTGTACAGTATCTATGTTGTAGAACGAATCAACTTTAATTGCCCTGGACCAATGCTATGGGATCATGGGGGTCTGTCAGTTGGGATCACGAGGGCTGCCAAAGAATGCTGCTGATGCCTCAACAAATTGCAAATCCCAGTATTGCATAGCATTGGGCCATATCAATTGAATGGGAAATGACGTCCCTTAAATAGATACTCCTTAAGTAGCTTCCCCTTTTGCTTTGGCTCAGCACTAAGACTACCACATTATGCGAATCTAATGCACACTCTGATTTGGGGATGGATATTTAGCCAAAAAAGGTGAGCATGAGATTCAAGTAAATATGGTAATTTCCAACCTATGGCAATGTATCATAGGATTTTTATGGTAACCTATCACAGGATTTTTCAAGACACAGGACTCAGAATGGAATTTGGCACTATCAGAAGAACTGACACAGTAGGTAAAACAGGCAAAGGAACAGAAAGTTAAAAATATATTCCAGGTAACTCATTTTCCATTTACTTCTTATACAAATCAATGTAATGAAGGAAAAAGCCATATTTCACTGACCTATGGGTCCATCTGTAAAAGATTATTAAGGTAAAGGTAGTCCCCTAACATTAAGTCCAGTCATGTCTGACTCTGGGGTGTGGTGCTCATCTCCATTTCTAAGCTGAAGAGCCAGCGTTGTCTGTAGACACCTCCAAGGTCATGTGGCTGGCATGACTGCATGGAGCACTGTTACCTTCCTGCCGGAGCGGTACCTATTGATCTACTCACATTTGCATGTTTTCGAACTGCTAGGTTGGCAGAAGCTAGGGCTGACAGTGGAAGCTCACGCCGCTCCCCGGAATCGAACCTGCGACCTTTCGATCAACAAGCTCAGCAGCTCAGTGCTTTAACCCACTACGCCACCGGGATTATTACAATAGGACAAATGACAAAGGGATTCATTTTGCATTTCAAAATCATGAAAATGCAACTCATGTCATGTGTAACTATTGTTAATGTTCCTGCTTTGTTTTTCTACTTTTTATTTTAATATTTGCTTTTGTAATGAATACAATTATTTTCAAAAATGCTGACAGTGGTAGAGTGAAACATCTTGAGAAAACCTCAAGGGGGTTGAATGCGAAACTAGCCCCCTTTCCCCCATCTTTCATTTACTATGTACATGCAAAAATACAACTATTCCAAAAACTTAAAAATCTGTAATAAAAAAAATGAAACCCCTCTGGCCCCAGGCATTTCACATAAGGAAATCTCAACTTGTACTGGAGTTATCCCAAGGAACAAGGAATTTGTCTTCCTCCCAAAACTACATTTTCTCCCCTGCTTAAAGAAAGTCACCCCAGGGATAATACGGTGCACTGTACATTCCCTTTATTAGTCAATTAAAAGAGTACATTCCTTTTATTAGAGGGACACTTTCTCCTCTGGGGCATTTGAGAACATCCCTGGGCCATTTGTGCTTTCTGTCATAAGAGAAGTACTTTGCATTAATTCATGATGTTCTGTACTGGCATCTGACATATGTAAAATGAGGCTATCAGCTATTTTCTTTTTAATAGGATATATTGATTTAGCTTTGAGATGATTTTTTTTTTACTCTTGACCCTGGAATAGGATTTAAGTTGTACCTTGGGTGATGCAGGTGTAGCCCCAAAGCTCAGTGCGGCATATCCTCCCACATTTCACAGATGAAAAACAAGGTATATTTGGTAATGCAACTGTGATCAAGGTGGTAAAACATATTAATGTGGACAACACACAAAGTAATAGTGGCTGCAGAAGTTTGCTTTTGCCCGAGCCAAATGGGAAGGCTCGGGAATGGGAAGACTCCACCCTCACTTGTCCTTTTCCATTGCTGAACTGATGAAGTAAAAAAATTATCTACTCTTCGCTATTCATCATCTATCTATCCTTTTATATACATATAAACAAATCATATAATTTCTCACGCTCTCAATTTGCAGAAATTGATATAAGCTGAGGACCAAGGGCGAAAATGGGAAGAGGAAAAAGAAACTGTGACATTGTGAAAGCAGTTCAAAATGGGGTGGCAGAAGATTAATGGGGATTCTCGCTGCTAAACTGAGAGTCCTGAAACCCCTGAGTGCCCCATTTTAAGAAATGACATGACTTCAAGGTAGTTTTCAGATGATTATTTGCAAATGCTAAATCATGTGAATACCACCTAGAAATCATGCAATTGTAAATGCAGCAGTTTGGCCAACCCCAGAGCCCCCTTCCCCCCAAAACCTCCAATGTTCTCCACAAGTGATGCAAAATCTATCCTAGGCATGTAGATGCATATTTTTTTCTGCTCATACCATGAGCTCACATATCCATGATTAACATGTTAGGGTATCAGAGCACATGTAGGCTAGAGAGGGACAGAATGAATATTTAAAGAAGAAATCATAGGGAACAGGGTTTCTTGATGGTCAGGAAACCCTAATGAGGAAAATCCTGAGTTGACAGAAACCTTCACCTTTCAAGACTTACTCTGCACAAAATCCTGCACCTCTGTCTTGTCTGAATTAGCTTTTGCATGTAACTGCATCTAGAATATCAGGGCATCTTGACAACCACATACCTGTCAGCTGCAGACAGGCTGCCTCCAAAATAAGTCCAACTTGAAGATAGATCATTATGGAAAAGTACAGTATAGGCTATTGTTGTCAGAACTGTAGAATATATTTTAGGCTAGACATTTTAAAACTTGGCACATATATATCTAATTGCTTTGAGGGATACCTTCCATCACCCTTTTTGTGGTTTATCCTTCATTAGTCTAAGGATTATATCAGCCTTCTATGTTCTTGGTTTACATGAGAACTGCCTTAGATCCCAAGGACATTCTCTCTCCACAGCTAAAACCCAACTCTCTTCTCCTCCGGGTGCCTTGTTATTACAATAAGCTGAACCCACCTCCTTCTGTTAATTGCAACTGATCATTATCTAGGTAAAGGTAAAGGTTTTTCCCTGACATTAATTCCAGTTGTCTCTGACTCTGGGGATTGGTATTCATCTCCATTTTTAAGCCGAAGAGCTGGAGTTGTCCATAGACACCTCCAAGGTCATGTGGCTGGCATGACTGCATGGAGCACCATTATCTTCCTGCTGGAGCATTACCTATTGATCTACTCACATTTGCATGTCTTTGAACTACTAGGTTGGCAGAAGCTGGACCTAACAGTGGAAGCTCATCCCACTCCCCGGATTCGAACCAGTGACCTTTTGGTCAACAGTTCAGCAGCTCAGCGATTTAACCCACTCTGCCACCAAGGGCGCATTATCTAACTCTACTCTATTTCCATCTGCTCTAGGGTTATAAGGGCATAGCTATATGACATGTGCGTTACTTTCAATAAATATGGAATTGTAGTATGGATCTAACAGTAAGACATGGCAACAGTACATCATAATCTCAAACATGGCAGATCCTAAACATAAGATCGTAACTATGCCCTACCAATAAAACGTAAGCCACAGGCTTGCTGCTTAGAAGCCTCTAGTGCCAATGATAATAATCCAGAACTGTCTTGGAAGAAGTGATGGTTGTATCCCCCTCCCCCAGCAGTGGGACGCTACACACTTAAAGACAATTGGCAGCTGAGAAAGATGTTCCATTTGCCTTGCAGCTCGAATGGCCTTGGTGCCTTACTACAAGATGAGTTTGTTAGATTACTTCTCACAGCTTGTGAATACTCCTACTGCTCATAACTCCCCTTAGCCACTAGTTGTGTTTCTGTTTTTAGTTTGTATTTGTTTTCCAATTACAGAGGTTAGTGAGTATTTTGGGAGGGGGCAATCTTTACTTATTAATAAGTGCCACCCACTAATTTGCAGGGAGAACGGGATAAGGCACCAGTCAACGCTGGAGCATTATAGTCAATATCCTCCGAATCCTGATAGAGAAATCTCACTCTTCCCCGACCTCTCCAATTTTTCATCCTGCAGTGTTGTTTCTGGTGTGATCTCACAGTCAGTAAATTTGTCACTTCAGGACTTGGACCAGCTCCAAGCAGTTTTAAAGCCACTTGCTCAGGCAAAAGAAGAAGAAGGATGGTTCATTGGGGAGGAAATGATCCTAGAGGGCATTGTTGCAATTAGAGAGATAAATGGCTGTGGGCTTTAATTAGAGTGTTAGGTACATATTCGGTACTGTGGATTTCAAGAAACCCCAGCTCAGACAACCAGGGAGAGGAATGTTCAATCGAATCAGTGCCCGCAGGAGGAAGAGAGATGAAGAGGAGAAGCCATTTTGTTTAAAGCTGTCTCTATTTATAAACAGACTACAATTTGTTAAAGAAGTTGCCGAGGGTTGGGGTGGGGGTGGGGATCTTTTGTGCTGATTATCTGCAATTTCCCTTTGCTTCACAGGCAACAAGGATATTTAACTTCTTAAAAAACAAGTCAACATGGAGATGATGTAGCGATTAAGGTGAGACTGCTTTACATTAGAAAGATCCATCCTTCATGGAAATGCATTAGGAAAGTATCTCAACCTTCCTGATGCCGCAACCCCTTAATACAATTCCTCATGTTGTGGTGACCCCCCAACCTTAAAATTATTTTCGTTGCTACTTCATAACTGTAATTTTGCTACTGTCATGAATTGTAATGTAAATATCTGATATGTGGGATGTATTTCCATTCACGGGACCAAATTTGGCACAAATACCCAATATGCCTGAATTTGAATACTGGTGGAGTTGGGGGGATTGATTTTGTCATTTGAGAGATGTAGTTGCTGGGATTTATAGTTCACCTACAATCAAAGAGCCTTCTAAACTCCACCAATGATGGAATTGAACCAAACTTGGAACACAGAACTATCATGACCAACAGAAAATACTGGAAGGGTTTGTTGGGCATTGACCTTCGAGTTTTGGAGTTGTAGTTCACCTACATCCACAGAGCAATGTGGACTCAAACAATGATGGAGATGGATATGGTACAAATACTCAATACTCCCACACAGAACCCCCATGACCAACAGAAAATACCGGAAGGGTTTGGTGGGCATTGACCATGTGTTTTGGATTTGTAGTTCATCTACATCCAAAGAGCATTGTGGACTCAAACAATGATGGAGATGGACCAAATTTGGCACAAATACTCAATATGCCCAGATGCGAACACTAGTGGAGTTTGGAGAAAATAGACTTGATATTTGGGAGTTGTAGTTGCTGGGATTTATAGTTCACTTACAATCAAAGAGAATTCTGAACTCCACCAATGATAGAATTGGGCCAAACTACCCACACAGAACCCCCATGACCAGCAGAAATACTGTGTTTCCTCATGGTCTTTGGCAACCCCTCTGACACCCCATTGCAACTCCCCCCCCCCGGGGGTCCTGACCCTCAGCTTGAGAAACACTGCATTAGGACCTCTTAGGAAACTCCCTTTTTGCCAAAACCATATACTCAGCATATCCTCTGTCCTTTTATTTCCAGCTACTTTTAAAATGACCCAGTTTTTCTCTTCTCCTCCCATACAGAACCATAGAGTTGAAAGAGGCAAAAGATAATTCCTGGATTGACTATATAACATTTGGGGACTTCCATCCGCAAATGAAGGGTAAAATCCAATTTTACCCTGCATTACCAGAAGTTTGGAACTGCTCCAGAAAAGCAAATCCAAGGTCTAATTCAAACTGGTTCAGCTGTTCAAACAGGTCATTACTACCATTCCATTTCCTCTGTGCTCTTAGGCCCAGGGAAAAGGGGAGAGCACTTACCTATCCTGCTGTTTCTTGCTGCAGCAACTGATCACAGACCTCTGCTCCGGGCTCTTGTTGAGTGTTTTTGCTGATGTCAACAAATGTGCCCATGCAACATGGGAGAAGAGAGGAATCTTCCCACATTTCCCTCTCCTTTCTCCAAGTTGTGTAGGCATATTTTCTGACATCAGCAAAAGTGCCTAGACATGCCCGGGGGTTTTCTGGGGCTCTGTGGCAAAAAATGACAGAAACAGTAAGGGTGACTACGCAGTGCAGTCGAACTGGGTTTGGAAGTCTACTCTGCTACCATATTGGGACAGAAGTGGGCAATATAGCTGCCCCTGCACCATTCCAGAGTATTGCCACTATGGACTGGCCCCAGATTTTGTGACTCATGTAGATGGGCCCATAGTCTCTGGAACTGCAGTAAATAAGCTTGATATGACACTTTCCAAGATGTTTATGTATTTACTTTCACAGCTATATATGTATGTCTATGCTAGCTTCATCCTTTTCTCCAAATCACTGTGGTGCCTATAGGAGCCCCCATTGGTGCAATGGGTTACTGTAAATCCTTGTGCTGGCAGGACCGAAGACCGACAGGTCATAGATTTGAATTCTGGGAGAGTGAGGATAAACTCCCTCTGTTAGCCCTGGTTCCCCATACAGGGACATGAGATAAACTTCCCAAATAATGGTAAAACATCAAAACATCCAAGCGTCCCCTGAGCAATGTCCTTGCAGACGGACAATTCTCTCACACCAGAAGCAACTTCAATTTCTCAAGTCGCTACTGGCATGGAAAAAGCAAAATAAAAAACCCCGTGGTGCTAAGGTTCATGCTTTGCTCTGCACCCCTTTTCATTAAAACCAATGTAGATCAAATGCCTTTTGCTCCACATTCGTGCTCAGTGAGAAAGAATAACATTCTTTCATTCCACCTTGGTCAAAATATAGTCTCCTTAGCTGAGATTTATGTTTCAATTCTCAGATAGGAATGTGTGTGCCTTTGAATAACATTCTGTGTACAATTGTGGCTGATACTTAACATAAAAGGCTTAATACCTCTAAGCATTTTTCCTAGGTCTCCGGTTTGTACCTGGAAACTTTAGGGCCTGGGGTGATCCTGAATGGCCAACCCTAACTACCACTTCAGCAAACATTTCTATTTTTTTCAGATCTGCAAAATATCTCCTTCCAGGGATAAATAGTACCATCAACACAACATTTTGATATGGGTTGAGTAGTTACAGAAACAGAAACAATAGCAAAACCAAGCAAAACCCAAGGAAGTGAGTCCTGGATGCACATCACTACTGTTTTAGGTATGGCCTATGTCAATACATGGTCAATTGCAACTGTGTATTGGAAACACACAAATCAGGAGGACCTACTATATATTGAAACCTTATTGTCTTATATACTAACGGTTCTTACAGATTGATCTACATGTCAATATTGTCACTTCAGTAAGAGGGGACCCTGTGACCTTTAGGACTCCAGGATATGAGTACAAGCCACTTACAGGACCTAGACGATGCAGGAGAGAGGAACTTCATCATTTTCAGTACATTTTTTCTATTGATTGTATGGCTGGTTTCTATAGAAACAGACACAAAGGAGGTAATTAAGATCAAGGGTTAGGAATGGGGAAAAATTGGAGCTTGCTGAGCAGTCCATCCATCATGAGCATTCAGCTGGAGTCCTTGAGAGTGAAATATTTCTTGGTGCACAAAGAGTAATGTCTGAAGCAATTGCATCACAAACAAATGCTGTTTGTTAAGAAGGAGACAATACTGATAGATTTGTTCCCAGTTTGCACTCACAGAAAGCTGCTCATGTGATCATCCAGCTAACTAACAGGAGCTTTCAAGACAGCTTTTCAAAACTATGCAATGCCCATGTATCAATGTCAAAAGACTTTTGTCTGTAGTGTCAGAAATGAAATGCTGAACTGAGACAAATCTCTGAAAGATGAAGGTGATCAAATTTAATGCAAAAGTCTGTAAATATGTAAAGTGTGGTTTCTTATCCAACCAACTGCTATCACACTTTTTGGACAATTTGTTCTGGCCATTAAGTGCAGTGCATTATATAACTATTAATCCAAATACAGACCCGGTGGTGCAATGGGTTAAATCCTTCTGCTGGCAGGACTGAAAACCAACATGTCGGAGGTTTGAATCTGGGGAGAGCACAGATGAGGTCCCTCTGTCAGTTCCAGCTCCTCATGCAGGGACACGAGAGGAGCCACCCACAAGGATGGCTAAACATAAAAAAATCTGGGTGTCCCCTGGGCAACGTCCTTGCAGACAGGAAATTCTCTCACACCAGAAGCGACTTGTGGTTTCTTAAGAAGTTGCTCCTGACACACACACAAATCCAAATAAATAAATGAAAGGAAAGAAGGTGCAATGGGTGGAAGTGGAAGGAAGATAGAGTTTCACGTGAGGTCTTTAACCATCTCTGCCAAAGAGTGCTGGTGCCTCACCAATCTACAAATGCCAGGATTTCATGGTGTTGAGCCATGGTTGTTAAAATGCATTAATTATAAATTCTAGATGAACTCTTAGATATATCTACAGTGCCCAATCTTATCAGTTTGATGCTATTTTAGCATCACCAGCTTTTACACAAACATACACACACAAAGAGAGATATCCACTCAATACTTAGTGGAAGCATATTTAGCAGCAACGATAGTTGCACATATTCTTGCATAAGCCTCTGCATCTTAGTACATTTGTATTCTCCAGTTCCCCCACCTCATTCTTCTTGGCAAAATTGTTTAATCCCTGTCAGATTTTGGTAAACAAGTTTTCCCACAGATTCTGAATCTCATTGAAATCTCAGTTTAGACTAGGCATGCAACTTCTTGTGTTTCAGCCCCATATTATACTGGCTGTGCTTTTGGGTTATTGTTCTGCTGTAAAATGAACCTCCACATCAACATCAGTCTTGTTCTTTGGAAAACAAAATAGAGGGTTTTGGTTTTTTTTGCAGAATTGCCTTCACTCCTGACCAGTTTATACATCTTTTCAAAGTAAAAGCACACCTACAAGGGTGTCACCACTATGCTTCATTGTGAGGATAGTATTTCTAGTGCAATATGGCTTTGAACAACATTATGTCATGTGGAAAAAATATCTCCTAATGTTTTTCAACAAGGCTAAAAAGTCACATCAGTTACCTTTTCTCACAGGCTTGCTGTGTCTCCCCCATGCTTTTCTTGCAAATTCCACACAGGCTTCCAAATGGGGTTTCAGTTATGGCTTTCTTCTTGCCAGACTTTCATAAAGTTCAAGTTTGTGCAACAACCAGGTGATAGTTATCACATGGGCACCTTCTTCCCTTTGAACTGAAGTTCTCTCCACTTCCTTGAGTGTTGTCAATGGCCTCTTGATTTCTTAATTGGATAGGATTTTTCTTACCAAGCATACATAGCTCTTTTCAATAAAGCCCAAGAGGTAGGTCAGGTTGAGAGGCTGTCCCTGGCACAAGGAATGAGATTTATAGCCGAGTGAACATTGCCATAATTAATTGCAGGAATCATTTTGGTGTCATGCAGTCATATAATCTGGAGGTATGTGAACATATGTCCTTTTTTAGATGTTAAATAAGTAGGCACAATATCCTTACCATTGGGAAAACGGGGCTGTGTGAAATATCATTGAATATGGGTTATGAAAAAGTTAACCATAAACCATCCTTTTATTCTATAGAATCACAGAATTGGAAGAGACCATAAGAACAATCTAGTGCAACCCCCTGCCATGTAGAAATTCACAGCTAAAACACTCCCAAAAGATGGCCATCAATTCCGTGTGCATAGTTGGGAATAGTGTATAGTGAGTCTTTAAAAATTGCTGAGAACATCTGACCATAGTTGCCAAAATCTGACATGCCAACTGTTGGGTATTATTTTCCACTTCCCCCTTAAATCATCTATATGTTCTCTTCTTTCACTGATTTCCAGGTTATTTCTGCATTTTCATTGGAAATGGCTTTCCGAAAGCCTGACACAGCATGTACCTGTTTAAAATAGCAACTATGTCCTACCTTATTTGAGAGAAAGTCCAAGGGGAAATACAGGGAGCTGCAATGTAATTACCAGTTCTGGAAAGGAGCCAGAATAATGCCAGGGTTAAATCCCTATTTGCTTGACATAATTCCATGGGTAAATATATTTTTCTGCTAGCATTTGCACAAATCATTTTTTATAAGCTCGATAGTTAAATGCCAAAATAACTGCCACACTATTCATTGCAATGTACATATATCATGGCTGGGAAAGTGGCAACCATGACTGAAGTTAGTCAAAACTGAAGTTAGTCAAAACCAACTATACACAGGTGACAGCAACCTGATGAGTCTTTCATAGACTTGCTCTTACCTAACTGCCATTAGAAAGGCACATAGTCTAGTGGTCAGTTGGAGGAGGCAAGGATTAGGCAAGGATCCTGTTGTGGAGACTAGAAATAATGGCTGGCATTCACTATTACAGTTATGGATATGCAACCTATTCATGATCCTAACATGTTCATGATTGTGGCACTAGGGCCAGGGTCATAAAAGACTTCCAACCCTTCTTCACCAGGCAGCAGCCGCTGCGAGTGACAGAAATCTGTTCTTCTTTTGATTTGGTAACATTTCTATTCTCCACCAGCAATTTCTGATGCAAGGAGGGATGGGAAGAGGGATCCTGTTTCTGATTGTCAGTTCTAGAGACCGCTGGTCGGAGATGTGGAAACATCAGTCTGCTGCACAATGACTGACTGCAGAACTGTCACACTGGCAGCTGCCCACTAAAGCAGGATTGGGGGTCAATAGGATGTCAACCAATAGACATATCTAAAAAACATGCTTTGGAAGGCATATCCAAATACAGTTGGCCCTCCACATTTACAGATTTGAATTTCACAGATTTGATTAAAATGTTGTCTCTAGAAATTTCTAGTCCTCCAGTGTGGCTTTATGGTCAGCTTCAGGCAGAACTTCACCTGAGAGTTGTGATGGAGGATCTAGAGATTCACACCACACAATCACACCAGGGATTTAAAGTGGGCAGCCCCACTTTCTGCCGCCTGCAGAATTCTGGGAAATGTAATTTGGGAAGATGAGGGCCTCTGAGAATTCAGAAGGCCCTACCCTAGACTACATTTCCCAGAATTCTGAAGGAGGCAGAAATGCAGGGCTGCCTGCTTTAAGCCTTGGTGTGATAACGTCACTAGAGAGATAATGTCAGGTAATAAAATAGTGTCCCCCCCCCTTTTATGGAGGTCTTGTGAATCCAGCTCTTGTGAATGTGGAGAGCTGACTGTACCTTGAGGTTTCATTTTAAATGGGAATTCAGGGCACATCTGCAATGACCACTTAAGTCATTTGAAACCAGTATGGAATAAAATGGCTTCACTGTGCAAAAGATTACATAGGAAATCCTGGAATCATTTTTAGGCCCAGGTAGTGATTAGATACAGCTTAGAATACTGGTGCGTGTTAAGGGCCTTCTTTCAAATGATTATGTGACTGTTTGTTTTCTAGCTGCCGTAGTTTGAAGCTAGATACGTTAAATTGTCAGTCTATTCTTACGAAAATGAGTCACTCCTTCATATCAAAATTTCTTAGAATGTTCTCCCATTTACCTGTTTTGTTTTTGTTTTTGTTTTTTTTGCCTACCCAATACTGTTTCTACATACCTAACCCATACTGTATCTGTTTAAGTTTTTTGGTATATATCTTGATGCCCTTTTGGTGAAGGAACCTGGTGCATTGCAAAAAAAAACCCTGCCCTTGGGATTGACTTGTGTGGTTTCACTTGGAATGAAGTGCCCTGGGCTTGCCTCCTAGGAAATGCAGCCCTTGGGTGAGCAACCCAGATCACTGGATTGCCCTCAGGTTGGTTGTTTTGTCCAAAGAAGGAAAAGGAGGTGGTCATAACATGACACATGACCTCAGCTACAGCCACTTCAGGTTACCCCCCCTTTTTTTTTTGTTTATCCCTTAATCTAACTCAAATAATTTTAGGTGAATAAAGTAGCCCTTGTTTAACCCAATTCTCTGGATCTGGTTCAATACTTTGTGGTTTGCCACCAATGCTCTTCTGAACACTATGTTCACCCATAGCCAAAGAATTCTAACCACATGTGTAGTTCTTGTTATATTTATATTGTGCCTTTCCTCCTAAATAGTGGAAACTGTGTAAGTGATTTTTTGGTTATAGGAAACCAACAGAATTGCATGCAATATTTCTGAGCTCTGAATTTTTCTTTTCTATATGTGTGCTTCGTGTTACCTAGACTAGCCCATTCCTCTGCATTCTTTTTATCTTTACAATGCAATAGTCACTCCATTCTGAAAGTTCCTTCCCTGTGGCTGTGCCCTCTTGACACCAGTACAATGGTCAAAGAAGCCATAGGATTGATGCTCTCTTTTTTTGGAAAGAGATTGATTTAGAATAGCACTAAAAGTATCTTGATGATTGCACTTGCTGCAGGGACCTTTCACCTTGCTGCTTTGTACTGAAGGGAGTCCCTGAGGCTGAAGCGGCAGGCATTGCTGTCTTTTCTAATGAAATGCCTTCTGTAATCTCTTTTCTGATTTACAGCAGCCATGAGCCAAAGTGACATTAAGTATAACATAGTTCACACTTCCAAAATTCTGCTTTTTTAAAGTCTGTCTTCAGAGAACTTTAAGACAGGGGTAAGGAAGATTCAGTCATCCAACTGTTTTGAAATACTACTCTAATGGTGTCTCAGAATTGGTTACTCTGGTTGGAGCTTCTGGAAAGTTAAGACCAAACTTATTCTGGAGGCTCAATGTTTCCTTGATCCCTACTCTAATGACCTCATTAGAGTAAGGATAGAGTGGGGCTTTGGAAGCATCTTAGGATGCTTCCTCAGCTGTTCAGTGACAAATGGGCGCACTGCCCATTTCACGAGATCACTGGACTTCCGGCAGAGGTCCCACCCATAATTGGAGTGCAAGCATCATATAACTTTTGTGTTGGCCCCAATGGAGCCAGCATGGATCCTCACCACTTGGGTAATACTTCCCACGTGTAATGGGGAAAGCATTGTCACGAGGGAGTGGTGCCTGGAGTACTGGATCTGCCTTGCTGCACCTCTGTTTCTTCGGTAAGGTCAGGCAAAGTGGGATGCTTCACCTGGTTTATGTGAGAAAGTCTTAAGTTAAAAAGCTAGGTTGCTCAACAACAACTGAGCATTTTCACTGAGGATCATGGGGTCAGAATACAACAATAGCAAGATAGGCTTTCACTAAAAGAGCTGAACACCATTTCTCACAATTTACCAGAGGCAATCCATAGTATTTTTTCTGATCTTTATTAGATAATGTCTTCTGTTTCTTTTAACAATGGAGAATATAACTGTTAACTGCTTTCAAGTCAACTTCAACTTATAATGACCCTATGAATGGGAGACCTACAGGTCAACCTCTCTTCAATAGCCCTACTCATGTGTTGCAAACTTAAACCTATTGTTTCTCTTACTCAGTTTATCTATTTGGAATGCAATAATCAACAAAACAATTTCCCCAAATAATTTATCTGATTCACTTTTTAAACCATCCAAATTAATATCCTTATACTATTTTGGATTACAACACCCGGTGTAGTTTACCCCACTTTTCCCAAAAGGTTTTGCATCAAGTGTATAACAGTAGCCAGAATTTTCTGGAGTATTCATCTGAGTACAATTTACTCAGAAGAACTTAGTCAGAGAAAGAAACCTATGCAGGTTTTTCTTCTTCTTCCCTGGATGTACCAGAGAGACCAGAATCCACCCAAGTCCATCTTTTTAGCTAAATGGGGGACAAAGCTGTCACCAGAAATCCCTGAGGTGTATGAACATGAAAAAGCTGCTGGCAGAAACTTGAAATGTACCAGTCTGTTTATTACCTCTTGGCCCATGTATAGACCTTGTCAAGACTAATCCAAAAACCCAGAAGGAGAAGCAAGACAGAAGCTGCAGCAAAATCTCATTATGGGCATATCTATCTACATGGGCCATATAACCAGGGTGATAGCTGGGGTTTGAGAATCGACACCATGGAATTTACATGATACATGGGCCCTTCTCACTCTACATAGGACAAGGCTGCTAAATATGTTTTTCCTCTGTGTTAGCTGAAGTTGAAATGCAGCTGAAGTCCTGCATTTCAGAGGTGTGCAAACAGTTCACTATGGAAGAACATCCAGATCAAGAAGAAAGCTCTACAGTCACCTATGTATCCACCACCAAGGCACTACACTTGGAAGGCCATCATACCAGGACAAGGAGGGATTGCCTAAGAGTAAGAAAAGAAAGAGAACTGGTCCCGCTGTGTACATGACCATTTTATTTTTCCTGGGTTCTGTGTCACAGGACAAGGAGATGACACCTATATTGTTGGTCCTATTGTCATTCTTGAGGTAGTCACAGAGTTTGAAAGAGATCCTGGCCATTCGAGGGCACCATTGATGACATTGGCAAGAGCACCCATGTGGCATGGAGAATGGAGGATGATCACTTCCTCTTTTCCACCCTTCTTTCTCCAGTAAAGTTGGAGGGTCAAATTGAGTTCCACCTCACTAGATAGTCAGGACTCCCATCAGAATGGAGAATGGAGGCAGGCAGTTCTGTACACAACATTAACCCTGAAATTTCCTGTCTATGTAGATACACACCAAGGAAGACTTTTTGACCTTGTTTTTTTGGTTCTCAAAAACTACAGTGAAAGAGCACACAGGGAGTGTAGAAACCATGGGCAGAAACCTTCTTTCAATTTATAGTTGGTATGGAAACTGAATTCAAAATGAAAAATAATAAATATATTATTTATGTATTTACTATATTTATATACAGCCCCTCTCAGCCCGCAGGCGACTCAGGGCAGTTAATAGAACTCAATTAATTGCACTCAATTAATCCAACAGGAGGAAGAGGAAAAGATGGGGAGAAATCATGTATTTCCTGGAAACTCAGACAAAGCTACTGCAACTTCTCTTAGCTTGCATGTTCTTTCTCACAGTTGCCATCTTGATCACATTCTGTGATGTTACTTGGCTACATGTCCCAATCTTAATCTGTAAAATGTTGATGATGCTTTCTGTAGATTATAGAAAGTATAGTCAGAAACATCTGGAAGATACCACATTCAGAAAACATTACCTAAATAACTAAAGAATTGGAGAACCAGTGTGATTTAGTGGTTTGAATCTGAACTATGGCACTAGAGAAGGGAGTTTGAATCTCTACTCAGCTATGGAAACTCATTGGGTGACACTGGATGAATCATGCTCTCTCAACTTCAGCAGAAAGCAAAGGTGAACTCTCCAGTCAAATACTGTCAATACTGGAACCTGTTTAGTTTCCAAAACCTAATGAGATCTGGTGCCTCCAAGATATTTAAACACTCTAGCCTTATGCACAATATTTCAACATTAGTTGGGATTCCAAACAACAAACTGAAACAAAATTCTTATCCAAATTAAAAAATGCATCAGATATTACTTTCCATTATTCAGATGACCATCTTGCATTAATCATCCATATTATCATAAAAGATGAGAAGACTCTCAAAATGGGAGACAATCTTAAATCAGAAGTCCCCTTTGTGGGGAGAAGGGCGGGGTAGAAATGCAATAAATAAATAAATAAATAAATAAATAAATAAATAAATGAAACTTCAATTGATATACAGCAATGCAAAGGCCAGAGGTGACAACATGTAGGATGGGATGGAATCTTACTTATGGAGAAAATATTGTGTATGTTTTTGAGTTCTGTAATTTATATGTAATTTTCAAATTTCCTAATCAAATCATGCTGTGCAGTTTATAAATAATTTTCAAATTTCCTGATTGAAAAGGCCTCAATGCAATTTATAAAGTAACACAGTAATTTACTTAAATTAGAATTTCAATATAACTGTTTTCCCAAAATGAAATTATTAGTTAATTTTTAAATTTTAATTAGTTGAAGTGCTAAGCAGCCAGCCAATTTTGTATTACCCAGTTGACCCTTTACCCAGTTTTGAAGTGTGTTTATTTATTTAATGTAAACAAAAGTGCTTGGACTGGGATTTGGGGGGTGCAAGCTCAAGTTTCCAAATAACCCTGAAACTTCATTTTATACAATGCAGATGACTAAAGGAAGTTTTGCTTCCTTTGGTTAGTGATCAGAGTAGTAGCAATTAATTCCAGGATTAAAATATTTTGAACTAACAAATAGGAAGGGCATTCAAGGTAGTACATTTCCCAAGATATTGCTTTGATAAATAACTAGGTCTGGCAAATATCTCCTTAGATAACCTTGTGCTGTGCTGTTATGGGAAATAATTTATCTCATCATACCTGGCTTTCTGAATGGCTAGCAAATATCTGGATATGGAATAGTTCACTATTTCACCTATTTTAAAAAAAGGAAGATTAACTGATCTTTTAAAACAGTAAATATAGTTTTGTAGTTGGAATCATTCATAGATCTGAATTGTATCAGTAGTCCCACCTAAAGAAGATCCATTGAAACTACTGCACAGAGATTGAATTGAAACTATTCAATTCAATGTGCCCTAGCCAGCAAAGTTAATGGTAAAAAAATGTGCAGGGCTGTATGTTTTCAATCCATTTCATAAAGAGAGATGACTCTGAAAAGAGATAACAGCATTTTGGATGTTGAACCTCTTAAACAGTCATGGGTAAACAAACCCAGGCTCGAGGGTTGGATGTGGCCCCTTGGGCTCTTTTCTCAGGCCCTCCTCTCTCACCATCCTTCCTTCGTCCTCGCTTCCCTTCCTCCATCTTTCCACCACCCTTTTGTCCTTCCTTCCTTACTCTCTTTCCTTCCTCATTCCCTCCCTTCCTTTCCTCCCACTTTCTCCCTCTCTCCTTCCTTCCCTTCCACCCTCCTTCCTTCCCTCTCTCCCTTTTTCTCCTTCCTTCTTTCCATCCCCTTTGTACTTCATTCCTTCTCTCTTTCCTTTCTCATTACCTTCCTCCCTTCCCTTTCCACCCTTTCATTCTTCCTTCCGTTTTGTCTTCTCTTCCTTCTCTCTTTCCTTCCTCCTTCCCTCTCTTCCTCTTTCTCCTTCCATCTTTCCCTTCCACTCTTTTGTCCTTTATTCCTTCCCTTTCCTCTCTCTCTCGTCCTCGTTCACCTTCCTTCCCTCCTTCCTCTTTCTCCTTCCATCTTTCCCTTCCACCCTTGTGTCCTTTATTCCTTCCCTCTTTCCTCTCTCTCTTGCCCTCTTTCTCCTTCCCTCCTTCCCTTTTGTCTTTCCTTTCTTCTCTCTTTCCTCCCTACTTCCCTCTCTCCCTCTTTCTCCTTCCCTTCTTCCCTTTCATCCTTCCTTCTCTCGTTCCTTCCTCCTTCCCTTCCTTCCATCATCGGGTAGCCAGTCCTCCTAGCAGGGAGTGCTAGCATGCAGCCCCCAAGTTAAAAAGTTTGCCCATACCTGCTCTAAAAAGATGTAGTTGGGAGGAGTAAACTTTGGTGAAAGTGAGTTTTGGGTACTTTTGCTTTGAAAATTATCTAAAAATGTCACTCCTAGAATCTTCCAAGCAATATGATCACTATTTACTCCCACCCATGATCTACCTTACTCTCAACCTGCTTTTTGTAAACAAATGCATTATAAAATGCCATATGCCCTTGTGTGACCAGTTCCCAATGGGAATCAAGCCCTAGAAGAGCTTCACTTTAGGGACTTTACAATTTCATCTGACAGATGCTCTTCTAATGGTTTTCATGTGGCTTGACTTTTAACTGAGATTGTTAGGGATTCAACCTGGCATGTTTTACAACAGGCATAGGAAAACCTGGGCCTTGGAGTTGAATCTGTCACGTCTGGTGTCTGAGTCCAGGCTGCTTGCATTCCCAACACTATCATTGCTTGGTGATTCCCGGTTTTTGAACATTTTTTGTATTCTAAAATTTGTGCCATCTCTTGCAAGACTCACTGACATCAAGACCTTTCAGCAAAGAACATTGGCTGAGCATCTCAGACCATGTAATGCCTTTCTCCAATTTGTAACTTCTGGACAGGAATCTCTTGGGGAAATATTTTTAGCAATATTCCTAATAGCAGTAAGCAAATGAAAGTCCCACAATTAATTCTTCTCTGTTTTAATGATTTTTTTAAAAAAGAGGTGCTTAATGATGACTGGATTATACAGTCTGAGAATCACTCATCTAGTATTCCAAAATGCACAATACTCTGAAATCCAAAAAAGTTCACTTAGATGGCTGAGATAGTGACACTTTTGCTTTATGATAGTACAATGTATACAGACTTTGTTTCATGCACATTATTTAAAATATTGTGTATAAAATTTATCTTCAGGCTATGTGTGTAAGGTATAATAAAACATAAAGTGTTTTAGTCTCGCTTATCCAATCTTTGCACATCCAGTGTTCGGTATTATCCAATGCAGTCTGCCTCCTGCCCATATCCACAGCTGTTTCAATACACTGTGATGTTTTGGTGCTAAACTTGTAAATACAGTAATTACTACATAACATTAGCATGTATTGAACTGCTTTTTCTATAGATTTATTGTAAAGCATGATTTTTTGGTGCTTAATTTGTAAAATCATAACATAATTTGATGTTTAATAAGCCTTTCCTTAATCCTTATTATCCAACATTTTCGCTTATCCAACGATCTGCCAGCCTGTTTATGTTGGATAAGCAAGACTCCACTTCATTCCAAAATCTGAGGGAAAACTCCAAAAGAAACATTTCAAATAAGGGATACTCCAACTGTTAAACTGTGAAATCATCCTTTTGCTCCAGTCATTCCTGTGAATGTCATTTTTGGGTACACAACACAGTCAATGTTTTCCCCTCTTGCAAATTGCTTTAATTTTATCACCAGAAAAAGTCAGCATTAGTCCTGGAGTTATAAGTGACCTACTTCTTTTCTTTCTTCTTACATGTTCCCAATCCATTGATATGCCTGAAATTAATAACTACAAGGTATTTCCACAAAAGCAATGCACTCATCTTCCCCTTGTTAGGCTATTAACTGTCTCAGGTTAATCGTTTTCCAAAGTGCTTTGAAATATGACCCAGATTTTCTCTACAACCTGGTCACAATGCTGTGCCTTTTGAAGTCATATGCTAAAAAACCCAAACAAGCCCACGCATACTCAGATGTTTAAGGAGGTCGGGATTGCAACTGTTGTGCTTTCCATCTACAAAATATCATGCCCTTTATCCATGACAGCAATAAAAATATATGTTAAATGTAAGACATAGTAAGAAGCTGAATGTAAGCTCATATTAAAACTGACAGAAGTGGAGAAATCATCGAATTGCTAGCTGCTTGGAAAATAGGATGGGATTTAAATAACTTAGCTTCTTACTACTCAGACTGGAATAAAAGAGAAATATTTTGCATCATCACAATATTTCAAAGAAGGAATAAGTATATTTTATGTGTTACTCAGTAAGATACAGGCTTAGTGAGAAGTATGTCCAGCTGTATTGAGTAATCTCTGAAAGCCATTGCATAAAAAGGTACTAAAACCCTCTTTTGAAAAAGGTAGTGTTAGTCTAACTCCCATTCATCAGTTGAGATCCTCCATTGATGTTGTGCAATGTAAATCTCCATATGGAGGGATACACATTAATTGTGAGGTATCTCTTGAATGAAAACCTTGAACAGATGAATCAAGACATTAGTTGAACAAAGGCATATTTGAACATAACAACTGGAGCCATTAAAACTGAACCAAAACATAGTTGGATTATGGTAATGCATTCTACATGGATTTGCCTTTGGAAACCCATTGGAAACTTCAGTCGGTTCAAAAATATGTGTCTAGACTGCTGATCCAGGCTGGTTATAAGAATCATATAACTTTCTTGTTTAGCTGCCTTGCATAATGCCCTATAAAACCATACAGCTTTGGTCCAGGATATCTGAAAGTGTATCACTTTATACAAACCTAACCAAGTTTTAAGGTCTTCACGGGAGGGACATCTCTTGGTCACAGTGAGGATCTGAGAGAAAACCTTGGTGGCTGCTCCCTGGCTATGGAAATCTCATTAAAAAGAAGCTCAGCTGCTTCCCTTCTCTATTCTTATTTTTCCAGCAGGAAAAGACTGCTGATTCCTTTCATGTAAGAGATTTTAATGTATTTTTAACTGTACTAAGTTAATGTTCAGTAGTGGAACTCTCTGTCCTGAAGTGTGGTGGAGGCTCCTCCTTTGGAGGCTTTTAAGTAGAAGCTAGATGGTCATCTGTCGGGGGTGCTTTGAATGCAATTTTCCTCCTTCTTGGCAGGGGGTTGAACTGGATGGCCCATGAGGTCTCTTCCAATTCTATAATTCCATGAATGTTTTTAAAATGGATTGTTATTTAATACTTTTTCAGTGTTTAAATATTATAGATTGCTTTAGCTATATTAAAATATTGTTTGATTTTTTTAAAAAAACTTGTAAGCCCCTCTAGGCCCTATATGGGAGAAAAGCAAAATATGAATAAGATAAAATATGTTCTCTCTAGAAATTTCCAGTTTCTCCAGAATAACTCTATGGTCAATTTGTGCCTGTGGTCAAACATGTGAATAATCAAACTTGCAAAAGTTAAACCCACAAATGTGGAGGGGCGGTTACTATTGCTTGTATTCTACATCGGTTACTAAGGCCCCTACCACACAGGTGAATAAAATCCCATATTTTATCCTTTGAACAGGAATATATGGCAGTGTGGACTCAATCAGATAAATCAGTTCAAAGCAAATATTGTGGGATTTTCTAATTTGTTATTCTGGGTTATATGGCTGTGTGGAAAGGCCCCTAGTTACTTTCTCAAAACAAAATACAGGAAAATAGAGGGACCTAGTCGGGAATGTGAAAAAAAATGGGGGTAAACAGGTTTTATTCCACATCACACAAAGTCAAGGAATGCTTCAGAGTTTTGGCTAAATTCAGGAGAAGCTCCATACTTTGGGATGATTGTGAACAGCTAGACTGGTTCTGAACTGCCCATTGTCCACACAGCTTGGCACCACCAACCCCTTTTTTCTGTGCTTGGCAGTGCAGGGAAAGGGTATGGATAGGGTTCCAGTTGTTGCTCCCTCCATTGTCACAACTGATGACAAAGAAGCTCCATAGAGCTAGCCAATGCTGGGCACCTTTGTTGAAACTACCCAATCCCCCACCAACAATGGCCAGGAGTTCTGCCCAAGATCCATGGCTATCTAGCAGTGGCAACAGGGACAGTCAAGGTAATGGGATTGTCTGACACTGCCAGTCCAGTTTCAGCCAAGTCGGATGACCTGGGTTTCATTCCGCTGCCATTACATGATGGAGATAGATTGTGTAGCTACTCCAATTTGGTCTTAGATTCAGTGCCACATGTAGATGTGCCCTGTGCAATCCTTTCCTCCATGCAACTGATGCCCAGTAAAGTAGGTTAAGAGGGAAGTTACAATTATGGCAACAGGGTAGAAATCTTTATTAAGTAACAGTCATGAATACAGAACAGTTACAGATGAGTACATCTACATAATTATAGCTGATGTAGAATACTGTCTTATGATCAACCCATCTTCTCCTCTTCCCTGGGGCTCAAGATAGTGTACAAGTATAATTAAACCAACAGGAGAACAGTGATAAAATGCTATTGTATTCCCACTCTTTTTTATTTTGGGATTGAACCTTTATTGTGATCATTACAATAATTCATTCCCATAAATGTCTCTTCATTCGTACTTGCATTATGTTGAGGCTGTAACAACTTTTTGCCTTTTATACAAAAAAAGCAACTGATTACAGGTAATAGTATTGCTTCCAAGCTCTGTTGGGGAGAATGGATTCTATTCTGTCAAGTCATGCTGTGATTCTCCATATTTTCCTTTTGCCAATTGATTACTCTCCCCTAAATATGGATGATGCCATTAAAAGGAATGTTTCAAACCTCTATGGTTTTATTATTCTTTTGACATTTGATACTTTTTGAAGTGATGTTTATTATATGATAATATAGCCAACAGAACATGTGAAATGATCCTCACTCTCTCAACTCTCAGTTCGCCCACCATCAAAGCAATGCATTTCTAGGCATTTTCCAGCCATTTCTCTGCATGTATTTTAAGAATTCGAGTCATGTGGGAAAACCAGCCCTTTGTCCTGGCAACTTCCCAGGCTGGTAATGATGAAAACTGTGGACTCTATTCATCCTTCGGCTACTACTGGCAGAAATCTGTCTGTTCAAAGTGAGGACTGCATTCAGCTGGCTTTGTAATTCTGATACAAACATTCCAGCCGAGCTGATAAAATGCTTCTCCAGAAAAGCACAAAGCTGACCCATTTGACCCGAAGGAGAGCAGCCTTCATATGCAACCCATGCTGGGAAAATGTGAACATATCCATTGTTTTATTGGACAGAGGAAAAGAAAAGAATGGCTGGGTCAGGTCTGTGCTACTGGATTTCAAGGTCTTTTGTTGAATTGTCAGCTGAAAAGAGCAAACTGGGGACTGGCACACTCCCCCAGTCTGAATAAGATGCCATGGTGGAAAGGAGGCAAGTGTTCACATGGGGGTAAAATGGCAGTGGTAGGGCCAGTGAATGGTTTGACGTCCCTCAAGATCTCTGAATGAAGATCATTCAGAGCAAAAGGTACTCAGGTGTTTAATAAGTGTCCTGCCTCCTTCTTTCTGAATTGAGCAGAAGAAATCAAAGAACTCTCATGCCAGTTTCCCTTGTATTTGATGCCAATTTCGCGACTCCCAACAGAAAGCTAAATATATCCTTTCAATTTGCACTTGAGAAGCATACTGTAGCATGTATAAATAGGCAAAAAATTCTTATTAGTCTGAATATGTTAAACATCAAGTGAACACTTTGGTACTGTTACAAGAGTCTTCACTTGGGGGAAAGTCAGCTTGAAAGGTTTGGGTGTTCCCTCTAAGCCTCTGTGACTCATGGGAGAGTGCAGTGGTTTCTCTTGCACAGCACGACAAACTGTGTCTGTGCCCATAGTAGGACAAATGACATTTCCAACCTTACATAGTAGGATAGATCCCCTTTCCTTATATTTCTTAAGAATATGATGTTAGCCACGCCCCCCTATAATTTGCTGATATGTGCCTTCAAATCAACTCCAACTTAAAGGGCCCCCAGCATAGGGTTTTCTCATTTAATACTAAGATTTAATAACCTGGATGCATGGGAATCCATGTTTATGGTATAGATCTTGAAGGACTTTATACTCCTAGAAAAAGTTGATTTAATAAGTGAGTCATTGTCTTACCACTAAAGCCAAATTTTCATCTTCAGTGTTATCTCAACGGGTTTTAAAATCTAAAAAGCAAGAAAGACGGTATCAGATATTTGCCGCTAGAGTGAAATTTCTTTAAATTCGGTTATATCACAGAAAAGTCCCTGCTTCATGTTAGTACCTATGTTTTAATCTAATGTTCATAATTTTATTCTTAATTTTTGTTATTTGATTGTGCTGTATTTTTTGTTTTATATTTATTTGTTATGTGTATTGAATTATTTATTCCATTTTCTGTATTTTATTGTATTTCACTTCTTGTATTATTGATGTTGTAAGCCGCCCCAAGTCTGGGGAGAGGGGGCTGGATATCAATAAACATTATTATTATTTTAATGGTCTGCTTCTGCTTCTGCTTCTGCTTCTGCTTCTGCTTCTGCTTCTGCTTCTGCTTCTGCTTCTGCTTCTGCTTCTGCTTCTGCTTCTGCTTCTGCTTCTGCTTCTTCTTCTTCTTCTTCTTCTTCTTCTTCTTCTTCTTCTTCTTCTTCTTCTTGTCCATAGAGATCACCTTTCTAGGCATTTGTAATTCCTCTGGCATGATTTAATAGTCAGCCTCTGCAGAAGTTGCACTGGAGGACCTAGAGATCCCCAGAGAAGTGTTCTCTCAGCTGTTTGAGATGTTTGTTTTCCTGCACCCCCAGCCCTAACAAACATCCTGCACTCCCAACACCAGCGAACATTTTGAGCAGGCTATACACAGAGAAAGACTTCCTAAAAAAGACATCAATTGATGGGCAGCCTTGTCTGGTCATGGCTTAACCAGATGTATGTAAGTAACACCTGAGCATGTGGTTTTGGTCTCTACACAAAATGACTGGGCACCTTATAAATCCTTCACAGGAGATGAGTCATGTGCTATATCTCCCTATACCTGCCAGTTTGAGTTTTAATATTTATTTATTTATTTACCTTATTTATATACTGCCCTAGATGTGGCTCTTAATGAGACATGCCGCATTATCACAGGGTGTCTGCGCCCCACACCACTGGAGAAATTACACTGCTTAGCCGGTATTGCACCACCTGGCATCTGCCGGGAAGTAGCAGCCAATAGTGAAAGGACCAAGGCAGAGACATCTCCAGCTCATCCCCTGTTTGGGTATCAGCCAGCATGTCAACGACTTAAATCAAGACATAGTTTTCTTAGATCTACAGAGACACTCGCTGGAACACCCCAGCAAGCGAGAGTCCAAAAGTGGCAGGCCCAAACCCAGCACCTCAATCCATGGGTGATACCAGATGAGAGACTCCCCCCTGGGCACTCAGAAGACTGGGCGACTTGGAAGGTGCTGAACAGACTGCGCTCTGGCACCACGAGATGCAGAGCCAATCTTAAGAAATGGGGCTACAAAGTTGAATCCACGACATGCAAGTGTGGAGAAAAGCAAACCACTGACCACCTGCTGCAATGCAATCTGAGCCCTGCCACATGCACAATGGAGGACCTTCTTGCAGCAACACCAGAGGCACTCCAAGTTGCCAGATACTGGTCAAAGGACATTTAACCAACTACCAAATTTGCAAAATCTGTGTGTTTTTTTCTCTTTTTCTTTTTCATCTCTGTGTTTGTTTTGCTCTGTTAGAATTGTAATACAATGGTATGGTTGCTGATGACACGATAAATAAAAATATACTGCCCTTCTCAGCCTGGAGGTGACTCAGAGCAGTTTACAAACGGCAAAATTCAGTGTCCCCAATAACATAAAATATAGTTAAAACATTAACATATAATATAAATCATATAAAACAATAAAGGCAATACAAACAATAAAACACAAGTCCTCAAAGACTCATTACTAAAATCATTTTCCAGTTGCATCGTCTAACCATTCCATGGATCTAAAATAGCCTGTTACACTACATCTGCAAATAATATCTGCCGAGTAGGGCTTTTATTTTCTCTGCCCCATCTTCATAGCCATGTTTGGTAGTGACATGCAAGAGAACCTTCTCAGCAGCTGCTCCCAGGTGGTGAAAGTCCCTTCCATGGGAGGTCTTGTCTCTTTTTGCTAGTAGGTAAGGACTTCAGGCAGCACTTTGATATTTAAAATATGTATACCAGAAGTTGTGTGTTATATTTCTTATTTTTTAAAAGTAAATATTTTTAAAAATTTTTCCTGGGTATTCAGTCTCTAACCTCAGAAAGCTATCCTTGAAAAAAAAATAATGCAGAAGAAGACTGAAAAGAGGAACAGTAGACTTGGAATATATCCACAAACTACAATCCATCAACAGTGGGACGAACAGAGACAATAGTTTCCTGGCACATTACACATATTATAACACTAATTAACACCCCAGCCTCATGATGGTCCCTTTCATCAGTTTGTCACATTTCCTTCCTGGTTCTGAGCCAGCCTGTGCATTCCAATAACTCTCTCCACCATCCACAGTGTTATCCACTCATCTTGGCTTTAGGCAACATCTTTCTTCCTGTCTTTGTCAAGCAACAAATATCTCTAAACTGAATTTGTCACTTCATCACCATATCTGCAAGTTTTGCATTTCTGCAACTCTTCACACATACAGTCTGCCTATAAAGGTCTGTTCGTAGGCACTTCAATCCATGCACCTGAGGCAGAAGACTATGGAACCATCCACTCTGAAGAATTATAGCAGTTTGACACCACTTTAACTGCCATGGCTCAATCTATCTAATTAGGTACCTGACTGTGGCACCAGAGTTCTGACAGAGAAGGGCAAATACCCCACAAAACTACAAATCCTAGAATTTCATAGAATTGAGCTAAGGCAGTTAATAACGGTCTCAAACTGCTGTAATTCTTCAGTGTAGATAGAGCCTTAGACTACTGTTCTGTTGTGCGCTGGCCTGTAACAGCTGTACTTTTCTATAGGACATATACTTTAAGCCCAGCGGGAAGCCAGGGGCGCCTCAAAGAGAGGTTCTCAGGGATTTTTCTGAAGTGATGATGCAACAAAGTCTTTATTATGGAACAAACAACAAATCTTAAATGGTTCAAACAATACTTCAAGGCTTTCTTAGTCTAGTCCTCAATGGACTGGTACCTGACGTTGATTAACTAAACTTTCTCTGTAGGAAAAACCCTTTTTAACCTCTCCTAGGCTGTCTATTATCCAGGCCTCGCTGATGTGGGACTCACTACCGACCCCAAATGCATCTGGGCATTGAGTAGACCTACCATCCAAGGTCTGCAGATATTTCAGCTGGAGTTCTGTGGATCTGTAAAGCTATTCTCCCTTCAAGAATTCTTAGAAACTGCAGAGCTGTTTTCCCTCTAATGCTGTGAGGCTGAGAAGCTGTGAGCTCTCAGCCAGAGCTTTTGGGACCTTTCCCTTGGAATTTCTGTTTCTGTATCTCTGGATGTTACTGGAATTTCCTGGACTTCAGTTTCCCTGGATGGTCTTGAGAAAGGAAGCTTTTCTACAGGATGAGCTGGTCTACGTCCTATAGCTTAGCTACCTTGTGTGAGACTGCCCAAAAATGGCTCCTTTCCCTCCCAGAGCCCAGAACAAGGGGTGGAAGCTTAATTATGATGGACAGGAGGTCTTCCTTATAACTGCAAGCAGATTAACAAAAAGAAAATAAAGTTGGAGCTCCTGGTACAGCCATACCAGCACAACTACAAAAGCTTTTACCTAAATTTTGTTCTGACTTAATCTAAGATGCCTCCAAAAGAAAAGTATTTATACATTAAATCAATTAGTCAATCAATAGCTACATAAAAGAAATAAAATATGAGAGAATTATGGAATCATAGGGTTGGAAGGGATCACAAGAGCCATCTAGTTCAACCACCTGCCATGTAGGAATAAATTCACAACAGAAGCACTCCAAAGAGATGTTGTTCTTCCTCAGACATATTACCTTGATATTTTGATGTTGTTTACAATTGTGATTGTTTTTATATTTTATCTGTTGTTTTTAATTTGATTGTGTTTTAACTGTAATTGTTGGGCTTGTCCCTTGTAAGCTGCCCTGAGTCCCCTTGGGGAGATGGTTGGCGGGGTATAAAAATAAAGTTGTTATTATTATTATTATTATTATTATTATTATTATTATTATTATATTATTTACTAGTTACGAGATGTTAATGTATTGTTTATTGATGTTAATTACTTAGTATACTACGGTGTTAATTGTTTTTAAATAGTGTATGTTGTTAGCACTGAATTTTTGCTCTTGTTAACCGAGTTGAGTCGCCTACGGGCTGAGAAACTGCGGTATACAAATAAAGTAAATAAATAAATAAAATAAATATTTGAAACACAACAAGATGAGTCCACAGCAGACACTCTGCTGGCTGTTGAATTGGATCACACATCGTACACTTTCCAAGTGTCTAGGACTGTGTGATGTATCGGCGAATAATGTGTGCAGATCCCAGTAAGATGGCCTTCTGCAACTGGCAGATGGTAATTTTGTCAGCGCCGATTGTATTTAAGTGCAGGCCAAGGTCTTTAGGCACTGCACTCAGTGTGCTGATCACCACTAGGACCACCTTGACTGGTTTGTGCCAGAGTGTTTGCAAATTGTTGTTGTTGTTGTTGTTGTTGTTATGAGATGTCCAGCTAACCTCTGTTTAAAAACCTCCAAAGAAGGCAACCCCACAACACTCCAAAGGATTATCCAACAGCTTTCACAGTAGAGTTCTTTCTAATGTTGGATGTATCTTATCCTAATATGCCTGATTTGTCCAATGCAGCGCATGAATGTAAACCGTTTCAATTCACTCATGAATATGAGAAGGCTCTCCTCTCAGTGGATGTCCCGTACCTTCTGCAGGATGGTGGCAATTTGAGGTCATGCCACATTCCTAGGGGAAAAAAAGGAAGAGCAGATGTTCAGCTAGGCAAGTAGGTCATTTAAACATGCAAATTCATGTACACTGAGCGGACATAATGGGGCTTTAATGGTTTTACTACATATCAGTAAAAATGCTAATTAGGGAGCCTGGCTGAGAAGCATTTTTCATTTTTCATTTTTTTTTTAAAGTTGCCTGAAGCAAACACAGAGAATGAGGTTTTGCATTACAGGAAGACCTACGTGTTCCCTAGGAAAAAATAATACTTGGTTACTGCCACTTAGAAAAGCCAAAAGCTAATAAAATGAGAAAACACT
Source organism: Anolis sagrei (assembly GCF_037176765.1). Classification (NCBI taxonomy): domain Eukaryota; kingdom Metazoa; phylum Chordata; class Lepidosauria; order Squamata; family Anolidae; genus Anolis; species Anolis sagrei. Next base: position 19,880,917 of record NC_090021.1, on the reverse strand, counting down.
ATCACTTTTTCTAAAACAGCCTGCATAATTGCCCACTAATTGCCAAGGGAAAAGACTACATGGACTGTACTTTGGCATCTGGTATTTGTTCTTACAAAACAATTTGTGTTAGAAAGGTTGTTGTGCTCGGGGCAATTAAAAAAAGTGTAACAATTTCCCCAAAACATTTATAGTCTTTGTTATAAATACAGACTATTCAGGTGTGTGTTCCACCTCCCCAACCCCCAGTATTGATTGTATTATGTGACATTCTGTAGATAAGGGAAAGTGAGTTCCACCAGCTAGGTTTTGTGACTCTATTACTCAGAGGAAATTGTCAGTTTGATTGGTCAGTAATCAAACTGAGTAAACACCACATATATAAGCTCTGACTTCTTGTATTGTTAATGGCAATCAACTTTGACTTATGGCAGCCCCATGAATGAGAGACCTCCAAGTCACCCTATTATCCAAAGCCCTGCTCAGGTCTTGTAGGCTCAGGGCCATGATTTCATTGATTGAATAGCCACTTGGAACACAACTTTTTTCTTTTCCTGCTGCCTTCGACCATCCTGAACATTATTGTATTTTCTAGTGAACTTTGTCTGCTTATGATATAGTCAAAGTAAAACAGCCTCAGTATAGTCCTTGGATTCTAGGGAAAGTGAATGCTTGATATGCTCTAGGATAGTCATGGGCAAATTTTGGCTCTCCAGGTGTTTTGGACTTCAACTCCCACAATTCCTAACAACCAATAAGAAATTGTGGAAGCTGGTGTTCAAAACACCCGGAGGGCCAAAATTTGCCCATGCCTGCTCTATGTATTTGTCTTTTTTGTCAGTCTATGCTATCCACAAAATGCTTCTCCAGCACCACATTTTAATTAAGTTGATTTTCTTCTGATCAGCTTTTTTCATTGTCCACCTCTCACAATCATGCATAGACATTGGGAAATGGGGACACAATAGCATAGACCATCGTAATTTAATATTTTTTTATTTTAAAAATAATCTTTATTAAGGATTTTGCTTAAAAGACAAAGTGATATATATATAATCTCCAGATAGCATAAGAAAAACAGATTATGTAATAGACCAGTATAGAGAAAGGGAGAAAAGAAAGTAAGAAAAAGAGAAAAAGAAAGACAAAGAAAAAAGGGGAAAGAAAGAAAAGAAAAAGGTAGAATATATACATATCACTCACACACACACACACACACACTTGTTGACTTCCTGAGTATCGTCCATGTGAGATCTTCCTTTTCTTTTGTTGTGTCTTTTTGTCTTCTATTATTCTCATCTTTTCTTTCTATATCCATATGATTCAATTTTTTTGTTTCAGATATTCTATTACCTTCGTCCAATCTGTTTCTTCTATTGGGGTCCCTTTATTTTTGGATATTAGGTACGTCAGTCGGTCAATATTTCTGATTTCTGCCATTTTCTCCAACAAAACATCTTCTTCTGGTTTCTCTTGTTTTTTCCATATTTTTGCATAACAGATTATTGCTGCCGTGTTTAGAAGAAATAGGAGTTTATCGGTATCTTTGTCTAGGATCTGGTCTGTTATACCATGCAAGAATATCTCTGGTTTCAGAGGGATTCTTATCTTTAAGATTTCTTGTATTTTGGCTTGTATATTTTTCCAATAGGTTTTTGATTTCTGCCATGGCCACCACATGTAAAAGTATGACCCTTCCACCTTCCCGCATTTCCAAAATTTTGTATTTATATTTTATAACTTTTCCCTAGTTTTTGTGAGGTCATATGCCACCTATGTGCTATCTTGATCCAATTTTCCTTTAGTTCTGTTGCGTACGTGTAATTTTATTATTCATTGATATATTTTTACACTTCAGGGTCATAGCTATCCTTCCAAGTCCTAGTCTTCTTCTGATTTCTTGAGTGCAGTTCTTATTCTGATTAGTGACTGAAACAAAGTATAGAAAAACTTGAACTATTTCAACAGATTTTAGGGAGCCCCCGGTGGCGCAGTGGGTTAAACCCCTGTGCCAGCAGGACTGAAGACCGACAAGTTGCAGGTTCGAATCTGGGGAGAGGCGGATGAGCTCCCTCTATCAGCTCCAGCTCCTCATGCGGGGACATCCTCCCACAAGGATGATAAAACATCAAAATCATCCGGGCATCCTCTGGGCAACATCCTTGCAGACGGCCAATTCTCTCACACCAGAAGTTGCTCAGGTCACTCCTGACAAGACAAAATAAACAAACAAACAAAAAACAAACAGATTTTAGCACATGAAGCCAGCAAAGTGGCATTGCAGTTAGACTTTATCACATGACGCACGTGCATTGTGGACACTACTGGTTTGCTTCCCTTCTTCTGTCATGATTCTTACAGCTCTCCATCCCACTGTGTTGCCATCATTCATTTTAGTATGATGGGCCCCTTCCACTTCTATGAGCCAGTAGTAACATTGCACTACTGAAGGTGCTCAACCTGGTATGTATCCAGTATAATAATGTGACTGTAGCAGAAGAATAGGTTGAAACCTCTCTGAAAACCTATGCTATGAATCTTATTTTATTTACAGCTAGAATGAACCTATAGAATTCAATGGATTTACAAAAGAGTTGATTCATCATCCAACAATCCCACCCTTCCTCTCCTTGCCTCTTCCCTCTTCTGAGCTGAGTGCAAACTATTTCTGCACTTGAAAGTAGTTTGCAACAACTGAAATGAGTAGAGGACAAAAGGGGAAAACTGGGATAAGAAAGATAAAATAGGGATTTTTTTTGTAAAAGCAACTGAGGTTTAAACCTGCCAAATTGGGAGGGTGGTGAGTATGGATAAACAAGTCCACTTTCTTTTGTGTATTTTCCTTATCTCAAACTTTTTTTTTGTCATGTCTGGAGCAACTTGAGAAACTGCAAGTCTCTTATAGTGTGAGAGAATTGGCCATCTGCAAGAACATTGCCCAGGGGACGCCCGGATGTTTTGATGTTTTACCATCCTTGTGGGAGGCTTCTCTCATGTCCCTGAATGAAGAGCTGGAGCTGATAGAGGGAGCTCATCCACGCTCTCCCCGGATTTGAACCTGCAACCTGTTGGTCTTCAGTCCTGCTGGCACAGGGGTTTAACCCACTGTGCCACCGGAGGCTCCAACTAAGGATAATGTTTCTGATGATATCATTAACTCACATAGGCAATCCAGGTTTTCCATATTTGATAGGGTTCTGTTCAAAGCACAAGTCATCCAGAAGAATAAAAAGTGGGGTCATCTTGGGATTGATCTCCCCTCCTTTTCTTTGTTGGTCTGTTATTCCCCCAGTGAATACATTTTCTTGAAGAAAGAGGAGGAAATAAAAGCTAATAACCTCCTGTATTCTCAAGCAGAGGATGTGAAATCTCTTCTCTTCTCACCTCTGAAATGAGAGACAGACTTTGTGGATTGGAAGCTGGCTCTCAGCATAGCATGCTAATCATTTGAGTGAAGGTCAATAGTTCTGCCTATAGCTCAAATAATGCCCACGTATGACGAGATCTAATTTCATTTTATTGCCATAGCACTAGCAGTACAGATAAACAGTGTCATATTTTCCTTTCTTCAGCATGGAAAGACTACGTGAGGATTCAGAGGCCTGAGATATGCCTTCCTTTCAGGACCCCTTTGACTCTCAAAATGGGAATTGGTAAGTCTGCGGTTGTTGATGAACACAATATCTACCCAAAGATTTATAGTTCACCAAGAGCTCTGAAATAAATATATGATTTTTCCCCTTTTTTAAAAAGACCCTTTTCGGACTTGTGCAGATTCAAAGCATCAGAAGTTCAAGACCAAACCTGCAACAGCTACCATATCTAAACCTTTAATAAATTGTATCTATTCTTCATAACTTTCTATATAACTTTTAATCTTTTTATATACTGTATCTATCTCATAAATCCGAAATATATAAACCTTTTTATGAAATGTATCAAGACAGCCAACTGTACATGACCTTGCAAAATAATCCCCTGGGAGCAGGAAAGCTAAACAAACCCCTCTGGGTCTTTTCCCAAACCAAACCCATTCATGTTTATGCAGAGTTAAGTGATTTCCTGCCAGCCCAGATATACCCAAACCTGGTTATCTAGCTATATGGTTCACTTAAAGCTGAGAGGTTGCTGCCTACAAAGGCAGAAGCTTATAATGTGTTAAACCACTTTGTTGACAGCCAAGCCTTTTGAGTACCTAAGAAACATCTCTATATTATATCTTTGTTTTCTGAAGCTCCTATCTTTGTTTGACAGAGAACTAGACATTTGAGCTCATCAAAAGCCATCAACATATATTTACTCTTTGTTTCCTAGACTGTGCTCTCCTAGCATGGGCGGTTCTGCAGCTGACCAGTCCTTCTCTGCTGAGCTAATGTTATTATGTTAAGCCATTTGAGTCCCCTTTTGGGGGTGATAAAATGGGGTATAAACAACAACAACAACAACAACAACAACAACAACTCACTCTGATCAATCCCACGCTGCCCTTCTCCCTGGCCAACCAATCCTGTCATGAATCCTACCCACCAGCCTCTTTTCTGGCCAATCAGAGCAGGGGGTGGGAAGTCTAAACAGCCATTGGAAATGTATATCTTGTATTTCTCTGTATGTTTATGCTTGTACATTTTGAAGCAAAATTGCTATATATTCATTCCCTTTGGTCATATTTAATAAACCTCTGTGGCTTGTCTCTAGTTTGGTGAGTTAGTTTTCTCTGTCCTGGTCTATCTGGTTTTAGCATGAGGCTCACCAGGCACAGATCTGCTTTAACTGTGGCCCTAGCTCTAAATTCGACTACAGGGTGAAGGGGGCAGTTGACAGTGAGCTTTCCACTCCCCATTTGTCCACTGCAATGCCACAATTACATTGGATAATGATGACTAGGGGCCCTTCCACATAGCCATGTAATCCAGCAAATCAAGGCAGATAATCCAAAATATCTGCTTTGAATTGGCTTATCTGAGTCCACACTGCCATATAATTCAGTTCAATGTGGATTTTATACAGATGTATGGAAGAGGCCAGGATTACATAATTTATTTCCTCTTCTATATAAATAAAAATGTTCATTTGTGGGATTAACAGAACTCAAAAACCACTGGACGAATTGACACCAAATTTGGACACAAGACACCTAACAACCCAATGTATGTCCTTCACTCAAAAAAATTGATTTTGCCATTTGGGAGTTATAGTTTCTGGGATTTATAGTTCACTTACAATCAAAGAGCATTCTGAACACCACCAATGATGGAATTCAACCAAACTTGGCACACAGTTCTCCCATGACCAACAGAAAATACTGGAAGGGTTTGGTGGGCAGTGTCCTTTGGTATTGGAGTTGTAGTTCACTTCACTTCACTTCACTTCACTTTATTTCTTAAGTAGTAACTCTCCACCCAGGGGCTCCGAGTGACTTACAGTCTAAACATTCACCTACATCCAGAGATCACTGTGGACTCAAACAGTGATGGATGTGGACCAAACTCTATGCAAATACTCAATATGCCCAAATGTGAACACTGGTGGAGTTTGGGGAAAATAGAATCTTGACATTTGGGAGTTGTAGTTGCTGAGATGTATAGTTCACCTACAATCACAGAGCATTCTGAACCCCACCAACGATAGAATTGGGCCAAACCTCCCACACAGAACCCCCATGTGGGCCACAGCAAGGCATGGAAGGGAAAAGCTAGTAGTTTAAATGAAAATGGAAATATAAACAGTCAGTGCTCACATTTGCTATTGTTAGGTGATCAGGACCCCTGTAAAAGTAGAAAACCCATGAATAATGTAAAAATACTATTTTTTTTACTTGAGGAATCTCAAGGAGTCTCTAGGTCCTCCAGCATGACTCTTTTGTCAATGCCCACTGGAAGTTGACAACAGAGTTGCACTGGAGGATCTAGAGCACTGTTTTGGCCTACAACTCCCAGAAATCCCAGCCAGTTTACCAGCTGTTAGGATTTCTGGGAGTTGGCCAAAACATCTGGGGACCCACAGGTTGAGAACCACTGATCTAGAGGATCCTAGAGATAACATTATACTGGCAGGCCTTAAGTTATGAACAAGATAGGTTCTGTAGGTTTGTTCTGCAGTTGCATTTGTTTATAAGCTAGAATGGGTATATTTGAAAGTATAATTCCAACCACCTCCAAAAATAGTTTTAGATAGCATAGGGAAGGTCTAACACTCCTGTGACATTTGCTTTGCTGTCTGTGCCCCTGTTCAGAAGATTTCACCTCACTTTCTGTCCCTGTGATCACTGGATTTGGAAAAAGTTGGCTTGTTGTGGAAACAAGGATTGGTAATAAAGCTTCAGGGTAGATGCCTTTCCCCCATGGTAACTCTTTCAGGAGTGAAATTCCCTTTTCTAGAGGCAATTTTCTCTCACTTCCTGTTGTCTCAACTGCATTCTTAATGATGAGTCATTTGTAATTTGCATGTTTCTAACTTGGTGAGTGCCTGGATTACGTCTGTGAATAATCAAATCTGAAAAAGTAAAATCTCCAAATGTGTATGTCCGATTGAAGTAGTACATAGGGAGAAAGAAGGGTCTATGTTGCTGTTTTTAATATGAATTTTCATATAGACAGAATCATGAACTGGTTATGAGTCACTCATATGTCAGGAGACTGTCTGGAGACCAATATACATGGCATATGTCCCTCGCTCTGATTTTAAAAATCGAAAAGAGTGATCAGTGACCTTCCAAAAACTTATTCAGCAGGAAAGGACATGGGAGGCTGGAGAGAGAAGGCTCTAACAAGAGAGGGACGAGGGAGAGTTGAAGTTAATCAAGGCCCTTTTCACTTCAGAGCATATATTTCAACACCTCATAGACGAAAACCAGGAGATTTGTAGACAAGAAATATTAGGGAATGATCAAGTTAGCAAACATTATTAATGAAGAAGAATACAAAAGCCAGCATAAGGTGCAGAAGTCAAGATTCTGCCCCTTCTTTTCCCCCACCTTTTTTGCATTGATCTCAGTTCACAGCAATAAACCTAAGCTGAGGGGAAGGTGGAGGTAGGAAGATAAACTAGGATCACTGAAAGGCAGCTGGAAAAGTGGAATGACAGAGGGTTAATTCCCACTGTTATTTACAAATCTGGACAGGTGGAGGGTGTGTGATATCATTGTGACCACCGTAACTCAACTCTGTGGAATCATAGGATTTGTATCATATTTGGAATTTTTCTACTTAGAGAGTTCTGAAATATCACCAAACTAGAAATCCCAAGATTCCATAGGAATGACAGATACAGTGATGTCCAAGTGATAGAGTTGTGTAAAGAGGGGTTACAAGGTTATGAGAGAATGAGAGAGAGAAGGGATAAGCATGATGGCAGGGAAGGAGGGAGAGAAAAAGGAGAAGACCCTGCCATTACTGAGATACTTTCCCTCTTGCATTAATAAAATACAGTTCCCCATCCCAGACCAACTTTTGTTCATATTACTTTAGAACAAAAAATGGTGAATTGTGTATTAGCATCATCATCAAAACAAGCCCCATATCTCTCCAAAGAAAGAGAGAAAACAGAAAATGAAATATTTTCACAGATAAACCGCAGTCTGTGCGGTCCATTGCTTCCTTTCTCAAAAGGATATCAGATTGATATGTTCAAACTCTCCATTCTACCTCCCAAAGGCTTTTTCGGCTGGATGTTTGATCTCATGTTATATGGAAAGACCAGGAAGCAATTCAAGAATACTGTGATTATGCACTTGGCTTGGAAAAGATGTCTCATTAAAATGAAAACGGGAGCCAGTTTAAAATTCTTGGGGGAAAAGGATCCCCCTGTGGAATTGATCAAACTGTCCAGATTTGAACTATTTGATTTTACTGACAGATTAATATTGAGGTTGCCATTTGACGGAAATGATTCATAATGTCTAGAAAAGAAAGGAATTTTAAACCAGCAAAGACAGGAGAAGTGGGCATTGGAGTCTACATGAGGCCAAAAAGAATAAATATAGTGGTATACTATAAATATTAATTCCAGTGAAATAAATGAGTTTTCAAAACTACTCTTTGACAGACATGCTATTTCTGATTTTAGTTGGGTAAAACTATGATCTTTATACCAGAAAGAAAGTGAAGCATAGACTCTAGAATGGAGTGTGGTGGTGGGGATGGGTGGGTCAAGGTGCCCCTAAACCTGAGTAAGGGAGGTTGACCCCCAGCCCACAAAATGGTACTACCAAGCTCCAATGAAGATACACTACCTCAGGAATGATCAAGAGCACATGTATAGTAGTAATTGGTCAAGAAGAATCAAAACAAAAAAATAGCTTTTCCTCTCATCCCAGGAGTACCAATCTGCATGGAATATTTCCTGGGCATTCATATTTTGGAACAAGCTTTATTGAAGAGACAGTGGGGACTTTGTCCAAGTAAGACTATCCATAGTTAAGTATTATTAAGTATTATTTTTTAAAAGATGCTCCTCATAAGGCATGGTCTCCTCTGGACACCTGTCAGCTTGTCAATATCTCTTTTGAACTGTGGTGCCCAGAATTGGACACAGTTTTCCAAGTGAGGTCTAACCAAAGCAGAATACAAAGGCACCATGACTTCCCTCGATCTAGACACTATACTCCTTTTGATGAAGCCCAAAATCACATTGGCTTTTTTAGCTGCTGCATCACACTGTTGGCTCATATTCAACTTGCTATCCATGAAGACTCGAATATCTTTCTCAAATAGACTGCTGTCCAGACAAACATCACCCATTTTGTATGTTTGCATTTTATTTTTCTGCCTATGTGTAGTATCTTACATTTGTCTTTGTTGAAATTCAAATTGTTAGTTTTGGCCAAACTCTCTAATTTGTTAAGGTCCTTTTGAATTCTGATCCTGTCCTCTAGAGTATCATTCCATTTGCAAACTTCATAAGCATCCCTTCTAAACCTTCATCCAAGTCATTATTAAAGATGTTGAATGGAAATGGGCCCAGGACCGAATCCTGCGGCACTCCACTAGTCACTTCTTTCCAGGATGAAGAGGAACCATTGGTGGGCATCCTTTGGGTTTGGTTGCTTAACCAATTAATCATCACTCAGATGCCATTTTATCAGGTAAGGATCAACTTATTACGATATTACTGCATTGTAATCAGTAAGGCAATCAATAAGGAGGCAGTTTATTTTATAGTAGAATCTGTAATTCTACTAGACTGGAAATTTTGTCTAGGATGGTATCACTCAAACTCATAGCCCCTGGAATGCTTGCCAATTTCGAAGATCAAGTCATTCACCGTTTCAATGGATTCATATTTTTCATAATCTTTAAGATTAACAATTTCTGAAACTTACCGACAGTGTTTCAAGATAGCTGACAAGTTTTTCTTATACAGTACACCTTCATGATCCACAGAACTGATATCCGTAATGTCATATACCCATGTTCCAAAACCATGTGGGCTTCTCTAGGTGTCCAGTGCAACTCTATGCCATGCTTCAAGGTGACATATAGTCAAGATACAGAGTTTGCTATTATCCATGGTTTCAGGCATCCTTCTTGTTGTTGTTCTTCTTAGGCAATCCCTCATTGGTTGAAACTCGAACCATCCGAGACCTACTTGGTTTTCGGAAAGCCTGTAAAAACTTTTCTTTTCCGACAAGCTTTTGATGGGTGAACAACTCGGGGCTATGTCCGTCCTCGCTGCTTATTGTTATTTTAAAGCGAATTGTATTGTTTTAATCTGCTTCTGTAAACCGCTCCGAGCCAAATTGGAAGTAGCGGTATACAAGTTAAATAAATAAATAAATATATAAATAAAATTGACCAAGCAAAATTGTCTTCCAAGTTCTGTGTAGTGGTGGTAGATATGTAGGTGACTGTGGAGCCCCATTCTTGACCCGGATATTCTCTTGCAGTGAGGGCATTGGTTTCCATAGATACAGGGATCATACTATCATTAGCAGTGTATCAGCTGGAGTAAGATACAGTCTAGAAGTCCTGTGTATATTTTCTTGTTGAATTTAAGAAATAATAATAATAAAACTTTATTTATATACCGCTCTATCTCCCCAAGGGGCCTCAGGGTGGTTTCCAAGTAAAAGACACCAAAACATACAGAGTAAGCAACATAAGCATAAAATTATCACAACAACACATATATATTAAAATAGTAATCCTGCTGGTTCTTCATGCCTGTTTGTTGGGGCCAAGAAAAAAATAGGTCAAGGCAATTTTGATCTTGTTGACGTTTGTTTTTCATGATTGGTCCAGCACTGAGAATGATGCACTGAAATAAGATACAACCTAGAAGTCCTGTATATATTTTCTTGGCGGATTTTGATCTTGTTGACTTTTGTTTTTCATTCTTGGTCTAGCACTCCACATAACATTTCTAGAAGACATTGACCATTTCTTACATTATTCTGACTTGCACCTTTGCATAGACAGATAGACAGACAGACAGACAGGTAGATTTTCAGTGGCCTGAGTATTTAGTTCACAGTCCTCTTTCTACAATAATATTTTTACATTTATTTTTCAGTCAGGCACTTTTTAATCTTTTGGTTCTTTTTGTTCCTAACAGCTACCTCTTTGTGTGGTCAAGCAACCCACAAAAGAAGAAGCAGTTGTGGGGAATGGTGCCAATATGGTACTGGCTTTCTACACACTAGACCAGCTGTCTGGAAAAAGGATGTAAGTATGGAGACTGGTATTGCAACCAATGTGCTTGCCCTGATAGTCCAAGACAGGGGTTTCCAACCCTTTGGTCCTCTACGTGTTTTGGACTTCAGTTCCCACAATTCCTAACAGCAGATAAAATGGCTGGGATTTATGGAAGTTGAAGTCCAAAACACCTGGAGGACCAAAGGTTGGGAACCACTGGTCTAGGAGCAAATTTAGGCAGACTAGACATGTTCCTTATTTTATCCTTAGCTTTCTGTGGGAAGCACAGATTTTGGATTGGCGTAACAATCTCAACATATTTAGCCTGTGTTCGGTTCTACTCTGTCTCTTTATCTTTCTTGCCTTCATTTTTTGTATGTTCATAGCATATGTGCATATATAAAGAAAAAAACCCTATTTTAAAACATAAATAAATGAATAATGGATGGCATGTCAGTTCAGTCTTCCCATTTTCTGCAGCTCCTTCCACTCTAATGATGACGATAATGATTTTTGCCCACAATTATTTTTTCAACCTTTTCGTCATGTGTTTAGCATCCTTGACAGGAAGGAAATATGCACCCAAATGAAAATAATTGCTTGTAATCATCATTGTTCACTTGCAAAGTAGATATATATGTTTATGGTAATAATGATGCCCCATAAGTAAAATTATGGCATAACTTATAAGTTCTATCTGGTACTACCAAAATAAAAGAAGAAAGGAAATGCATGTAGAATTTCTCATGCTCATGTCCTTCTTACTTATATCCCCTAGCTCAACATCTCTTTTGTAGTGTATGGACTCAGAGAACAAATTTGACAGGCAAGATTTTTCTCTAGTAGAACGAAATACACACAGGAAGTAGTCAGCATATTTCCTCTACTTGTCTAGCCTGTCGTGGCACTGGAGTAACCCTGTCTGCTTTTCCTTAAACAGTAGGAGATCCTCAAACAAGATGATTTAAAAAATAATGCTATAAATTATAGAGGAGGAGTGTAACAATTTTGGTCATTGCTCCACATTTTACTAAGCAGCAAGAACACAGCCAATATCTACACCAATTGGGGAGGGGGAAAGAACACCAAGAAAACAAAAAACCACAGAAAAAAAAACAGACACTGAAACCAAATGTTAAAACAGAAGTGTGCTGCTGGGTATGGCAAGAACACAGGGATTTATTTTGCTACTACTAAAATGGAAATATTTGTATTTATTTACAAATACACAAGTTGATTGCAGTTGGAAGATGTAAAGTTTAGCCGAAATCCAGTTGTCAGTGTGTATGGAGCTTTGGGAACTTAAAATTTATGTTCCCAAAGCCCCATTTTCTATTGAGTTACTTGGTTGGGACCAACAAATGGATTTAGGTCCTTGTAGAAAAGTCTAAATAGCCCAAAGGCAACAGATCCTAACTGGTCTTCAAAGACCGTCTTAGTACTTAAATGGGAGACTGCCAATGAATATCAGGTGCTGTGGGCCATATTTCAGAGGAAGGAACTATCTCTGCAAAACTAGCTCTGAGTATTCCTTACCTAAGAGGTCCCTATAGAATTTATGAAATTCAACAGGTGACTCAATGGTGTATCCGCATATACAAGCGGACAGAAGTGACATCTGTCTATCTTCATATATTTGAAGGGATATAATGTAGAAGATGATGAAGTGATTTTTTTTGCTGCTCCAGAGAGTAGAGCATGAGTTGGTGAGTTCAGATCACAAGAGAGATTCAACATGAAAATTAAAACAAAATGTTCATGAGTGGAATGGACTGGCTTGGAGAGTGGTGGAATCTTCTTCTTTGAAATTCTTTTAATGGAGATTGGATGAGCATATTTCAGGAGTCATTTAGTGTCTTCTTTCAAGACAATGGGCTGCACATGTACCTTCTGACCACTTCCAGGTGTCAGTTTCTTCTATTCTATGATAGTAGTGCCATGGAGTGACACAAGAAGCTGGCAGAGCAAAATCATATCTCAAATTCTATCACCAACCTGGTGGATGCATGTGAGTTATGAATATTTTATCTGTAATGAAGAAGATTCTAGAAACTAGTTGCATACCTTTTGATTCACTAGCTTAGCAAGGCATTCTCCTACTATCCATTCATATTATGTGTGAGTCTCTCTTTCTAAAAAAAAATCTTCTAACAATTTCCCACTCTCTCCATAATTTCCAGAAGGCATAACAAAAGTAAAGACTTTAAACAATTCTTGGATAAACTGATTAGATGTGAAAGAGCACAAATGGCAGCTCCATGAGACTGTTGCGACCTGCTGGGTGAAGGAAGGCCTTTCAACCCTTAAAATCGGAGAGACTTGGAAGAACCAAGAGATTCCTAATGAAGGAGCTGAACTGAAATATGTATATGCATGAATTCATGTATAATTTAGGCTGTTCTGATCAGGAGAAGCATCTTGCACATAAATATAGAGAACCACGGAGATGCGAGGCCTGTACAGCTCCTTCCCATAATAACGGGATAATAATTCCCTCATCTATTTTTTATCACCCGATAGCATTAAAAAATAGAAAGCCGACATTCTGCAAACTGTGATCATATATATATACCTGAGCCTTTCTGAGGCTCCATAGACCCATCAAGAAATATTGCTAACACCACAGCGGAATTCATTCTTTCTGGGAAAAAAATGAAGGACTAGTAACATCACATAAACAAGAGACAAGAGAGTGAAACCTTTTCACAGCAATTAGTTTTAAAGTAAATGTAAGGCCCTTTCTTTTTTCTTTTTTTTTTAAATCCCCATGTATAGCCAGGCAGCTATTAAAGAAAATAATTCTAACCTAGCTTTTATGTGAAATATTAGTTTTCTTTTTTGTTTTATTTCCAGATTCCTATTGGTAAAGGTAAAAATTTTCCCCTGACATTAAGTCCAGTCATGTTCAACTCTAGGGATTGGTGATAACCTTGGATTGAAGGTGGTGCTGTTGAACGCCAGATCTGTCAATGGAAAAACAACTTTCATCCAAGACCGCAGTGGTCTATAGAGATTCCATCCCTCTGACCAGGGGCCCCATCCCGCAGTCAACAAATTTTGAATGTGTCCACTTGAGGTTGGGTGACCGGGACAGAATAGGGATTCTGTTAGTGTACCGCCCATCTCGCTGCACTACAGTCTCCTTACCTGAGCTAGCGGGGGTGGTCTCAGGCCTGGCATTGGAATCCCAGCGGCTCCTTGTGCTGGGGGACTTCAATGTCCATGCCGAGGCGGCCCTTTCAGGAGCGGCTCAGGATTTCATGTCTGCCATGGCAACCATGGGGCTGTCCCAGCAAGTATCTGGCCCCACTCATAGTGCAGGACATACATTGGACTTGGTTTTCTGCCAGGGATGGGAGGAAGGTGGTGGGGTTGAGGAGCTGACTATCTCTCCGTTGCCATGGACCGACCACTTCCTGGTTAGATTTAGGCTCACTGCGCCCCCTAACCTCTGCAGAGGTGGAGGACCCATTAAGTTGGTCCGCCCCAGGAGGCTTATGGATCTGGATGGATTCCTGATGGCTCTTGGGGAGTTTCCCGCCGCCTCGGTAGGTGATCCTGTCAAGGCCCTGGTCACTCTCTGGAATGGGGAGATGACTAGGGCAATTGACACGATCGCTCCGGAATGTCCCCTCTCAAGTAGCCGAGCTAAACCAGCTCCCTGGTTCACCGAGGAGCTGGCAGCGATGAAGCGAAGGAAGAGGGAACTAGAGAGTGTGTGGCATTCGGATCCGAGTGAGCCAAATCGAACACGGTTTGTGTCCTTTTTAAGGGCATATGCCGCGGCAATAAAAGCCGCAAAGAAGGCCTTATTTGCGGCCACTATTGCATCTGCAAAGAACCGTCCGGCTGAGCTGTTCCGAATTGTCAGAGGCCTTTTAAATCCCACCACTCAAGGTGGGAACCCTGATGATTCGACTTCTCGCTGTGAAGCTTTTGCTCAGTTCTTTGCAGACAAAGTCGCTTTGATCCGTTCTGGTCTGGATACCATGTTAATGGCAGTCTCTGAGGATGTAACACGAGCACCTGCTTGTCCAGTTTTGAAGGATTCATTTCTATTGGTGAAACCCGAGGATGTGGACAAGATACTTTGAGGAATGAGGCCAACCACATGCATCCTGGACCCCTGCCCATCCTGGCTTCTAAAGGAGGCCAGAGGGGGATTGGCTGAGTGGGTTAAGGTGGTGATTAATGCTTCCCTTCGGGAAGGCAAGATTCCAGCGAGCTTGAAACAAGCTATAATAAAACCGCTGTTGAAGAAACCATCACTGGACCCCACTAAATTCGACAGCTATCGGCCAGTTTCCAATCTCCCCTTCTTGGGCAAAGTCTTAACGTGTGGTGGCCTCACAACTCCAGGTATTCTTGGTAGACACGGATTATCTAGACCCGGCACAGTCTGGCTTTAGGCCGGGACATGGTACCGAGACAGCCTTGGTCGCCTTAGTGGATGATCTGCGCCGGGAGCTCGACAGGGGGAGTGTGTCCCTGTTGGTGCTGCTGGACCTCTCAGCGGCCTTCGATACCGTCGACCACGGTATCCTTCTGGGACGCCTCGCGGGGATGGGTCTTGGAGGTACTGTTTTGCAGTGGCTCCGGTCATTCCTGGAGGGTCGATCTCAGAAGGTGTTGTTGGGGGACACCTGTTCAACCCCACAACCATTGTCTTGTGGGGTTCCTCAGGGCTCAATATTGTCTCCCATGTTGTTTAACATCTACATGAAGCCGCTGGGGGAGATCATCCGGAGTTTCGGGGTACGGTGTCATCTGTACGCGGATGATGTCCAACTCTGTCACTCCTTTCCACCTGCTACTAAGGAGGCTGTCCAGGTCCTGAACCGGTGCTTGGCTGCTGTGACGGTCTGGATGAGGGCGAACAAATTGAAATTGAATCCAGACAAGACAGAGGTACTCCTTGTCAGTTGCAAGGCCGAACAGGGCATAGGGTTACAGCCTGTGTTGGATGGGGCCGCACTCCCCCTGAAGACGCAGGTTTGCAGCTTGGGTGTGACCCTGAACTCATCGCTGAGCCTGGAACCCCAGGTTTCGGCGGTGACCAGGGGAGCATTTGCACAGCTAAAGCTTGTGCGCCAGCTGCACCCGTACCTTGGGAAGTCTGACTTGGCCACGGTAGTCCACGCTCTGATTACATCCTGTTTAGACTACTGCAACGCTCTCTACGTGGGGTTGCCTTTGAAGACAGCTCGGAAGCTCCAACTAGTCCAACGCTCGGCAGCCATGATTTTAACAGGAGCGGACCGCAGGGAGCATACAACCCCCCTGTTGCGCCAACTCCACTGGCTACCGATCTGCTACCGGGCTGAATTCAAAGTGCTGGTGTTGGCCTTTAAAGCCCTAAACGGTTCCGGCCCAAGCTACCTATCCGACCGCATCTCTGCCTATGAACCCACCAGGACTTTGAGATCTTCCGGGGAGACCCTGCTCTCAATCCTGCCTGCTTCTCAAGCTCAGCTGGCGGGGACGAGAGATAGGGCCTTCTCGGTGGTGGCTTCTCGGCTGTGGAATGCCCTTCCTACGGACATTATACTAGCACCATCTCTAATGGTATTCCGCAAAAAGGTGAAGACCTGGATGTTTGTGCAGGCGTTTGAGTAATTTAGTGCAATCTGGTAATGGAACATAGGAATGGAACAATGGACGACGGACCTGGACTACGCTTGGATGATGAGAAGATTGGGTACGGTTGTTTTTTGTAATAATTGTGCATTGTAATTGCTTATTGGTAATTTATGGATAATGTGTTAAGTCAATTGTTATATGTTGTATGGAACCACTGCTGTTTCTACTGTTTTTACTGTTTATGAACCGCTGTGAGTCGCCTTCGGGCTTGAGATACAGCGGTATATAAGCAAAGTAAATAATAAATAACCTTCATTTCTAAGCCGAAGAGCCAGTGTTGTCCGTAGACACCTCCAAGTCATGTGGCCAGCATGACTGCATGGAGCACCATCACCTTCCCACCGGAGTGGTACCTATTGATCTACTCATGTTTGCATGTTATGAATCCTATATCACAATATTTGTTGCTGTTAGCTGCCACCAAGTCCACTTTGACTTATGGTGACCCTATGAATGAGATACCTCCAAATAACTTCCTTGATTGAGTCTATCCATCTGGAATGTGGTCATCCTTCCCTCACCCACTGCCCTCCACATTTACCAATAGACTATTGAGTCATCTATTCTCTTGATATGGCCTAAGTAGCCTCCTTAGCAATATTGTCTTCTGGCAGTGGCTACCACTTCATCACACTAGAGAAAAAATCCATTTAAAATCCGGTTTCTGCCTCCTGTAGAATTCTGGGATTTGTAGTTTAGTGAGACTGTTAAAGGTTCCTCCTTAAACTATAAACCCCAAAATTCTGCAGGAGGCAAAAACTGGATTTTAAGTGGATTTTTTCTCTAGTATGATGAGGCCAGGAGGAGTTTAGGTTTTATTTGTCCTGGGACCCATTTCGTTTTATTTTAAGCAGTCCATGATACTCACAGAAATCATATCCAGCGCCACATTCCAAATGCAGTAACGTTCTCCCTATCATCTTTCTCTACTGTCCTTCTTTCATAACTATACATAGCATTTAGAAATACAGTCTGCCCACCATATATACAGACTCACAATTTTTCCATTCCACCCACCACAGATTCAAAGGTGCACAATGTACAATGATGGGCAGCATGTTTGCCATCCATTTCTGACTTCGAGGCATTGGGTTCCTTTGCAAAGCAGACACAGGCTGCCTGTATTGCTTACTGCTACTTCCACTGCAGTCCTATTCCATTTTTAACAGGGGCTTACTGTATAACCCTCCCAAGGCTTCACAATCTCTCTGAAGCCTAAGACAAGGCTTATATAGTAAACCCCTTTTTGACAAGGTGTAAAACAGCAGTGGAGGTGGCAGCAAGCCCCAGTTTCCAGGTATGTCTCATTCTTCATGCTCCCTGGGCTCTGGGGAGCCCGCCAACAAAACAAGGATATTGATTTAATACAGTACTTATTTGTAATTTGTTAGCCATATGCTTCCCTAGACCATGTCCCACTAACCATAAGCCACAATATTACTGGAGTGTGTAGTGCATTATTTATTTATTTATTTATTTATTTACAGTATTTATATTCCACTCTTCTCACCCTGCAGGGGACTCAGGGCGGATTACAATGCACATATACATGACAAACATTCAATGCCATTAGACAAACAACATATATAGACAGACACAGAGGAAATTTAACATTCCAGCTTTCTGGCTCCATGCGGGTATGCTTGATTCTGGCCACCGGGGGAGCTGCCACTTCACCGTCTACTTGTGACACTGAGTCCTTGATGGAATACTTTAGCATTCTTATGCCTGCTGCTGGAAGGGCTTTTTTAATGGTGGCATTAAAAAAGCGGTACCTAAATTTCCTACTTGACAGATGCAACTGTCTTTCGGGCTGCATAGGTCAACAGCAAGCTCGACTATTAATGGTCAGGAGCTCACTTCAACCCAGGCTGGCTTTGAACTCATGACCTCTCAGTCAATAGTGATTTAATGCAGCTGGCTACTAACTAGCTGTGCCAAAGCCTGGTTTTTTGATCAGTGATAAATCAACATAATTTGGCCACTGCAGAAGGAGAGCGGAAATTCTGACTGCTGCAAACACACACACACACACATTGTTGTTTTTGTTGTTGTGTCATTTCTGACATGATGACCCTATTACAGGTTTTTGGGGGCAATATTTGTTCAGAGGAGGATATGCTTTGCCTTCTCTGAGGTTGAGAGAGTGTGACTTGCCCAAGGTCATCAAATGGCTTTCTATTAGGCATGGTTGGGTACCGTTAGAATCTTTGTAATTTGGAATAAATTCGAAAAAAATACCTTTTTGAAGTGATTTTGAACTTTTTTAGGAAACGGGAAGTCCCTTTGCCCTTCTGAAGCTAGTCTCGCCATTTTTCTTCTGACTCAGGAAGTGAGTAAAAAATGATTCAGCTTTCCGCCCCACTTCTGGTCCTTGGCCTTGGCTCAAGACAGAGAAGCCAGTTTTCAACCAGAGAAAGGTGAATTTCTTCCTTTTGCTTTTCCCGCTTCTGGCTCAAGCCAGAGAAGCCACTTTTAAAGCCAGAGAAGCCAGTTATAAATCAGAGAATGATGAATTTCCTCCGTTGATGACCAAAGAAGGATGTGAGCAAAGAAACAGGGCTGAAAACCTTTGAATTTGCCCCAGAAGTGTATGATTGATACTTCCTATCATTGAGTGAATGGAGATAATGCTCCTCATCTGAATATTCACACCAATTTTTCTGCATCATGTTTTAAACACAAAATGACAGGGGATTTTTTTTTTGCCCCAATGCTATGGGACATAAGAGTCGCAATTTTACAAGCTCTTTAGTTTTCTCTTTCAAAGAGTGCTGGTGCCTCACCAAACAACGAGAACTTGGATTCTGCTGTATTGAGCCATGGCAGTTAATGTGGTGTGTGAGAGAGGGAGACAGGGCTGTTACATTTCTGCTGTTATGATATTATGATAAGCATAAACTGCATTCTAACTACCAGTGTGGGTTCACAGCTGAATGAAAAAAGAAACAGTAGAGTTTTTCCTCGGCAGTGCATAGGACAATACAAGTCAATAAGATGCATTTAAGCATATCTGACTGTATGTTGATGGGGGTAGACCTACTGAGGCAAACAATACTCTTAATGGAATGTAGAAATGCATTACTATAGTGCTTCAGTTTCTGAATCGGTTCTCTGAACTTGTTCTCTTCTGGATGCACTTTCAAAGTTCAGATGATAAATTGTGAAGCTGCTATACAACTTAGTCCTGGCACACTTGAAACTGCTTCTTTTCAGATATGCCATTGCTTATTTATTTTATCAAATGTGCATATTGTTCAGTCCATGAGAAATAACTGAGAGGAGAACAATACAGATAAAACATACCATAGATCAGTAATTCATTAGGAAGACATCAGAGGACATACAGTAACTGAACATTGTACCTGTGTGTTTCCTTTTTGGAGCACTTCCATTTACTGCAACTCCACTCCAATAGCCATCAACTTGTTTTTAGGTTTGATGCCCCTCCAAAAGCCATTTAATGACCAACAGAAGAGAGGGAAAGGCAGCA
Source organism: Anolis sagrei (assembly GCF_037176765.1). Taxonomy (NCBI): domain Eukaryota; kingdom Metazoa; phylum Chordata; class Lepidosauria; order Squamata; family Anolidae; genus Anolis; species Anolis sagrei. The sequence goes on along the minus strand of NC_090021.1, from coordinate 19,861,174 downwards.
GTCTATTATGTTACTCTTTCCAGTAGTCTGGGAGGAGGATGTTATCTCCTAAGAAACAGTGCAGTAAGATGTCCATAACCGTGGAACCCATATACATATCTGCACCTGGGGGAAAATGGTCTCTCTATCATCATCATCATCATCATCATCATCATCATCATCACCACCATTTCCTTTGTTTGTTTTGTTCTGTTAGAAATGTAATACAATGGTATGGTTGCTGATGACATGATAAATAAAATAAATCATCTCCTAATAATAATTAATAATAATAATAATAATAATAATAATAATAATAAATTTAATTATATATATTAACTTAATATAATATTAATATTGATTATTAATATTATATAATAATAATAATAATAATAATAATAATAATAATAATATCACATCCTCGGCTGCTGCAAGAGGATCGCACAGACAGACTATAAGCAGAGGCATAACACTGTTGCTCAGATGATTCATTGGAACTTGTGCCACAAATACCATCTGGCGCGACAAGGAACTGGTGGGATCACAAGCCTGAAAAAGTTACAGAAAAGGAACACATCAAACTACTCTGGGACTTCCGAATTCAGACTGACAGAGTTTTGGAGCACAATACTCCTGACCTCATTATCATTATAGCAGGATTGAAGAGAAACACCTGGAAAAGCTGACACAATACAAGGATTTAAACATTGAACTGCAAAGATTCTGGCACAAACCAGTAAAGTGAAGATGATGCATTCTAAATTCTCCTCCAGTTCAGCTGTACACCCCTTTCTTCTTGACCAAAAGATGCAAGAACCATACATTCATCTTACCTGGATCTTACCTCAGCCTTTTCTCTTGCATCAATTCCTTGCATTTATATCCAGGCATGATCCTAAAACTTGCACGACTTCACTTGATTGAGATGTTACAGAGAAGAAGAGTTGTGTTTTATTAACATAATGATAACCTCTTGGCCCAAATCTTTGAATGACCACTTCTAAAGTCCTCATGTAAATTAGGGCAAGGAAAGTTCTCTATGCAAAATGTCAGATTGCAATTTGTATCAGCCTTAATGAACTTAGCAAATGGTGTGAAATACCCGGATCTCCAAGTCATCAACTTCTGGTTATACCCAATGTAGATGTTAAATCATGATGAGGAAAAAGATGGTACCCTAGGGAACCATAGCACTAGTGCTAGGAACCCATTCTACATCAGCTATATTTCTTCACTCTGCCAAATAATAGGGCTGCACCTGTTTGGGACAGAGTAGCCATATGACAACACACACATATCCCCAGCTCCCACAAAAGTGGATTTCAAATGCACTACAATGCTAAGGTTTTAATTCAAATCATACTCAACATATCTTTCAAATTTTGTGGAAATGTGTCCATCATTCTCACAACAAACACACAAACAAATGTATGATGATGGTGATGATGATGTTTATTTACACTCAGCTTTTTCTCTCCACAGAGGAAACTCAAAGTGAAAATATAAGGACCTCATTAGATGAGCAAACCAAACGTCCTAGGATGCTTGGACTTCACATGAGGCACAGAGCCTGCCAACTCCCATCGCACAACATCCCTCAACCATCCTGAAATGCTTCCTTGTCAACACAGGAAGGCTCCCATGTTGTGTTAGCTACTATAGAGCCAGCGTGCTTCTGCCCCAGTTGGGCAATGTTTTACCTGTGTGATGAGGGAAGCATCGCTATGCCTACCATTTGACCATATTTGCTGGTAAAATGGTACAGTGTGTGTGTGTGTGTGTGTGTGTGTGTTTGTGATAATGTTGTAAGAAACAATGGTGGGGAAGCTGGGAAGCAACGCTTTCCTCCATGGGATGGGGTGAGTGACAAGGCACAAAGTGGATGATGTGGGGCAATGGGTTCCTCATGCCCCACACTGAGTCCCACCTGATTTGCCACAAATCAGGGTGAATCGGGGGGTGGGTGTTGAATGTGATGAGATTATTAGACACAATTTTGCGATCCACTATTTAGTTAAGTATACTTTTGGTCATCATTTCCTGCATGGCAGGGGGTTGGACCAGATGGTTGTAAAGAATGAATGTTTGAATGTATGTAGAAGGGCAGAAGAAACAGGCCTAAAGAAAAACCAACATGGAGTTCTCGCAAGGCATGATATGGGTCGGACTTGACAGTTGAAGCGAGGAGGCAGCAAGGCATAACTGCATGACAATGAACGTTAAGGTGTGCGACCGAGAATGTGTAGGAGTGTAAGGAGTGTGCAGGAGGTACCCCATAAGTCATGTGGCCTGGAATGTGGGTGTCCTGAACTTGAAAAGAACAAGGACTTGAAAAAAAACAGAACAGCCTGATTATTAAAAGAAGAAAAATGGATTTTGGCCTATAAATGTAGGGGACCCCAACAACATGCACACTTCCTGATCCATGGCAATAGAGCGTCCGCACCTCCTCGGAAAAGACTGATCATCTTCACCGGACGGAGGCCTGTGTGTGTGAGTATGTGTGAATGTGTGTGTGCATGAGAGCTCTCCCTTGATGTGATTCTGATATGATTCTGTGATGATTGTATTTCAATAAATGTTACAGGAATAGTATTAAAACCAAATTTGGTCTCTAAATTGTCTCATTGGTCTAAACTACCTTACTATTCCTTGAACACTCTGCACAAAAGAATAGGAACCTCTTGGGTTCATAACATGGTCCATGTGGTCTCTTCCAACTCTGTGATTCTATGATTTACTATCTGTTTAGCTATCCAACATGTTTGAAATAGAAAGAAAAATATTTGTCAGTATTTTTAATATTTATTTGTAATTTCGAGTTAATTTGAGTACATTAAACTGGATAGTGCCCTTTGAAGATGCAGACAATAAATAGGGCAATCATCAAGCTTTGGAAGGACACCACATTATCTCTTAAACATTTTACTACAGGCTAGACATACCCAACTTTTTCTTCACTAGAGTTGTTCATCAAATCCCCTTGGGGAGATAGGGTGGAATACAAATAAAGTATTTTATTATTTATCAGTTTGTAATGCTCTCCTCTTTGTATATATGTATGTTTTAGATTTCTGTTTTCCTTGAATTGTGAGGATCAAAACTATGCAGGAGACCTCAAGCAAGGTCTACCTACATAAAAGTAGAACATTACACATATCTCTCTTTAAATTCATGTTATTAGTCTATTCAGGACTCTAGTTCAGTGCCCAATAATTGTTGAATATACCTTATGACCTCTTTTTCTTACTCATGTTCAAAAAATATCTCCCTCACTCCAGGGAAGTTTGTGGGTTTCTGTAGGTCCTCTAGTGAGACACTATTGTATGTTTACAGCCAAGAGATAGCCAAAATATTGGGTTCTCTATTATCCATTGTTTTAAGTATCCATGGGAGAACTTGCAATACATCCCTTGTGGATATGCAGGTTGAACTAAGGGTGGTCTAGTAGGTAAAATTAGAGTAGTCAAGTAAATATTATTGTATCACTTCTTAAACTGTATTGGTTTACAACTTTTTCCTTTTTTTATTTGACCTATTTCTTGCCTAGTGAAGAAAGCAGACCAAGGCAAAATCTAAAATGTTTTCCTTCCACATTATCTCTCCTACTAATATTTGTTGCTCAGAATATAACATGCCCTTTTTACTTTTGAAGATTATGTGTAAAGAAAAACTTTTGCTAAGTTTTAACCTTTTTGGTACTTTCCCCAGAAGCACTGTGTATTTCTTTGTACTCTTTCTTTGTGATTTGTCTCTTTGCCCATCTCACACACATTTGTCCTTTAGTTTTGAACTCACCAGAAAGTTCAAAATCTCACAATTTTTTTCTTCATCGGATTGTTTTGGAATCATTCCTTCAATAGGCTTTCTACCCTGATTGAAATAATACTAATCTTGATGCCTTCTTCTAGGTGCCTTACAAGTTCTTTATATATTTTTGGCTTAACTAGAAGACAGCCATTGCATCAACTGTTGAATTATGATCTTCTACATAGGTAAATCTCATTAATTCACTGGGTCTGCTCTACTTGGGATTAACAATTTAGAGCTCTCAAATAAACTAAGATCACCACGATACACTAGGGACATATTGTGATTCTTTAAGAGTCCCTTATATTATGTGTCTGAAATTTTCTCCTTTTCATTTTATCCAAAGAGAATTCTAAGAATCTCTCTGTCCAACTACATAAATGGTGGGTCACATGTGATTCAGTAGAGCACAAATTATACAGGCAGAGGAAGTCCATATATACAATTTTTTGATGGACTGGGATGCAATCTGATTCTTCTACTTCAAGCATTTGTATTGTCCTAGTTACTTGGGGGAAATGGCAGCATTGTCAGAAATATTGATGATTCAGTCAGCCATTCTTATCTAACTACAACAGTAATCCTCATTAACTGTTGTGATGGGAATCATTGAATCATCCTAAAATTAGTTGGAAGGAGCCTTGTAGGCCATCTGGTCCAAACTCTATGTTGATGTAGAAATCTAGAGCAAGAGCATCCCCAACATATGTTTATCTAGTCTTTTTTTTTTTTTGAAGACTTCTAGTTAGGAAGAACCACATGAGATAATTGGGCCTCTTGACAGTCTTACATCAAGACTTTTTTCCTAAAACCTACCCATCTCTAACTAAGTCCCCATAGAACTTTGTCATCTGAGTTAAGAGATGTAAACATTTTTTTTGTATTCCCAGTAGGATTACATTCACATTGAACCAATTTTTCCATGTGGAATCAATACTTCATTAGAACTCATCTATTCAATACCATCTACTTTAGTTGGGACAATTGCAGTCATGTCAAAATCTTTGATAACTTCTATGACACATCTTTATACAGGGTCTTCTTTCCCTATGTGATTATGGGCATTTGCGAGGCTGAAGCCAAGCTGTGACTACATATATAAACTATTAGTTAAGGATGAACCTTTTATGTTAACCTGCATCATTTTTGTAATCCCTTCTTGTAGATTTTTTTTTTACAGTTTATGCTATGAGAAAATGGCACATTTTGAGATAAAAAGGTAGAAAATATGTGTAAGAGATATGTTATGCTGGTGAATCTAGGGTCAGAAATAGCACAGCTAACATTTTCAAGTGATCCTTCAAATTCTAATGAATACAATAAAGGACAATGCAGATGGATCAGAAGTATTTTCTTTTTGAGTTTCCATTCCAGCAACCTGCATCAATGTTAAAGGATACGAAGGAAGCATTATCCAATTAACTGGCAGTAGGCTTGAATCCTATTGGTACTCCAAGTCCAGTACACCAGTTGAACTGATGGTGAGTAAATGCAAATGTCACCTCTTGTAAATTCCATTGATTGAGTGGGTCTGCTCTAACCCGGATCACAGGATCAAGATGATACATGCTGTTGGTTTCACTCCTGACATTCACGGGTTGGTATGGATTGTCAGCATTGAAAAAAAGCCTAAATATGGCTTATTGTTTACACATGTTAGATTTGAGCAGTCATTCCACACCAGCACATGGAACAATATAAACACAACAGTACATGGAAGTTGCCTTCTCATGTATTGTAAGGAAAATGATGATGTTGGGGGAAAAAAACATAATTTAAAACAGTGGCCTACAGAACAATAATACTGGTTTGAATGATGAAGAAATATCTCATGCACCATTTCCTGCAAACTATCACTTTCTGAGCCTCCAGGTGTGCAGTAACCCATATATTTCAAGACATGGTCCATCCTTCCTTTCTTGGAAACATGGAAAGTTGTTTACTTCCTCTGTTGAAATGAGAGTGGGATGTGTTAGTAGGGTTGTTTTTTTTTTTACAGGAGATCCATGCAGCAATCTGCAATACATTATGCTAACAGTTGCATTTTCCAGATGTATGCAGCAGTGGTAAAGGAAGCAAACATAGGGTGAGATCTTAAATTACTCAGTTGAGCCTAAGATCTCTACAGCCAGAACTCTACCTCATCTCCCCACTCACCGAATGGCCATTCTGGGGCTGGTAGAGAGTGGGGTTGGGACTGGAGAAACATCATGCTACTCCTACAGGATAATTGGGAATTCAGCAGATGATGTCATCAGTCACCACCTGATTGTGGAGCATAACCATATGCTTTGCTAACAACCCACACTTTCCACTAGCTACACAAAGGACATTCCGGGAAGGGGAGTATTTCATCAAAACTGTGTCCTGGATGTGTTTTGCTTGTTGTGGAGGTTGGAAAAGAGTGCCAACTCCACAATGTAAACAAAAAAAAATCTGCATAAGTGTAAGGTGAACCTATAATTGTGTATGCCACTATGAGAGATGTAGCCAGCAGTTACCAGTTTCAAAGAGAATATTTATCTAAGGCCTCACCTTTTTCTTATCTGCGACACCTGTCATTTGTTACCTTTGACTGATCCCACGTATAGACATACCCATATAAAGTACCAACAAGTTTCTGGACCAAGACTAGGAATGGATAAGCATTTTATTCCAGTGTCCAGATAAAAGCTTTCTAAAATGTATGTGTTTCTTTAAAAAGTGAACAGAAAACAGTTCGGGTTTCAAACATTCAAATGTGGGAGAAAACAAAACAGAAGTGAACAAGCTAGAATCCTGTTGAGGACTTTGTAAGTGGATTGAAATTAGAATTGAAAAGTTGTAGAAGAATGTTATTACATTAATATATAGTAGAGCCAGCAAATTGCCCAGTGTTCATTAGTGTCATACTGAGCAGGGAACAAGGTTGTGTTTTTTTGCTGTGCTAGAACAATTTAAACTACATGATAAGAGATTTCACTTAAACATTAGGAAGAACTTCCTGATGATAAGAGCTGTTCAGCAGTGGAATATGCTGCCTTGAAGTGTGATGGAATCTCCTGCTCTGGAGCTTTTTCAACTGAGGCTGGAAGTGATTTGATTGTATATTCCTACATGGCAAAGGGTTTGGATTGGATGGTCCTTGTAGTCTCTTCTAAATCTATGTGCCCATGAATTTGGAAGAAAGTGAAGTGAATAGAGTCCTTCATTGCAACTGATGATATGTTGACTTGATGATGTCATTAATGCATACTATCACAGCATTATCATGCAAAGAAAAAATAATAATGACCCAACAACTGTATTAAGAAACATTTTATTAACAAAACGGTAAATTCCACTTGCTTAGCATTTCCAATAATGGATAAATTGGCCTTGCAACAAATAAAAAAAATTGTAAATATCTATCACAGAAAGCACTATAAGGTTAAGGGCTTCTGACCTCTTTTCTGATATCTTGGGAATGAATTATTTCACACATTATTTTAGTGTATTGTTAAAAAAAGGCAACACAATACAGTAAGAAAAAACAACAACCCAGAGCCATCTCATTGCAGCACAATCCTAACCGTATTTTCTCAGAAGAAGACCCATAGACCTCAATGGGGCTTGTTCCCTGTTAAGAGTGCATAGGATTGTAGCCATAGTCAAACAGATTAGATTATTATAGAGATGGGATTAACATGTTTGTTATGGGTTTTTTTGAAAAAGAGAGGAAAAAAGTGTTTTAATATCGCTACTGCAACATTTGATAAATGCAAACACTTTCTTTGTTATTAATTCACAAAATCAACAAGGAAGAAAGGGAGTAACTCCCCAGAAAATAGCTTCAGATTACCTTTTCTAGAAAAGGCAATCCCTGCATCACTTATTCCTTAAAAGTAATTGTGTTAATTACTTGAAAAGCAACAACCCAAGTTAGGTAACAGAGCCAATATATGACGACACAAAAGAACCTTGCCATCAGCTTAGACTGTGGCACTGATGGAGAATGACAAAGAATAGAAACTGTATCCCCTTCCATGTGGCCTTATTGTTATGGAAATTCATTTCTCAGCACTGGCTTATCTTGGGTAGCAAAAACCAGTGCCTTCTTCATGATTTGTGACAGTAACCATTCACTGTCCTTCTCCTGGCAAAGGTAACATATAAAGGTGGTATATGAAGTGATGACTTCAGTAGGATAACTTGAGTGCTATGTAGCCTTCACATATTCACAAGCATTGCCCTACCAGCCCCAATCTCCAGAGCATTAGACAGTACATAGAGCATCATCAAACCATTTGGCATCTTCTGAAGATGACAATGCCAAGACCTTTTTACTTCTCTTTCGAAAGTATTCCTTTGCTGAAGACTGAGAGCTCTACCCATTCCCAATCTTTCGCCCCAGTGGCAGTGAACAGCAAACAAGACGATACAGTGTCCTGCTGGTTAAAGCTAATTTTAAATTCCTTTTTTTCAGTCTGTAAAGTAGGGACAATTTTACACATCCCAGGAGGCTTTCTCCAGTAGGGATGATTCTCTACTGAACTGGCTTCTTTCAGAGTATAATATTCCTCTTATATCTCTCACACTTTGCGGGATGTTACACAATTGTTTGGAACCCAATGGAGCCATCTTTTTGTAACAGAACTAAACAAAACTGCAAATTTGTAACATGTATTTAAACCAAAATGCATTTGACGTTTATACCTTTGCAGAGAAACTGAAAAAAGTTGTATCACCAAAGCAAGGAACCAAATTAGCTTAGAAGAAGAAATACCATTTAAACCTGGATGGATTCTGAGATATCTCTTGTTAAAAAAAGAACAGCTAAAAGGAAACATTTACTTATTCAAACTGGAATTGTGTTTTGAATTGTTTATGAATGGTATATCTGCTTTACATAACTGATAGATGTCTTAATTGGATGAGCTAGAATTAGTTAAAGGGCATACTTCAGAACTCTTTTAACAATTCGATGTAACAATAATAAAAATTTGGATGAAGATACCATGATATTTGAATTTTCTCTCACTTGTGACTCTCGGGGAGTGATCAACCGCACTGGCCAATGGCATAATCTAACCTGGAATGCAAAGATTATCTAAAATCACCAGGTTTGGATCTTTCGTGGGGAGTAGCAGAAATCATGTGATTTTGATTAGTTTTCCTGAAGTATCCTGGGAGTGCATGGGTAAACAGAAGAAGAAAAATCGGATGTTTATATCTATATATATTTGCTTTCTAAATCCACTTCTTTCATACAAACTACGAAAACTGAACTGCAAAAGAAGAGAGAGAAAGGCTGTACAGGTTAAGAAGAAAATTAGCTGACTCTTATATACATTCATACACATCTCTCTTGGTATAGCCGTTATACTGTAAATCAAAACTCAAATTAAACTAAAGATATTTTTAAGAAAAAGGAAGAAGAAGAAAGAAAGAACGAATCAGGAGGGGGAAGAAAAACTGTGGCAGTTTCTCATGGGTGCAAAAGTAAACAGATGTTGGTTGCTCCAGATGTCAAAAACGTTCTATACCTAGCAACACTTAGAACATTGAGTTTACCAAAAATGGTTGAAGAGCAGATATAGTTTGCATTGTCTATACAACAGGCTAGAAAACATCACTTATCACAGTCCAGAAAGCACATATAGATGTGTTTTTTTTTAATATAAACATATGTAATAACATATTAAGCGTGCATGAACTTTCCCCCCCAATGATTGCATCTATGCCCTCAGGTTTGTTTGTTTGGTGGCGTGTGAAAATAAGCCTTAGATTTCACTTCTTTTGTTTGTTAATTGTTATTATTATTATGATTATTATTATTTGAAAATAAGGCCGCTATACTCTTTTCCTCACAACCAGAAAGGGGCTTTAAAAAAATCTTCTTCTTCTTCTTCTCCTTTTTCTTTTTCTTCTTCTTTTTGTATGGTGTGTTCAGAAAAGCCAACTTCAAACCCAAGCTCCAATTGTTGCGATGCACAGGGTGACAAACTCAGGTTTGCTTTTTGAGCGCTTGTCTAGAACAGCAAAGTCTTCTCAGGTAATAAGACTTAACTTACTCCTTAGGAATGCACTAGCACTTTGGCTAAATCCAGATTCATAGGTAGCTTTTGTGTGTGTGTGAGAGAGAGATTTCATTTTTATTTTGTTTCAGTTTGTCACAATTTTGTGTGGTGCTGGGTGATGTTTTAGTAGTAATACTCTTTGCCTTTTCAGTGTGCAGTAGTTACCAACATCATCTTCAGAAACATTCCAGCAACATAAAGACGGCAGAGTAAATGAAAACACTGTGGATGTAAGGGGATTTATTGACTCCAGTTTCAGCAAAACCAGAGTATGAAATGCTTATTTCAATTTTTTTCTTCCCTTGGTTTATTTTTCTTAAAAAAAGTCTGTTCCTTTCCAATTGCATTCCCTGTGTTCTTTTTCTCCCGTTGTTTTAAACATTGCATGTGCTTCATAAAAAGTAAAGTAAATAAGTTTTGTTTTATGTCTCAGATAAAATGAAGACTATTTCTATACAATTGTTCTTTTTCAGCACTCGGGATCAGACGTAGTACTCCTTATCCTTGTTTTTCTTATTTTTGTTGGAGCTTTTCGAGCTGTTGGGCTGCTTTTCCTTAATCACAGCCCCGTTGGACTGTGCTGAGTTACTGATGTAGTTTCGGCTCTCGTCAACATGGTAGGAGCCTTCATCTCGATTCCTGTACTTGTACATGGCATAGAGAAGAATGAGGATGCACAGGGCGGCTGCTGCCACAATCCCAACTACCATGCCAGTTGTGCTGCTGGATTCCCGAACCACCTCATCTGAACTCGGGTAGCCTCCACGTCCTGGCTTGGTTGGACTTGCTGTAAGTAGAAAAATGCATTTAGTGCAAAGCAGAACACATCAATGTTTAGGACAGTGCATTATCAGATCACTCTTAATGGATTAGCAAAGTAAGGCTTGGAAGAATGCCTGCATTCCCTCCCACGTCCAGTGCCCAGTCAGTATTCACGAAAAGAAAAATCCCTCCAAAGACCAAAATTCTTGATCAGCTACTTGGTTAAGTAGCATCTTCTAGCCTGACACTGACATTGACACTGGCACACACACACATGCACACACACACATTCCTGATTTACAGGGCATCCACTGCTGTAAGCAATGGAAGTCTGATCTTCTGTCAATCAAGATAGAGCAGACTGGCATATTGATCTCTCTTCCAACAAGGGATCTCTGCTGTTTTATTGTAGGTTTTCCAAGCTGCATGACCATGTTCTAGAACATGGCCACACAGCCTGAAAAACCTACAACAACCCAGTGATTCCGGCCATGAAAGCCTTCAACAATTCATTGATCTCTGCTGTGGCAGGAAGAAGCAGGATCCCTGTCACAATGCATCTAGATATTGCTCATGGAAGGGAAGTGCAAAGATCAACTGCTACACCGCAATGGACAGAGGAACAGACTTCCATTCCTTGCAATGACCAATGTACAGTAAACCAGGATAGGGAGACTTCTGCAATCCCTATGTATTTCCTACATTGTTAAATATGTTATGATTGTGAAAATAAATCAGTCATGAATATGCAACTCTAGGTGATGCATTCATAAGTTCAATTGCAACTCCAACTATATATTCTTATTCTGGTGGATCGGTTTTATATGAAAGCCAATAGCCAATGGTGTTCTCCCACTTCTTTACCCATTACCAGTGGAACTGGTATTTTCTTCCTCTGTTCTTTTCATTGTATGATCACCGTGGTACACAAGACCTGATCTAGTTTCCCAGCCCTTTGAAGCAGGTTTTCAGTTTGCACAAGAGAATGCAGGAGCGAGATTCACCAGATATGATGGAAGTAATAGAACCCAACCGAAGAACACCAATGGCCAATTGCTCTTGCAAACCAAAGGCTGATTGCTTATAAAAATATAGAATACTATCATAAGCATACTATTGTGACATTTCCCTGACAGCACTGATACCTTTTATTTCATTCACATGTATTCTGAGGTTGAACTGCAAGCTATGCTGCATAACTTTTTCCAGCACATCAACAAGCATGTACTTCAGCTTTGGTTAGGAATAAAAGAATAAATATCTCTTCCACAAGAAGACAGCTACAAGTATAGGCGGACATTCACCTTCTTCTTCTTCTTTTTTTGCTCCACCAGCTCCCACCAGAGAAAATGTAAGGTGGTTTTCAAAAAGAATAGGATCTCTTCTTTTTGGGGAAAGGGAACTCTGATTGCCAAGAGTGAAGTGGGAGAAGGGTAGTCAGTCAGAAAATCTTGACTGTACAGAGAGTGTTCTTCTCCTTCCAAACTTAGTGGTTCATTCTTTGGTGTAGATACAGAGAGAGGAAAATGAAGGCATTGCCTCCACTTAAATAAGAAATTTGCCACCTTGGTGAAATTTTCCATCAGTACCTAATTTTTTTTAGCACTGAAGAGAGTAGAAGATTTCAAACCATCCATACAGAGACCTTTTCAATGTACTTACTTTGGTTTTTCCTTGTAACTTTGCAAGATGCACCTTTCTTTTGGAAGGCTAAATTGTGCCTATAAATGCTCAGATAATTTTTTTTAATTATTGTCATGCCAGACATTTGGGGAGCAGAATTTTATCAGGAGAGGCAAAATTCATATTTGACGGAACCATGATTTTATGTTGCTCCTCCTCTGGTAACTACACTCCAATCCAAGCCACTGTGTTCACTGAGCAGTCAGGAAGCAGTTAGTGAAGCCTGGATACTTTGGATTCAAAGGATCAGACTGCACTGCAATAGTGCATTTGATTAATTAAGAAACCCCTATGCAGGTACGGGCTTAGTTATTGAAGGTGTACTTTTCACTGTTATTAAACAAGCAGTAGTAAATCCTCTAAAAATTCTACAAATAATATAAGAATAATAACTTTATTTTTATACCCTGCCTCCATCTCTTTGTAAGCCGACTCGGGGCGGCTTACAAAGGGACAAGCCTGGACAAACACAGATTAAAACACGATGCAATAAAATAAAATCAAAAATATCAGAAATAATATCACAATAACAAAACACAATATCATAAAAGCAATCCCTAGCCTGAACAGTAATAAATACTGAGCTCAGAGGGCTAAGGGTTTGTGCAATAGTTTCAGGATGGGGCTAAAGGAAAAGTGCAAAATCTGATAAGAGTTAGGGTTGGAAGGGTAAGAAAATTAAATGCAAAGTTTTTTGTTTTCCTTCCATTTCCCACAAAACACAGACCAAAAAAGATGTTTCAAATTTGCCTTCAATTTCTCTTTAGGAAATCAACAAAAATGAAAACTCCCTGAGAAATTTTATTAACCAAGTCAACACTAACTTCCAAGAGTTTTGTGGGGAGGGGTTACTTTTGGTAAATTTGCTTGTCTTCTCTTTTGCTGCTTTTCAGATGAACTATATAACCTGCATACAGTACAAATTGGGTATGGCAATTGGAGATAGGATGGCTTGGAGACCTCCCATTCATGAGGTCACTGTAAGTTAAAGCAGATTTGATATCAGTGAAGAACAATAAACAATTAAGCTTGATTCCTAGAATGTGAATGCCTGATAGCAATCAAAAATACTTGTTGTTGTTGTTTTAAAAGGGGAGGGACAAACCACTTAGCTATAAGGAATACTATCTGAAGGTAAGGGGTTTGAGTCATACCAATGGTTCTTAAAACATTTATATAAAAGTGGACATTTTCCCAATCCTTTGTACATGATAACTGATGAATGACAGCAAATACCAGATAATAAATGCCTTGTTGTAATGCTTGCAATCTACTCTCACCAGAGGGAACAAAAGTACATTAGCAACTGGCAGAATACAAGTCTGAGGTATGAGGGAAGATGCCCTTGCCCGAAACTACTTTGCCACAAGGCATGCTTTTGATAAAACACAGAAATGATGGGAAGAATATCATAAAAGCTTGAGATATCAGGAAGAAAGACTTGGGAGTGGGTGAGCTGAATAATACAACATTAAACTCTGAGGGCGTTTTCAAGGAAGACATGCAAACAAGGCACAGGGTTGGCATTCTGCTTCATATTATCCATAATTTATTTGCCAAGAATTTCTATTCCATTCTTTTTAAGAACAACAGCTATGATACTGACACTACTTTTACTCTGGGAGTCTTTCTTTTCAATAGGGCTATTGTTCTCTTCGCTGGCATACCTGTTTCTCATCGCCAGCTTCTCTTTTCTGTTCTGAAGCTTTGTTTGTTCTTTCCACCCTCAGCTTCAATCATAATATTCTCTGTTTCCCCCCCTTCTACTGGCTTCGTGTAATTGCACATGGTAATTTGGCATTTACCAGGAGCTGATTCTTTTAAAGATCTCCTCCATGATCTTCCTCCTACTTATATTCACATCTGTCACTTGACACCTATTTTCTTTGTTTTTTTCCCCCAATATAATGACTTATGCAAAACATAAAAAGACAAAAAAGGATCAGGAGTGGTTTTTGCATGGCTTGAAACTGCTAGCATTTGTACGAAAATTTTACTTGCATTAAAAAGATCATAGCTACCCTTCTGCCCCACAGTCAGTGGTGGATGATAACTTCCATGCCCTAGATTTTAGTTCAGAATTTAAAGGAGCAATCCAAGGTGCTGTAGTTATTGGATGAGTACTGTTCAGCACCTTGTACAGATGGTCTAAAGATCAGACTAGAATTCAGCATGTGATTTATTGCCCAAATTGAATGGAAACCAAATCCTGCTTTGAGAAATGAGAAAATATTAATTTAGACAAGGAATGGGCACCTGTTCTGAGTTAGGGAGCCACCCTTTCTATTTAGTGGACACCAAAGGGCTAACATTCCTCCCAACACTCCCTATGGGTCGTTTGGAGAGACTGTGCCTCCCAGTCAATATCTGAGTCCCTTCATGTTGAAAATAAATAACCTTCTGAGCCCAAAATATATTTTTAATGGGAACACGGTGCAGTTCCCTCACACACACTTTTGCTGGTGCTTTCAGAGTCACTTTTCATGTCCACAGAGGAGCATTGCAAGACAACGTTTTCTTGTCCACTGAGCTACAAAGATGTGTTTGATGGCCTGCCTTTTAAGATAGTACCTAAAAATAATGTTCCTTTGTAAGCTGGAGTCACATAGAACAGGAAGCCAAAACTTAACTTGTTTGTTCTCAAACTTCTACAGATGCTGCAGTTAATTTCATTAAAGATCTGATACCAACTGTTCACAGCACCTTTCAAATACTATGTATGAGTGCTGGAGAATTATTTCATTTATTCTGAAATCAAATCCTGTTTTATGTGCTTATCAATCAACATGCTCAACTCAGGAAGCATCATGCAAAGTTGGGAGTATGTGGTGCATGACTCCTACAAGCTTTCACCTGACATATCTTAACTAGCCCTCATTAGGCCTTCTTGTTCCAGGTATATTCAACATATTGGGGTGGGTATGCTAGCTTCACTCCCTTCTCACAAAGGAGCTTTTCCATCCAACTTGGAGCCATGAAAATCAGAAACGTGGAGGGCCTTCACTGATACAGAAGGCTCTTCTCTTCAGAAAAACATCCACCATATGCAGGAGGTGACAAAAAATACAAGACACGGGGCAGAGTTGGTACACTAATTCTGCTCTTTACTTGCTTTGTTTACTCAAAATTCTGCTCTTTACTTGCTTTGTTTACTCAAAATATGAAAATGGAGGCTGCCACTGGAAGCCATATACTTCAATTTTTTATAGGTTGAGTATCTTTTGGTTTTGAGATTCCCAATCCTTCCATTCTACTTCTGACAACAAAAATGGTGGACTGCCTATCCTGGAAGAACTGCACAGTTGAAATAGGTTGTAACTCTCCCCCAGTTGTTTAGATATAAAAATCTGTATATTAGTGAGTTGTTCAATTTTTGGCATCATAACCAATCTTCCTTGTTGTGGAGATCAGTTTTGTTTTACTTATCACCGAGAGGGATGAGTGGGGATGCATTCAGCTATTTTTCCTGTCACAGGAAACACTGCAAGGATATCAACTACAGGAACCTCCTGGGGAGTCCTGGAGGTCTCTGTAGAGGTCCAGCAACAAAGAGATAGATAGACGTAGCTATGAATATGGAACTTTGTGCCAGACATAATTGCATGATGGAGGATTCCAGCCCTATTTATCAAGACAAGAAGTGGGCTTTCAGCCAGTTCTCATTTTTTCAGCAGTTTTGACAATCTTCGTAACTCTCAGAGGGATCCTGGGACAGAAAACCGCTCATTGGACATGCTGGAACTGCCACCTCTGCTTATTTGGCAGAAATAATTATATCATCCCAACAAGATGATCAAGATGTCCACAAAAGAAGCTTATTTCTCTATAACTATAAAAATTTCTTTTCTATCTTTGCCTACCTTGAGGCTTCACAACTTCTCCCTGGATTTTCACGTCTAAACATTGCAAGGCCATAGTGGGTAGGTTTTACACCTGTTCCCCCCTCCGCTTTCAAGTTCTAGTTCAAATTCCCACTAGGAGTCCTTCTCAAAACTGTTAGAAACAACAATAGTTGGTTTTCCCTCTTCCCCTTCCTTTTTTTGCTATTGTTTCCATCAGTATAATGTAGAAATTCATCTGAGCTGGACGTGTCAACAATTGCTTTACAAGAGACAATTCAGCATGACTGAATAAAAACTCTTGAGGATATCTATAGTGAGCAAAAATGAGAGAGACCTATCAAGCAGAAGGAGGTTTTCAGAAATTAATTTCTGTTTAAGAATGGAACATACTGAATAAATGCTGCCACAAACGGATGGGTGAAAAGTTGCCTTTGAATGTAGGCATCTGAGGCAAAAACTGTCAATTATGTTTGCTATTAATGTCTGCTAAATGGTGTCTTTCAGTCTCCGTTTTACAGGGAGATGTTCCTTTGAGTAATGAGACCTGAAACATGAAACTGAAGAATCTTATTTTAAACAGAACAAGTAAAAAGAAAAGAAAAGAAACTACCATGAAACCTGCTGGCATTCTTTCCTTTTAAGCATCTTTTCACAATGTTCTCACTAACTCCATCTGTCTAAAAAACACTTAACCATTAAATAAACTACAATTGTTTCTGGTATGCTTAGAGTCTCTATATGCAATCTGTGGTGTGCGGGATAAAGTAGGTATTGAGACAAAACTGACATTTTTTTATTCACTACCTTTGTAAAGAGAGTAACTTTTCCAATAGATGTTCTTCTATGAGCAGATGACTTGATATCCACAACACCAACCATCTTGGAAGCAATATTGGGTTACTATTGGGGTACAATGATATTCTGGATGGCTAAGCATAGCATTTCCAATACAATATAAAAAGAACAACGGCTATAAATGTTACTTATGCATGCATCACTCAGAAAGAAAGAAAAGGTAACTAGCTGATTCCTGAGTACAAACTTCACCATGACATGGAAACTATTCCTTCTTGTTGTAGCATACCACAACCAGAAAGTGCAATGTTTTCCTCAAGAAAATTGTTTCTGTTACTTCAAATGCTATCCAGTAATGATATTTTAGGCCTGACTTATAACTCTGTATTATTCCAGTTTATACTTATGGTCATTGCATGACTGCAACAACTAAAAGTGCACCCCAAGTCCTACCTTTGAAGCCTTCCAGCCTCACAACACAGCCTTGAGAAAGGAATGGTGAATAATGATGTGCCCTGCTATCTTCCATTCACAGGGCATGTGGTCTCTGTAGTGACTATTAGCTAATAGAGTTGAAAACTTTACCCAAGGTTTCTCTTGTAATTTTGTGACATTTCTCTACAACTGGAATCTTTATTCCTGTTTATGGTGCATACGTTTTTGGGGAAAAACCTGCAAAATATTTCTGAATTATAGATTATTAAGGGTGTGCACATTTTGGGGACCAATATCTATCTATCTATCTATCTATCTATCTATCTATCTATCTATCTATCATCCATCCATCCATCCATCCATCCATCCATCACCTATGCAGGCATGGGGTCGATTCAAGATGTATTACTGCTTGAAGGCAAGGAACAAGATGGCCTCCTAGTCCTCCATACTGACTTGTTTGTGCAACATGGACAATAGGACCCAAAAGCATAAGCTACATGTAGGGGTGCATTTGTGTTTTCTTTTCCAAAATAAATTAAAACCTGAGTTGGATTTGTATTTTAATTAACTGCTGTAGATTTGTCTGGGGAATATTTGGAATTATGTTTTGTGGGAGTGATAAGGCATGTTAGTTACAACATTTATCATCCCTTCCTGGATTTCCTATGGGAGGAGATCGTTTCTCAGTTAAACTGGTTCATTTGTGTACCACAAACATAGCTTTAGGCCTTCAAATGCTTGTCATCACTAGCTGCGCAACCACAAGCAATTGGACAGGTATTGAACTGTGTCTATGAACATCTCTTTACTACACTTTAGAGAAGCATCCATGATTGTGCTCTGAGACAATGAAAAGCAGCCAAAACAATGGTAGTACTTTATTTCATTGCCCAGGAAACAGTAAAAATAGATAAAATGCTGATAACCTAAATCAAGAATCCTTTGATTCAAGAACATACAGTTGAAGAGGCTGGAAATCTATAATGCTTGAAAACTACCACCCACAAATACCAAAGATTTGTTTATGGCAGTAGAGATGGTTTTGCAAAGAGTCAGCAGAAGACTATAACACTTTATTTTTCGTTCCACTCTCAGGAATTAACCAACCATCCTGTCTTTCACTGGCTCCTTTCATCACGATCAATGGAGTAGGTATATTGTTCTTGTTCTTATTATGGGTCCTCCCCTTTATTTTACACATCTTTCCAAATTATATCATATACTATATAAGATGGGATTGATTTTTATATTCCTTTTGTTACTGCAGCCATGAAATAACTTGTCTGGAACAATCACGATTGGCTACAGTTCTTCACTACGCACGAGAGAGTGATTATAATTCTTGGCAGCCCTTCAACATGATTCTTAAATTTCAACAGCAAGGGGGAAAAGGTGACTATTGCCAATGTCCAGTCTTTATTAATACTGTGAAAAGAAAATGGGAATTGAAGACTCCTGCAGCTTTTGTGAATTGAAATTAGTAAAGATTTCCCCCCTGCCCTCGTCTCTTAAAAAAACATATTAAAAGATTTGTTTGGTTCATACTCATGCCGTTGAATAAACCAAGTGTAGGGAACAACCAAGAAATTATTCACAAGACAATAATTATTTTTGTAGAGGTGGGGGAGCCATTGTATTTACAACGGGGAATGAAAGTAATTATTTGTTGGTATAAACTCTGAGGGCCTTTAATCTGGGAGCAGCAGGAAACCAGAGAGTCCTGTTATCTGGACCCAGAGATAGTCCCTTGTTCTCCAAGCTGTACATCAAAGCCTATCGTCTAGCAGCCTACTACAGGGAAAACCAGGTGATCCCTAATCCATATAAAACACAGACATGTGCTTTTCACCTTAAGAACAGACAGGCATCCCGAGCTCTGAGGATTACCTGGGAAGAAATCCCACTGGAGCATTGCAGCACACCCAAATACCCGGGAGTCACTCTGGACTGTGCCCTGACCTACAAGAAGCACTGCCTGAACATCAAGCAAAAAGTGGGTGCTAGAAACAATATCATACTAAAGATGACTGGCACAACCTGGGGATCACAACCAGACACTGTGAAGACATCTGCCCTTGCACTATGCTACTCTGCTGCTGAGTATGTATGCCCAGTGTGGAACACATCTCACCATGCTAAAACAGTAGATGTGGCTCTTAATGAGACATACTGCATTATCACAGGGTGTCTGCGCTCTACACCACTGGAGAAATTACATTGTTTAGCCGGTATTGCACCACCTGACATCCACCGTGAAGGAGCAGTCAATAGTGAAAGGACCAAGGCAGTGACATCTCCAGCTCATCCCTTGTTTGGGTATCAGCCAGCACGTCAACAACTTAAATCAAGAAATAGTTTTCTAAGATCTACAGAGACACTTGCTGGAACATCTCAGCAAGCGAGAGTCCAAAAGTGGCAGGCTCAAACCCAGAACCTCAACCAATGGCTGATACCAAATGAGAGACTCCCCCTGGGCACACAGAAGACTGGGCAACTTGGAAGGTGCTGAACAGACTGCGCTCTGGCACCACCAGATGCAGAGCCAATCTTAAGAAATGGGGCTACAAAGTGGAATCCACGACATGCGAGTCTGGAGAAGAGTAAACTACAGACCACCTGTTGCAATGTAACCTGAGCCCTGCCACATGCACAATGGAGGACCTTCGTGTGGCAACACCAGAGGCACTCCAAGTGGCCAGATACTGGTCAAAGGACATTTAATCAACTACCAAGCTTGCAAATTTTGGGTTTTGTCTGTTTGTTTTGTTCTGTTTAGAAATGTAATACAATTGTCTGGTTGCCCCTGACACAATAAATAAATAAATCTAGCAGCCTCCCAGCCTCTCCTTTGGTTTAAAGTCATGTTATACTGTCTAAAAACTCATTAGGTAGGGTCCCTCTTGGAGCATCACTTAAGGCTCCAGTTGGGTTGTTCAATCTTACTTAAGGCTGGGGTGTAATTTTTGGATCTTACTTGTTTGAGGATCAGCCCCACCCATCCTTACATATATACAACAGCAGGCAAAAGGAAAAGTGTGTAGCATTATTTTCTTTTGAAATTACTAATTCATTAAGTGCAATGGTACTTCTGACTGGAATCTTGTTGGTGATGTATGCAATAGATAACTTGCAGTTATGTAAGTGTATGTTAAGTATATTAATTGCTCAACGAGGCATATAGTTGCTTCTTGCACAAAGCCTTTTTGCATACATCAGAAAACAAGCAAAGAGTCCCATGTCTTCAGGATCGCAATTTATTGAGGACATGACACAAAAGGAAAAGGCAATGGTAATGTTGGAGGGAATTAAATTCAGAGTACTGCTTCTTCATCCTTTCCTCCAAACTTTTTAAAGCAGAGAGCCAGTTCATGGTCTTTCTCCTGCCAGACTATAGTTGTTTGTTTGTTTGTTTGTTGTTGTTGTAATTGTTGTTGTTGATGATGATGATGATATGGTTGTTGTTGAGTGTCTTCAAATTGTTTCAGAGTTTGGGTGACCCTAAGGCAACCCTATCATAAGAGTTTTCTTATCAAGATTTATTGAATGGCAATTTGTCTTTGTCTTCATCTGAGGTCAAGAGAGTGTGACTTTTGGTTAAAGTCACCAAGTGGGTTCAGAGCCAAAGTCTGTGGCTAAAACTACTATGCCACACTTTATGAATTCCTTCCCTCTCTTTTTCCCACCTACCTTTCTTCTCTTCCTTCCAGCTCTGTTTTCCTTCCTTCCTTTTCTTTTTTCTTTTCTTTTGCCTCTCTTTTTCCTACCTCTTTCCTTTCTTTTTTTCTTTTTTTTTCTTTCTCCCCTCCTCCCTCCTTCAGTTCTCAAGGGAACAAGAATGGGGTGGAAAGGATTTCCTCCATTTTGGGGGGAAATAAAGAAAGGAGAGTCAAGAGAGGGTGATAGTGGACAAGAGAATCCCTCTGTTCTGGAGGGAGATAAGGAAAGGAAAGGAGATTGAAGGAGAGAGGATGGAAAGGATTTCCTTCCTTCAGAGGGTAGTGGTAGCAGCAAAGCATAAATGGCAGTGGTGGCAGTGGTGGCAGTGTAAAGTTTGGAGGGTTGGATCCAACCCGTTAGCCTTAATTTGGGGATTCCAGCTCCATGGCCAGGGCAGTGGCAACTTGGATGTGGGTAGGTCCTCCTTCCTATCTTTGGGCCTAGACATGATAGAGCTATAGCAGGGGGAGGGGGACCTGGCACACAAATACCTTTGCTGGCATTGCTAAAGGGGAATGCACACAGCACAATATGGCAATATTGTTTTGCTCCTACTATGGCAGCACTGAGCCAAGAAATACTGCATGAAAGGACTGAGTTGAAGAAAGAAAATCAAAGCATGGCCAAAGGGAATCAATGTATCTATGCTAATTTTCTGTGCACTTAAATCACTAGTAGAGTATCATTTAATTTCAAAGACTCTGCACAGGTTGATTGTGTATTTGTAGAAAACTAATCTGTCTAAACTTTTAGACTGAGAGAAATACCTTAACTTCTATATAGTATGAAATTTGAAAGGGTACAATTCTTCACAGAATAATTATGTGAAGCAAATGAACAAACCCTAACAAAATAGTTGAAAACCATACAGCTATGGGAACAGCTTTAATTCCATATTGTTTTCTGCTTCCCTGGAGACTAGGATGCGGAACAATGGCTTCAAACTACAAGAGAGGAGATTCCATCTGAACATGAGGAAGAACTTCCTGACTGTGAGAGCCGTTCAGCAGTGGAACTCTCTGCCCCGGAGTGTGGTGGAGGCTCCTTCTTTGGAAGCTTTTAAACAGAGGCTGGATGGCCATCTGTCAGGGGTGATTTGAATGCAATATTCCTGCTTCTTGGCAGGGGGTTGGACTGGATGGCCCATGAGGTCTCTTCCAACTCTTTGATTCTATGATTCTATGATATCAGTATGCAAGTTGAGGAGACTGTAGTAGAGAGTGAAAAGTGATTTCACTTGGTTGGAATTGTTACTCATGAAAATATACATCTCTCACAACCCTCACTATTGCTGCTATTAATCTACCACAATCCAGATTTGTATACTGTGCCACTACACATACAAAACTGGACTAATAAGCTAATAACCTAAGCACACTGCACCCACATTGACTAGGGGTAGGGCCAAAAACCCCTGTGAAAGTGAAAAATGTGAATTGAAAGGCTACTTTTATTGTTTTGCTTGTGTATTGGTATTACATAAATCTCATTTTTTTTATTTGAGTGAACACCTCTCTGGGAATTTTTAGATCTTCCAGCACAACTCAGTGGTAAATTTCCATTGGAAGCAGAGCACAGAGTGATAGATTCACAGAGTTGGAAGAGACCACAAGGGCAATCCAGTCCAATTCCCTGCCATGAACTGGATTTAGAGCAGTGGTGTCCAACCAGTGGTTTCCAACTCCCAGAATCCTGGACCAGTGTGTTCAATGCCTAATGCTCAGGAATTCTGGGAGCTGAAGGCCAAAACACCTGGAGGGTAAAGGTTGGACACCACAGATCTAGAGATTCTTAGATTGTTATCAAACCCATGATAAATCAAATCTGCAAAAGTCAAACTGACAAATGTTGACAGCCAACTATACATTAGAATGCATTTTGAAATTTACTGTAACATATGTTATATGTATTCTACCAGTAAAAATGTTCTTATTGTATTTTACTGTTTTAGCCCACACTAATGTTAAAGGAACAAGAATCTATGCCAGTTTAGGCATGGAAGAGGGCCTTTTCCATGGGGATGCATACAATCCTTGGTCATGGATGATGCCTCTTGGCCCCACTGTTCTCAGGGACATCCATGCAGAGCATGCAAAACTTCTTTATTAGATAACACTTTCCAGAATCCCCTAGTCAGCATAGTCACTTGATTTACTAGCTGGGATTTTCTGGCAGTTGCTATTTAAAAAGAGAATGCCTTTGAATTCTGCATCCAGCACATTCTTGTTGGGTTTCACCAGGTCTATGGTCGGTAAATTAGAAATGACAGGAAACTATTTTTCTTGAGTGTGAATTATGGGACTTCCCCACTTTTGGATTACCTATGCTGAAACTGTCATTCATTTTTTAAATTTTTTTCTTCAGACACAGAAATGTGGACCAACTCTTTGTGGAATTGCACAAATGGACAAGGGAGGAGGAGGTGTGTGTGCTTGTGTGTGGCGTGGGGCTATTCTGCCTGTGTAATCTAATGATTGACAAGGGCACAGTCCTTTTTCGGTGGACTGCACACGCTTTCTTTGTAATCAATGTCGAGTTTCGTTCAATAACTGCTATGCTTTGGGTGAGCCTTCTGTCTCTCTTCTGTGAGAATTTTCAAAAAGCTATCTTCTATGGATCAGAGTGCTCCGCTTTGTGGACTTGAAATGTTACCTCTTGCCCTCCTTCAGTTTTGCTTAGCCATTTTGTTTCCAATCTCATAGACTAGCTATTACATTAAAGGTGCCATGCTGGTCATCCCACAGGTCTTATTCCCATCTGCACACAAGCAATCCTCTTGGCAGTTATTAAATGCTACACTCTTCATACCCCTACACACTTGTAGACTTGCTATCTGTACTGTCACTGGGCTACCACTGTTGAACTCTGGCTGGCATTCCTCAATTGATTCTAACACATACAGACTACAACCCTATTGGTGTGTGTGTATACACACACGCGCGTACACACACACACACACTCCTTTGCACATGCAATGCATTTTTTGGTTAACATACATACCCAGTTCAAACTCCGTACTAGATATACTCATGTAGAAGTCTAGAAATTATAGTTAAAAGTTCAACCTTCAAAACCCCGAGTCAACTTATCAATGTGAGTCAATGTGAGTACTGTATCTTACCCCTTATCAAACAAGGAACACACCCTTCTATGAGAAAATTAGGAAAGGGTATGCATTTATCTAAAAATATACTCTTCCTGTTATGATGCCACTTCCAACTGTTTTGAATGTTTGGTTGGGAAAATGAAGCCTTTTGGTGGTTCTCCTCAAAGGAGCTCTGAGAGAGAGTAGAGGGGATAGGTGTTTCTTTGAGGTTCTCCTAGAATGTTTAAAGCTTTCACATTTAACTGCTCTATTCAGATAAGGGGATGGTTCCTTTTTTGATAAGAGTTAAAATTGTACCTTCCATCCATCTATCTATCTATCTATCATCTATCTATCTATCTATCTATCTATCTATCTATCTATCTATCTATCTATCTATCCATTCATCCATCCATCTATCATCTCTTTGTCTTGTTAGGGGCCTTTAACTCGTTTTCAATTGATGGTGACCCTAAGCTGAACCTGCCACTAAAAATTGAAGGCAGGTTTAGGGGACAAATAATTGATTTTGAAACAACCCAAAGATAAGACAAAGTTCATTCCATGAAGAGGAAGAAAAAGCCTTTCGCCAACCTACACTACACCATTTTGGTTCTCATTCCAGATGTAGCTGAATTGCAGTTCCTACTACCCCTGATTATTGGCTGTGCTGGTTAGATCTAATGAGAGTTGCAGTGCTACGTATAGAAAGACACAAATCCCATTCTTGTTTTGTTGCAAGAAAGCAGGTTGACCCTTCCATGTCAAATGTTATCATAGAAAACCTTTCCCCAAATTATGTTTTCAATGAGACAGGTGACATTTTCCTTTGGAAAGACTGTGCACAAAACCCATATTTTATTTCTCAAGCAGTGCTGCTCAGCCCTACTTAATGCAGTGTTTTTCACCAGCAGACTAACATTTATGTCACTGATACCTTAAGCCGGAGAAGGGATATCAGTTGATGATCTTATATGAACTGTTAAGCCCCATGAAAACTTACTGCAGTGAAGATGTAAATGGGAATTTCACAGAAGGAACTAATTTTAAGCATGCAAGCCCTATGAATGTGAAGCTCACAATTTAAATGTCCACCTCTGACCTATAACAAATTAATGTCTTTCCATTTCCAATCATCTGAATGCACTATTCTTTGTGAGCTTCTTAATAACATCGAACAAAAAAGGAGTTCACTGCATTTATAATATAGTTAAGGCTACAAAACACAAAGTCGGTGCATGTGCATCTTTCTGTGTATCTTTCTGCAAATATTTTTTGAAGAGCATTGCAAGCCTATGCATGTTTACTTGGAAATAAACATCTCCACTCCTACCTCATGGGAGTTGTAGTTTTGCAAGGTCTTTTACCTTTTCTATGAAAGTGTTCTGATGCCTCAACAAACTACAAATCCCAGGATTCCATAACATTGAACCATGGTGGATAAAATGATTTCAAACTGCATTAATTTTACAGTGCAGATGCAGCTAAAATCACCAGAACTGGTATATAGAAAGTTCCCATGAAGATGTATCTTTTGCACTTTATCTAAAATGCTTCCAACTCATTTCTTCTCGGGTGATTCTCAAATCTCTAGGCATTTCTCTGGAGCAGCACCCCTTAAGTAATGCCCAATTGTCAATTCCGTCAACCCTTGTCTGCCATTCAGCAGCAAGTACCCTAATATACTCATGCATAAATGTAGAAATTTTAATTAAAACATCAACCCCAAAAATTGGTTGATGTATCCATGGGTCAATGTAAATACTGTATCTTAATGCTTAACAAAAAAAAAGGACAAGCCCCTTCTCTGAATAGAATGGTGAATTGCAAGACCTTAGTCCATGCTAGGAAAATCTTTAAGAAGAATGAATCCCTTTTACATTTGCCTCCATTGTCCTTCTTCTGGCCTATATGAATGCTTTGGTGGAAAAATGGTAACAGTGGCCAAAGGTGGTTCACCTCTCAATGTGGCATTGGTGTTTTCCCCTCTCCTTAAAATGATCCTCAACTTATCAATGGATCATATTAAAATCCATAATTTTGGTCCCCAAACCTTGTACATGAGTATATACCAGCCATGGGCAAACTTTGGCCCTCTAGGTGTTTTGGACTTCAACTCCCACAATTCCTAACAGCCTAGCGACTGTTAGGAATTGTGGGAGTTGAAGTACAAAACACCTGGAGGGCTGAAGTTTGCTCACACCTGGCATCTATAGTATGCTTTTGCACAATTACTGTTTCAGACTTTCTCCTCTAGTTTCTCCATAGTCATTGATTTGGACTTGTTAGGAAGATGTTGGGAATTGGGAGCACGCATGCAGTTCTTATCAGGAGTGATGACAGGAAATCATATGATTATGACAGGGCATGCCAAGTGGATGGCAAGGCAACTTTCTCAAGAAACCAAATGGATTCACACAATACCTAAACTTTCTGAATGGGAACTCAATCAAATAGTGAAGCTCAAAAATTGCTGCCTTTGCCGACACTTCTTTTTTTACTGCAGATGCCAAATTAGACTTTGTGCCCTGTAAATATTTATATAACTCACCCAGAGTCCTTGGCATAGGTGGGCTATAAATCTAATGAAATGCAATAAGCAACCTAATAAATCTCACAGTGCAGCAAACTGCGCTGAAATTGATGTTTTCCTCATTCCCTGCATGATGGGGGAAAAAAGTCCCATTAGGGTTATAAAATCTGTATTACAAGATGTTGTGTTTCCACAAACTAAAGAACAGCAACTAATTTATTCGTTAAAAATTTATTGGTGAGTTTAGCAGCAACCATTTTTTTTTTTTTGCTTACATAACCTTTCGGGAGGATGAAGTGAATGTGCAGAATTGCTTACATCTTCCTGCTTCCCCTAGGAGATGGCCACAAGAAGAAAGATAACATTGCAACTTTATAATTTTTTAAATCAGCATTAAGAGCAAGTGGGAACAACGACAGAGACACTATTGCATAGATTCATAGCTTTGGGTAATAACTCAGCCTATGATTTTGACTTCCATCGCACAGGCTTTCAGACTGATCGTAGGACGCTGAGAGCATAGTTTCTGGACTGAGTCCAATGGATCCCTTCACATGATGAGCAGCTACTTCCAGTGCGGCTCAGTCCCCAAACAGTGCTTTCAGAATCCTATGACTGAGCAATGAGATCACAGGAGGCTTTTCATGTTCTCACTACCAGCAATGGGGGCAGTGCGGGTTGGAAGCTGTGCAGCGACAGTTTCCCCAAGTGATGGGTAAGGTGGTGATGTGGGGCAACGGATTCCCATGCTGCCCCATAGATTTGCCTCAATGACGGATGAATACTCCCACTGTTACATGCCAGTTGGGATGTAAATCCTCTCCAGATTTTGCTTAGATCTTTAGAGCTACTCTTTTTGCCCCCTCTACGCCACAAGTATTGTAGCTGTTGTCAAAAGAGACATCACAATGCTCCTGCTTTCATTTTAGCCTGCACTTTTTTGGTGCATTATTTTGCTTTATAAAAAGTGTTGGGGTATATGACTTTGGAGTGATCCACACTTTAGAATGAATGCAGTTTGACACCAGTTTAATAAGTGTGGTTCAATGCTACTGAATTCTAGAAGCTCAGTGAGTGACCAGTACTCTTGGGCAGAGAAGGCTAAAGAACCTGTACAACTATGACTCTCATGATTCCATAGTATTGACCCATGGCAGTTAAAGTTGTGTCAATATGCATTCATTCTACTGTATAGCTGTATTCTTGGGAGGGGTGAGTTCACTTTGCAATAGTTTTGAGCCATTTTGAGTGAGGTTCAAAACAAAAAGTTGCCTCAAAAATATGTGAAGAGGATTCCACCCAAACATTAGGAAGAATCTCCTGATGCTGTGTGCTGCATAAAAGGGGAATATGCTGCTTTGGAGGGTGATGTAGCCTTCGTCTTTGTAAGTTTTTAAGCAGAGACTGGATGGTCATCTGTCAGGGGTGCTTTGATTGTATTTTCCTGCATGAGAGGGTACTGGGCTAGATGGCCCTTGATGCCTCTTCCAAATTTATGATTCTATAACACTGCACTTTAAAGAAGTTGAGTGTTATTAGTAGGCCTGGGTAATAACGGAAAAATTTGTTTCTAAAATCGATTCGTTTTTTGGGGGGTTTTGCATTTCGTTATTTAAAATAATTACAAAAGTTTCCTTTTAAAAAGTTTGATATTTACGAAATTTCGTAAATGTGAAAAAAATTACAAAACATTAACGAATTGATTTCCGAAACAATAACGAATCGATTCGTTAATGGCGGACGCGACCGCGAAATACGCTAAAAAACCTCCAAAAACTTCTGAAGCTTCCCTCTCCCTCTGTTGTTGACTGTTGGTGTGATATTATAATTTTTTTTTCACTAATTAAACAAAAAACAACCATAAAACTTGCCCCAGACATGCGGAAATAATAACGAAACGACCTCAAAACAATAATGAAACAAATACAATAACGAAATACGAAGCATTTACAAAACTATTTAAAAATTCGTTTTTTAAAAAAATTGCTCCAGAATGGTTCGTTATCGTTTTGTAATTAAAAAAATTAACAAATTATTAACGAATTACGAATTAACGAAACGAAACCGCCCAGCCCTAGTTATTAGCTGGCTGGTTGATTAGGCAAATTCTCACTTGTATTGTATTGTATTGTATTGTATTGTATTGCATTGCATTTTTTTTAATCCTGCATTTGTCACAAGTCACTTGCATCTTCCCATTCATTATTTATCACAAGGAGGATGCACAGCCAGCAAAAATCCAGGGGTGATAAGACAAGGGTTTGCTTACCATGACAATTCCGGCACAGCACCCCTCCCGAGGAACGGTGCCACTGTCCCACTTTTCAAAATAAATTTGCTGGATTAATAATTCAGTGCAATCAATGGAGATACTATAAATCAGCAGTTGCGGACACAAACCTTTTAGCTGACTGAAGTTTTGTGCTGTAGCACCCACAGCATTTACCCCTTAAGCATTTAGTTCTAAAAAGCACCATTATCGCTGCATCAGTGAGAACTTAGCAAAGTGAACTTTGCTTGCATTGCGGGCTTTAAGAGGCAGAAAGACAAAAAAAGAAAGAAAGAATTTTGGCTTTTTAGAAGAATTTCTGAGTCCTCCAAAGGTTTTTTTTGGGGGGGGGGGGCATTTGCCAGGGAGGGCTGTCCCTCTTACATCTATTGGTTTTTAGCCTTCTACCTATATAAGTCCATGGTTGGATCTTATCTGAAGTTCTTCCCACCTTTTAAAATCCCCAAGTAATGTCTAAGTCTTGTGCAAGTTGCAGGACAACCCAAGGCCTTGCTCAAGAGTGTGTCTGCTGCAAGATTTCAGTGTGTCTATGCATTTTATCTCAAGAACAATGTGGGGTGGTAAAACTTATTATTAGCAGGATTTGAAGAAATACTAACATGGACCTAAATGGATGTGCAATGAGACACAATCATACTTATTTAGTAGGGCATTAGATAATGACTGTTTCAGAAATGAAAATAGAACTGTGAAATGTCAGTAGCATTGTGGGTGGGCAAGCAATGTGGCCAGAGGGATGATTTGGATCTTGGGCTCTGGGGTAATTTTATATCTGACCTTGCCTTTTGAAGCTTCCAGGAAGTGCCACCTCCACCAGCTATTCCAACCTTCCAGTACAGAAAGCATAGCCTTTGCTATCAAAGTGTATGATTACCTGCATAGTTTGTAGAGCATTACTAGATAGCTGGTGTTAGTAGAGTTAAAGCTCATTGTTCATTTTGGAAGATCATCTCAATAGACAAATATATGAGCTCATTCACTTTCCTCTGAGAATAAATTGGCCTAGTTGAGAGAAATATTACTCCCCCACCCCCCAAAAAGTTTCCAAATATACTAGATATATCTTTGTTTAGACCAGATCCCCCCAAAACTCTGGTCTTCTGGGTATTTTGGACTTCATTTCCCAGAATCCCTGATCATTGGTTAAACTAGCTGAGGCTTCTGGGAGTTAAAGTCCAAAACAACTGGAGGGCTAGAGTCTGAGAATTACTGGTTCAGACTTTTGCTCTGTAAAGCTTCTGCTTTTAACTACACCTTGGATACTACCTTCAACTGGGAGAGATATCCACACACTTGGAGACTTGGTGGATGTTCCCTAATTCCTTGTGGAATCTAGAGATGTGTGAAGTGGCGGAAATCCAATTAGTAATTCATTTCAGAGATTCGGATGGCCCCCACTTCATTTTGTAAAGATTTGAAGGGGTCCCGTTCCAATTAATAATACAAATCTTCAAAGCTTCATAATTATTTCTTTAAGATTTGTTCCCTTAGTGGCAATAGGGAAAATTTAGAGGCTTGTTTCTCTGTCATTTTTATTGCTATCGGTGTGAAACATGGCACAACTTTAGGCAGCATTTCCAACTTTAAGCTTTAAGTTTCAGAACATTTTAGTCACTGATTTTTAGGAATTTAAAAAAAAACATAAAAAAGCTTTTACATTTTTTTAAAAAAATTACAGGGACAACATGAGCATGGCAGTAAGCCTTCCAACTTTGGGAACAATAAATCTATTCGCTGATTTTAAAGAATTTTTCCGATTTAATCACACATGATTAACCTACACTGATGTGAGCAGAATTCTGGGAAATGTAGTTTAGGGTTGGGCCTTTTGAATACTCTACTACAGACACCCTCACCTTCCCAAACTACATTTCCCAGAATTCTGCTCATGCCAGAAGAATGAGGCTGTCCTTGGTACAGCCCCAGCGTGATCACTTTCATAGCAATGAGACTTATAAACATTAAACACACATGGTAAGCTGATAAAAGAAGGATTTGAGAGAAAGGTAAGGGCTGGGGAGGGAGTATAGCAAACTATCTACCTATGGAAATTTGGAAAATGTAAGTTTGGGGTTGGATAATTTCAACAAAGGAAGGTTACAGACTGGATATGAAAGGACAGAAACAAACAGAATTATTACAAATTGGCCCTAACAGTAATTTTCACATGAAGAATAGGGAAGAATTGGTTTTCAATGTATATGTGTTGTTTGATAATGTTATGCTTATGATTTTGCTCACTTCGTATGTTTTTGGTGTTTTGTTATATGGAAATCATCCTGAGTTCCTCAGGAGAGATAGAGCGGTATATAAATAAAGTTTGATAAGTTTTTATATTATAAAAAGCTACTATAAGTTTAAGTTTTAAGGAACACAGAAAAACAGAATAGACCTCCAAACACACATCTTTTTCTCTCTTCGGCAAAGACAGAGAAGACACAGAGATGCTGTGGGGAGGAGACTAGCTTAGCAGAAAGCTGCCTGATCGGCTTTATTCTTGTGGTTGTCTGACAAGGAAATAAACAGCATGCAGTTGCCCTTGTCAGTCACATCAGCTCCCACCCCCTCCCATCCCAGACAATTATGGATGGAATATTTTAAATTGAAAAATGCCTGCCATAGATGTGGGTGAAATGTCAGGAGAGAATACTTCTGGAACATGGCCATACAGCCTGGAAAACCCACAGCAACTCAGTGGGAAAAAAAGATCTGAAACAACAAATCTTTATTAATCTCTCCAAAACTTTCCGAGGTTTCTGTTTCAATTCTTAATACTTCAGAGGGATCTCTTTCTGATTAGTAATTTGGAAATTCGTAGTTACGAATCATACACATTTCCGAATTATGAAATGGAACTATGAAGCTTTGCACACACCTAGTGGAATCTAATTTGGTGCAAGTGAAGTGGGTTTTCTGTGTTGTAAATACCCGCTAACATTCATGAAGCTTAAAAAAATCTATCCTTGTGCCAAAAGCTTTGACTCATTGTAATTGGCCTTATATGTGTTTTGGTATGGTGGTCTTGATCAGGCCACAATGTATGACATCCAGGCACACAGTTCCTTCTGGAGAGAAATGGTCTGCCTGTGAGGTCAGCTTCAGTTACTGCAAGACTATGGCAATATGTTATATGTGAATCTACTATTGTTAGTGTGAAATGCAGCTAAATGCAACTGACCAAAATCTTGCAAATATACTTTAGCTTTTCAAACAGTTGTTCTGTCTTTTTGGTCTTATTTCACAAAGTGCTGGTATCTCTCTTAATCATCTAAATGCCATAACATCAAATAGTCAAGGCTGCTGTTAATTTAATGTTGCCCATCTGATGTAATCTCTTCCATCTCTCTAACTCCTGAAATTAGACATGAGAAGAAGGCCTCAGTCAACATACTGAATGTGTTTGTACATGGAACACACTCTCCAGGGATGATGACCTGCTGTCAGAGGATATCAGTCCTTTATAAAACAAATGTCCAAGCCTTCTAGCACAGACTGTAAGTGATTTTAGTACTGTTTGACAATTCATTTCTATTGCTAGCTTTTAGTGTCTGAATTGCTCTGTATTGTAATGGGAGAAAAAGCTATCTTTGTATGCTACTTGACAGTTACAGTCTCATCACACAAATTCAGTACCAAACATAAAGATTGTAGAATTGCACTAAAGTAGGTGATTCAGTAGTGACCAGAAGGTTTTTCTCTTTTCCAGCCATTTCCATGAAACACAGCCAGAAACCGCTATATTGGGTGATGACAGAATTTGTTGATATAGCCCTGATAATTTATGATGTGTTGTACCTTGGATCTCTCATCCTGCATCAAGATAGACCGATAAAGTGGTCCTCATGCCCAGTCCTACAGACATTCTAGCATTATCAGCTTGGAAGATGAGGGTATATATTCTTCTACACTTTGGAGTATCTCAAATTAACATGCTTCAAGATATACACATAGAACTGAGCAATATTCTTAGGAAATGAATAGAAAAATTAGTCTAGTGAATTTGTCTGGAGAACCTCAAGTGATGTTCACAATCCTTCTAATCTTTCTTCTTTTCTGCAGGAAAAATTATGTTTAGTAGGGAGATACTTTTTATGCTGCCGTTGGTAAATAAATGAGAGATGGAAGTCCTTAGAAGTCTACTTTTATTTTATTTGTCGTGTCAGATCAACCAGTCAATTATACTACTTTTCCAACTGAAGCGAGCAGAAGTCTACTGCCCATCACCTAAAGATCCATCTTCTACCTAGCCTTGATAGAGCTCTGTGCCTGTCTTTCTAACCCCATAATTCCTCAGTAGAGAGATATCCAAACAGCAAATTTCAGAAGCACTATGCTGTAAACCTTAGAAACATTGACTTCATTCTCTGTTAGTCGCTCTTCTCGGGAGGCCCTACTGAATCAGTTGTGCAGAAAACTTGATCTCATTAAAACAACGAAAGACAGATGAAGCCAGTGTTTCAGATGAAGAAGGAAGAATGAAATTAGGATGTCACTTAAAACCCAAGGAAATGATTGGATATTGATTCCACATGGACATTACTATTTTTTCCTGAGTTCACATATCATTTCCGGAAGGCTTCACATAGTGTAATTCTAAAAGGGGTAAACAGAATGATCATCTATTGAGATTAAATATTACAATGATACATGCAGCATGTGCATATCTGTGTGGCTTTTATACTTTTATGACTAAATGTACTACTTATTTTTTTTACGCATGATTATTTTTACATGCATCTAATCTATTTGATAGGGATATAAAGAATAATTGTAAATCTTCTCATCCTCAATTAGAAATTGTTACCTGTACACATAAAGACAACATACTGAAAACATAGATTCATTTCAATCTTTTCACAAAACATCATAAAAACATTGCTTTTGCATGAAAAATTCTGTTCTTTGTATATATAAAAAAACAAGCTTTGCACAAATAGTACATTCACAAAACAGACAACATTTTTGCACAATATGTAGACACTCTCATGATCACCCAGCTGGAACATATGAGTTTTTGTTTGGAGGAGGAAGAGTGGTAAATATAAAAGGTTTATTATGAACAATTTGAAATTCTTCATTATTTTATGCAAGAATGAAATGAGCAAAGATTGGCATCCCAACTATTTAGCATTTTTATAATTGTGTGTTATGTCTCAATGGAATGGTACAGTTTGGCCCCAATCCAAAGACTGCTCCAAGGACCATATACTATTTTTGTTTTCTCAGTGCCCTTCCACACAGCCCTATATCCCAGAGCACCAAGGCGGAAAATCCCACCTTATCTGAATGTGGACTCAGATAACCCAGTTCAAGGCAGATATTGTATGATTTTCTGCCTTGATCTTGTGGGAAACAGGACTGTGTGGAAGGACCCTGAAAGTGGGAAGAGAAGAGAAGTGCTTTGAGTTTCTCCCTTCCCTGTGGAACTTCCACTGTCGAGAAGTAAATTCAATCTCAAATGCTTTCCATTCTCCCAGAAAGCTCTCAAACCATCAGGAAGTATAGGATTGTTCTGCAACAGATATAGATTAATCCTCTTTCACTTCAGTCAAAAGAAAGGATGAAACTTCCCAGAAAATGGACATAACTGGCAATATACTACCCTTAATGCCATTAGTTTGCTGGTTTAAGTCTTTAAAAGTTTTAGATAAGGTTATATCCCACCAATTGATGGAAGAATGGCTTTGTTTTTGTTTCTATAAACAAAGTGCTGTGAATCTCAGGAGATTTGCAGCACTAAAGTCTATTAAGGGCAAGATGGTTTTCATATTAAAATTTAATGCAGTTTGTCTGCATTAGTTATGACACATTTAACACTTTATAGTCTTTCTCTCTTTTCCTGCTCATACCCTCCCTCCCTTCCTTTGCATCAGTGAACCAATTGGAGTCAATACCAATTCTTGTTTTGTTTCATAGCAATGGGTCCGAACTGTGACCTGTGGACTGCATGCTTTGGGGCACCAAAGTGTGATCCAGAAGCCTCTAAAAGTCCCCACCAACCATTAAACACATTTTCCCAGGTTATTTTTCAACCATTATGAAGTGGCTCAAAACTACAGCAAAACACAGTAGTTTTGCTCTCCTATCCTCAAGCTCCCCCACATAAGTTAACAATAGAAAACAATGGCTGAAATGGAAGTCAGCTTCTATTTCAACCAAATTCCAACCAATGGGGGGGGGGGGGGGTATAGCTTTTGAACAATTTTGGGATGCCCAAAAATGGAGGGTAAAATTTCTTGAGGATGTGGTGCCTTTGGTGCATTACTGAAGAGCATGTTTCAGTTTCTTCGCCTTTCAGTTTTGCTCCAAAGACACAGAAAAATGGATAAGCAGTGCCTGTTTGCAATTATTCCACCTTTTTAGGCTCTACCCCAAGTATTAAGACTGTTGGAGTTGTTTTCTTTGTGTGACTTTAAATGTACAGGGTTCCATATACAATAGTGTAGAATGTGGGCCTTGTGTTAAATTTCAAACAAATAATTTCAAGCACTGCCTGAAATTCAGAATTATGGCTAAAGTAATGGCAGCTCCCCTGCAACAGATGTGATAAAGTCTGGAAAGAAGCAGATGGTGCAACCAGAGTGAGGTCTGTAAAAAGCCAAGTTGCTATAATACATCAGAAGAGCCAAGGCACCAGGATGTGAAAGCTCTTCTGTATTGCCAGCTCTTGTGGTTTTATAGCAAGTCTTGTTAATTCAAAAGCCCAACAGGTCCTGGTAAATTGGACTTGGCCGGTCCAAAAAAAGAGGAAGGTGCCAATGATACTTTTTGTAAAGTCACTTGTGTAGTTGAAGGGAAAGATGTTCTCTGCCTAAAAACCAGGTGAGTCACTGCCAGTCAGACATCACCAAGCTAGATAGAACAATGGTCTGACTCTCTGTGTTCTGTATAATAAAACCTGGCAATTGAACAAAATGTTCAACCATCATTATTATGAAAAAAACTGTAAAAATTACAAAATGAAAATTCCTATTAATGCACCCTATTTTTTATAATTTCCTTGGCTGAAGATAAAAAGCAATAAAAGATAAAAGCTTATCATGTAAGCTATCTTATGTCTTTGAAGATTCCGAAGATTAAGAGCTAAGATCTTGGATCAGGAAATGTATAGTATGATCCTTATATCAATGGGAGATACATTCTAGAGATAAATACATGAAATCACAGGTTTCAAATGCTATATTTTCAAGCTAAAAGTGAAATAAGAATATATGCTATCCCACCCACCCCACCTTATGAATGGGAGAGTAGTTGAAGGGAAGAATCACATGATGGGGTACAGGTTTACTCTCCCTTCCTTGGAGCCAAATCTGGCAGGAAGTCCAACATCCCCACTTCTCCCCCCCAATGTAGCAGCTGCTCAAAAATTTCTACCCCCACACAACATTTGATTTTATATATGAAGGTACTCTTCCAAGCAAACTGGATATATGCTACTTTAGATGGTTCTAGCAGGCCAAGAGGCAGTAAAACAACAACAACAACAACAACAACAACAACAATGCAAGCAATAACATAAGAAAACAAAAATAATGCAATTAATAACTTGTGGCCAACACCATCCTCTAACTCATGCCAATGACATTTCTAGTCTGTTTGGAAAATGGATTGTTACAGAAACATATTAAAATCATAGAGGGTACTTTCAATATCCTTTGATTTGTATACTCAGACTGGAGGGCCCATGACTGAGAGTTCCAGTTTGGAGGCATTAGAGCTGGAATAAATTTTGGCCCTGCTCCAAGAATGCTGGCTGAGAGAGAGTGCTTTTTTTTTTTTTTTTTGCCACCGCCGCATGCAAAGAACCAAAATGAAAAGAAAGTAATATAAAAAGTTGACTAACCTAACCCACCTGAGCTCGGCTCACAGGGATCAATGTCCTCATCATCACTGGGGCATTCGGCCGAGGCCACCAGGATGTCATCTGTGGTCTGCAAAGGAAAGAAAGAGCCCATTTGAATTAATCAAACTTGTTCAAGTATGTCCTCATCGATATTACTGTCCAGGTTTGCATCCGCAGGCAGTCATCCAAGATCTTCAGAGACACATAACCCCCGACCATTTTTTTAAAAATGATGATGTAAGTTGCTCTTTTGTACTCAATCTTGGATACAGATTATGTCACCACTCTGTATTTTTCTAAATAATGAGGTAATATTCTTTTTTTAATTGAGAACTAACACAGCAGATGTCCAATGAGACAGATGGTGTTGCTTTCTACCTCCCTGATTCTGACTGCAACACTGTTGGTCTCCAGTTTTATTTCCTCTCCTACACCTCACTATGTTTCTTGTATTTTCCTCTTCTTTCTTCAACATAGTCCTACCACATTTGGAAAGAAAACCCATTTTAAGCTTTACTTTGAGAAAAAGCTCTCCAGCCACTATTAACCAGTTCTGTCTTGTCTACCTGTTACCTTCATGTTTGTACTTATAGATTGAACCTTTTGGGCTCTAGAGATAGAACACTATGTTAATCAATGTCAGTTCTTTGGTGCCCTTAGATCCCACTTTTCTCCATATCTTACTGTGCCTTTGTCTCAATTCCTGAAGAAAAGTGGGGTACAAGTATAGCAAAGGAAGACTGTCAGCATCTGTAACTACAGATGAACTACAAATGCTCTGCCTCATATATGCTTACATGGTAACAAACTCCCACAGCATTCCACAAGTCCCACTCTGAATATTTTTCCTGAAGGCTGCAATCACAAATGTTTGTTCTTCTGATTATGAAGGATACTTTATACTCATAAAGACAAAGTAGGCAACATTTAAGTTCAATGGTTCAATATCTGTTTTAAGATACTGAACTATGGAATGGCTTCCATCTTTTATAACACAGATATAGAGCTTGTGAAGTTACTGTGAAAAGAATGAATGTGCTGACTCTAAATGAGACCCCAAGCAACACCTTGGCACATCTCAGCAAAGAATTGCCTGAACAAGTTATTATATTGCCATAATGGGGAACTTCTCAAGCTTTGCATCTCAGTTGCACTTCAGAAGGTGAAGTGGTTGAGCCCATGCTTTACATTCAGAACACATCCACCCCCATATTGAAATCCAGGCATCTTCCACTATAGGGCCATTGAAAAAAGGGTCTGGAAAATGGGCCAGTGCTGTGAAGCAGGAATGTATGAGAATTTCAATTGAATTTTCAAAGGGGTAGCTGTGTCACAGTGAAACTAGACATTAAATGGAATGCATATACCATGAGATAAAGCTGCTTTTCATCTTACAATGAGACCTTTTTCATATATGTCTTCAGCAGTCAGATTTGAAAATTAAGCCTGTGCTTAATTCTAACCTCCCAATAGCCATCCACCAAGAAAAACACACCAAGTATAGGAGAAATTGTTTAAAAAATGACCTGGTATGACAGTTATCCATCATCACTTGGGACGTACCTCAGTAAAACATGTAGTAAGCACACACTCTAGTTCCATCTGTATTTTGTACACCAAGGGCAGTTCCACATATCAGTAAATTCTGCTTCAACATGGGTTTAAAAAATCCAGGTCGGGACAAATTGTAGTTTGCACACCAACCACAAAAGTCAGTGATTTTGCGGCTGGGTGTCTATTGCTCCTGGAAGCATCTGGGAGAATACCCAACACCCTAATCCCTCCCCCCCCCCCCCAATCCCTTTTAAAAATAAAAGGACTTACCTAGCCTTCATTAGTGTTGTGCTGGAGCCCTCCTGGTGCATAGATATGATGTGCCAGAAGAAGAAAGGGGAGGAGCTGTTTCCCTCCCCCCCCCCCTTTTTCCTGTTGCATGATTCCTATGCACCAGGAGAGTTCTGGCACCATATTAATGGAGGCCAGGGAAGTTCTTTTATTTTTCAAAGGAGTTTGGGGGTAGGGGTGGGGAGGGGGTTGGTGTCATGACCGTTTCCCAAGCTAATTTAGATAGAAAAACATAGGACTACTGTCTGGACTGCCCCCTCAAATATCCAGAATTTTTGAGGGAGCGGTCCAGACAGCGGAAATAGTGGGGTTGCCCCATGCCTTCCAAGAAGGTGTTGAATAAATGAACTAACAAATTAATTTGCGACAAACCAGGGTTTTCCTTGTTTGTGGTGAATGAATTCATTTTTCTGTGGGACATCATTTGGGTGCCCCACTTTAAAATGTGGAAACTCCCACTTTAAAAGGGTTGTTTGGATGTGCCCCAAACCACTTAAAGGTAACCTTTTAAAATGTGGAATAAATACTGAGAACTGGGAAGCCCTGGCCCTTGAGGGTGAAAGTGAGAAACCTGCTGAGAGAAAGGTGTGTCAAGCAAACCCTGATTGAGACCACTCTCCATCTTGAAATCTCATTGTGACAGACCATACGCAATAGAGCTCTACACTCACTTATGAACACACTGCCAAGACCTTCCCCTTGGAAGACAATCATACTTGGCAATGAGTGATGCCTATGATGATGAACACCAAATAGTGTAAAGCCTTTGAAAATAACAGGGTTATTAGCATGTGAACTTTCATGGACAAACATGCATAAAGAGTACAATTAGTCAGATGCATTTTAAAATAACTTACCAACTTTTTCCATTTTTTACAAATGGAAGAAAAAAAAGATTTGAAAAATGAAGGAGAAATCAAAACTGAACAATACGTCTATTCTTACCACTGAGACCTGGGTTTATTTGTTACTCAGTTTGATGTTAGTCAAGCCCGAAATCTCCAAATCCAGATAGACAAAGGAATGTGAATCATTATTAGGTGGTTTTATCATCTTCATACAATTGTCACATTTTCTTTAAAGTCACATCTGACATCTACTTTACTTTTCCAAATACTAAAGAAACAAAAAACTAACATGATCCAGGACTGCACAATGCCAATGGAGCTGTGGACAACATTCTTTGAGTGCTTCAGTTTCTTTTCCTTTTTAATTGGAAGGTGAAATATAGATAAAAGCTCTGCTTGGCAAAAATGAATTTTGGTCACTATTAGAAGAACACATGAAAAATGCACACAATTTGCAGGGCTGTTGCTTTGACAGGTTTCCTTGAAAGGGGGGGGGGGGGTATAGAGAGCAAAGGAGTGTGTAATGTGTAATGAGATGACACACAGAGAGATAAAATCATAACAAGGTTTGCTCAGATTAGCAGACCTCTTGGGTAACTGGCCAAATTCATCATAATGGTTAACTTCTAAGACTTCTTTAAGAGTTTATTTATTTCAGATATTTATATCCCGTCCTTCCTGAAGAAGGTGGAGTTGTCAACTTTCCTTTACTACAGCTTCATTCCTCTGAGTGTTAATACAAGAGAGCTGGATGATTTCTGTGATGGGGGATATGCTTTTAAGGTTTGGTAGGATTATATGCAGACATGATGAGTGAGTCGGATAAAAAAAAAACTCTTGAGAGTCATAGCTTGCTGAAAGCCATACAAAGAAATTTCATGATGAGATGACTATGTTCAAGGTGCCTCAGTTTGGGAAAGTGAGCACATAAAGACACAAGTGGATTATGCATGGATTTAGAGAAATTGGGCAGGAGTTACAGCTGGACTTCTATCTATGGGAGACTGGTGGAGCTGCAACCATGGGGACAGTGAATCAATACGTAATTTTATGGTGGCTCTTCTCACAACTACTCTGAGTTGCATAGGAATTTGCCTAGGTCCTATTCACAATAGAGGTTTAGCACTGGGGCGGCTCTCCTATCACCTGAAGCAGCTTCGGAAACTAAGGATAGATCCCACACATCCACTCCAATTGTTTCCCAGTGTCTCGACTACTAAGGTTGCCTGTCGGGATGAGGTAGATCAGCTGTTCTTGTGATGCAGGAACAACAATCTGATTCTTAACATCAAAAAGACCAAGGGCTACTTCCAGACGGAAGTAAAACTCATGCTGAAGGGTGTTTAAAAAATCCACTTTGTAGTGGATTTTACCCCCCACACACAGCAACCCCAAAACACGGGCTTTCCCAGGGAAAGTGGCTACATGCCATCCCAGTTATTATTGGGATGGCATGCAGCCACCCCATAGTCACCCAAAATTCATTCTTAAAATGAAAGAAAAACCAAGAGGACACCCACCTACCTCACCCCCAAAGTAATCCCTTAAAAAAATGAAAACATATCTGGCTGCCATTATGTTTCTTCTCATGACCTCTTGGCAGGAGGAAATGATGTGCCAGGAAGGGGGTGGGTAGAGGAAAATCAGTCCACAGCCCCCTGTCTCCTGGCACATCATTTCCTCATGCTAGGAGGGTGTGAGGAAGAACATAATGGTGACCAGGTATGTTTTCATTTATTTTAAGGGATTATTTTGGGGGTGGGGTGGGATGGGTGTCCTCTTGGTTTTTCAAACTCCTGGAGCTCTCAAACTGAGATGGCAACCAGATGGATAGGACTGTATGGACTGACAATTGTGGAACTGGAATTTGACTATGAGATTGTGAAAAGCTGACCGTCAATGAGGTTTGCATTGGTTTTATTGCTTTTATTGGTTTTATGGTTGTTTTTGTCTATATTAATTACTGTTCTGTTAATTGTGTTATTGCCAGAATTGTTGTTTTGTTAACTGATGTTATTTTTGTTGTTGTTATGTGATGCGGGCATCGAATTGTGCCTTGCTTTTGTAAGCCGCCCTGAGTCCCCTCCAGGGTGAGAAGGGCGGGGTAGAAGCAACCGAAATAAATAAATAAATAAATAAATGGCTGTGGGGATTGGGCCCAAGTTACAACCTACAATGTCGCAAAGTTTTGTGCAGCAGCATACAAAATCCGCCAGGGAATGACTAGTTCCAAAAGTCAACTGTGTGTCCAGTAATCGTCTTCCCTGAATCTACAATCTGGTGATGGATCTGGACATTGTATGTTTTTACCCTGTTTCCCCTTCTGCTCCCTCACCCATATTGTGTTTTTAGTAGTTGTATTTATATTTTTAATGTACCAAACATGCCAGGTTTGTAAGGAAATGTGACACTATTTCCTGTGCTGGTCAATGACCGAAATAAATGTTTTGATTTGATTTGATTGGGCCCAAGGATTGTGTGACTCAGTCTCTGAGTCCAATCTGCCCAGGGCCTAAACCTGGTAAGACCAGAATCTTACCTAAGACGCAAATCTTACTAAATATTAAATTAATTTTGAACTTTAGTTCAGTTTTACCAAAGGCATCTTTTGAATGCCTCCACTAAAAACCAAGACAGGTCCTGGTATTTGGGCCTATCTGGCTGGGCCCTAAAAAGCTTATAGTGGACTACAGAAAGAATGGACCAGAAATTCAGCCCTTGGTCATAAATGGAGACCAAGTAGAGCAGGTGGCCAGTTTTAAGTTTCTGCGTGTCACTGTTAAGGGGGATCTGGCCTGAGGCCCTTATACGGCAGCACTGGCACCAAAAGGCACCAAAAGGCACCAAAAATTGAATGAAAAACTGCTGGTGACTTTTGACCATTGTGCTCTAAAGTGTGTCCTAATCTACTACATCTGCACATGTTTTGGTAACTTCACAGAGGCAGATAAGAAGATTCTCCAAAGGGTCACCACTACTGCAGAGAGAATCATTGGTTGTCCTCTTCCTCTTTGAAAGAACTTTATAGGTCCCACAGCCTTAAGAAAGCTCAGAGCATTCTTGAGGCTCCATCTCACCCAGAATATTCTTTTTTTTAAAAAAAAAAAATATTGCCTTATGACAGACAGTACATTGTGACAAAAACAATGACAAACAGACTGAGAGATTTAGTAGCTTTTATCCTAGAGCTGTGGCAATGTTGAATCCCATGGTTTCGCATTGATTGGGGTGTGTGCCGTGGTGGTTGGGGTGTGGAGGGATGAGTGCTTTGTTTTGTGGTGTGTGCTGGGGAAGGCATTTAATTTCATTGTGTAATGGCAAGCTATTCTATTCTATTCTATTCTATTCTATTCTATTCTATTCTATTCTATTCTATAAAGCTATTTTAATTGTGTGCACTGGAATTAAATCCCAATGAACTCAATGAGGCTTACTTTTAAGTAGGGATATATTTGATGGCACAATAAATTTATTAATGATTGTTCATTGTCACAAATCACATTGCTAATTTGATTCTATCTGTAATGCTGTACATATTGTCAT
Organism: Anolis sagrei; assembly: GCF_037176765.1. Classification (NCBI taxonomy): domain Eukaryota; kingdom Metazoa; phylum Chordata; class Lepidosauria; order Squamata; family Anolidae; genus Anolis; species Anolis sagrei. The sequence continues at coordinate 19,818,123 of NC_090021.1, read as the reverse complement.
ACTGTAGAAGTTGTGTGTTCCTGTGTGAATATGTGTTTTTATTAATGTCTTGTTAACCCCAGTCTCCAAAAGGAATATTGAAATCATTTGGTTAGCTCTTCCTATTTGAGGCTGGTCAGATTACATTCTGGAACTGAAAGATAACTTTGCTGAAAGCCAATACTTTGCTTGCAAAAAAAGAAAAGAAAGAAATAGGCTAAACTGATGGGTTTTCAAGCAGAAACCAACAGGGTATGAAAAATTAGGAGGGAGTTCATGTGGAAAAAAATAAAATTTCATTTCAGGAGGCAAGATTAACTGAGCAATTTTCTCGCCAAGACTGTGTAATTTAAATTTAATTTACTGTGTGTGAAGCTGATCTCTTTGACTGGCTGTTGAGACAGTTGTAGAAAGAAAACTCAAATATGTCACATTGATCAATATTATTTTCAAGCTTCCCTCTTCCTTGCACCTAGAACCTTTCGTACAACAGATCCATTTGTTCATTCTCTATCTAACATGATACAATATAGGTATGGGTGACATGTGGTCCTCCAAGTATTGTTGGATAGAACATTCACCAGCCTTGGTCAGTTATGACCAGGAAATGTAAGATCTGGAATATCAGAAGTTACTCATCTTTGAGTTGGGAGAGTTAGTTCAATTATGGGAATTTTGTTCAGCCTGAGAACTGCATTCAACTTTGAAGTTCCCAGATGCCATATTTCTATTGTGGGCAGGACAAAAAAACAAAGGATGGAAACAAAAATATTTATATATCTTATTTTAAGGGTCTTACTGCTAATAGAAGAGATGTTTCAAACTTGCAGGTTTGGGGTAGGGAAATATACAAAGGCTGAGAAAAACAACAAACAATATGACACTAAGAATGGGCATAGAGAAATTGGGAGGCCCCCATAAGTATCTGGGATTGCAGAGTGGTAGAATTTCTTCTTAAATTTCCATAAACCCAGCCTTGTGTGCCTTAAAGTTGTTTTAAACTTAAGAAATCCCTAAGATGAACCTATTACAAAGGGTACTTTGTTCAAAGGTTGATGCCTTTGCCTTTCTAAGACTGATGGAGAATGACTCTCACAATGTCACCATATGGCTAGGGTACCCATGGTTGAGCAGGGATTCAAATCTTTGTCTACCAAATTGTTATCCAGTGCTCAGAACACTATGCTACATGGTCTTTCTTAAACATAGCCTAGGCTTACTTCATTGTGAAGTTCAGGCCACACTGCTCTAGATTTCTAAAGAGTTATTCTCTTAGTATGCTAGGGAAGGAAAACATCAAAAATGATTATTTTTAAAGGTCTTTCCCAAGCATAAGGAAACGTTTATGCAGAGAATTCTGGACTGACAAGAATATTCAGTTTTGGGACCTATTCTGTACAAAATTCACTAAGAGTTGTGTGTGTGTGTGTGTGTGTAGGAAACAGAATCTTCTATGTAGGAAACAGCCACTACAAGAAAATAGCATTACTATGCCTACATATGTGAAAAAATGTCTTATATGAGAAACATGTTTGAATTTTGTGCACAGTAACTCTCAAATTGTGGATAGTTTTTGAAAACAGCATTGTTCTTTGCAGCTTCCTTTGAGAACCAGATGGTCAAGAATTGCATCCTCAGCACATACCACTGAAACTGGGACACTTTATTGTAGACTGGACCAATAAGGCTATTTATTAGATAAACTGAAAATAGGTAAATACAATTTTGGACTGGACAGGTCTGAAGACTATTCTCATAGGGCTCTTTTTATTATTTTAATCTGAAATCGTGAGACTAAAATAATGCAGAGGTGTGCACTTGCTTTGGAAACACACAAAGAGACATTAGCAGCACCACACTGAAAAGCCTTTCATATTGAGGTTAATCTTTTCAAAATTAAAAGTTGGCTGACAGTTGTAACGATGGGATTTAAAAATAATTTCTTAGTGGATCATGGCCCAGGTCTATCATGTATGAAATGTATTTAATTTCCTGGGGGAAACAGATGATATATTACAATGTTTCTGTGTTTTCTCCTTGGATGCCACAATTCCAGGTGCCTAGAAAGTCTCCCTTTTTCCTGCCACTGACTGGATCAACCTGAAACTGAAAAAATTAATCTGACTTCATCAGTTTCCATTTTTACTCCTTCTTTCACTAACAGCCATTGCCACTATAATGGGATCAACTAATGAGCCATGTAACTCTGTTCCTCATGCACAGCATGTGGTTTAGTAAATGAACTCCTGTCTTTTCAAAATAATAGCCACTGTTGTTTCAAACAACCATTTTCATGCTTCCTGTTTACACTACATAATTTTAACTCCTTGTTTCTACTTTAAACTGCCAATGAAATTTCGGGGTTTATAGTCTAATGATGCACTATAAATGCCAAGATGAGAATTCTAAATAACATGCATTTGAGTTTGGACTAAGGCTAAGTCTATACCAGCTGCTAAATCTGGGGCCGATATGGTGAATTTATGCATCGGACTGGCCTAGGAAGCAGTCAGACCCACCTGGCCAAACCCACTGCAGTGGTGCAGTGGTGTCTTCATGGTCCAGATTGCCAAGACTGCTTTGGTCCCACTGTACCATTACCTAACCCTCAATTTTGCCCCTGCTGCTCTGAGTCATCCATAGAGCTCAATCTGAGTTCCTGCCCATCACCATCATCCCATGCTGACATCAGCAGAGATGGCCACAAAGATCAAGGGGCCATTCTCTTCTCCTTCTTGCTCATCACACAGGTCTGCTGCTGATGTTGAGGAGTTCAGATGTAGCTCCGTGCACCGGCACAATCCAGCCTCTTTTGCTGCACTGATGAGCATAGTGAAAAAGTGATGGTATTGGTGCCCCATTCGGAAAGCGGATTATTCTAAATTGGACCTGATCCTGTTCTCCAGGCTTTGAAGACACAGAATATTTTGGAGGTTCCAGCTAGCTCTGGAGTATCTGCTGACTTTGACCAAAGGAAAAAACTCACAATATTCAGCTGAAGTTAGTGAATACTATGGAGCCTAGGATATTTTTTACATGTAGATTTGAACTAAGACTCTGGGAAACCAGGACTCAGATCCCTAACTGGTCATGGGAACCCACTTATTGATCAAAATCTCTCAGTCTCAGAGGATGACAATGGCAAATCTCTTTTGAACAAATGCTGCCATGATAGGTTCACTATAGACTTGCTGTGCATCTATAATGTCTTGAAGGCACATAACAGTAACAATAACTTTGGATCCCATAGCATAAAACTATGACAGTTGATGTGGAATTATAGTGCTATAATTATGTCTGGTTGAAGAGGTTCTCAGTTTCCTTTTGGGGAACAGACTACAGATATCAGGAATTATTCCTCCAAGGTCCATTTTGTCAGAGAAGCATAGTCCCTTTTTGGATGTCTCAAATTACAGAGAATTGGGTCACCTTGACAATTTTGAATATGTGGTAGAAAGATTTTGCTTATGGTCCTCACTGCTGAAGAGATTGCCCATTGTATGAATGAGGCTGTGCTGTATTCAAGCAGGAACAGAAACTAATAGCATAAGGCTGATTAATGGGTAAACTTCTCAGCAATCCCTTCAGAAATCTGAGCATTCATTTTTTAAATTGGAAATGGCCTTACCTCCACAGGGTTATTTAAAACACACACATTGCAATGATTAATGTATTAAAACTAAAGAAACCTACATCAGCGTTTAAGACCGAAACATTTGCTATGACTCCAGACTGAACTGGGCTCAGGAATTGTGTCTGAATTATTATATTGATTGTTACATTTCAGTGACTGTGGGCTGTTTCAGGCATTTTACTGGACAAGTGTTTATGGTTAAACACAATGGTCAAATTATAGTTTTATGTTATGAGAAGGAGTATAAGTAAAACTTACATATGTGTATTTTGCCTTCATTGTGGCTGCTAGCTATGTTGCTTAGTCCAGAAGCTTCCATTTTAGATTAACCACCATTTGCCAAATTAATCAGACCAACTAACTATGGTTAATGTTAACTATTGTGTGGTGAAACTAGGAAACTACAAACCACAGTTGGAAAATATGACCTATTTCAATGAGCCAAATTAACAAAACAGTCACCCCACCATATTCACTGGGATTAGGAGCACAAATCCCCATGAAACTGAAAATATGTGAATAAAGAAATTGATTTTTTCTCCCCAGAAAACACCTTTCAATACATTTCTATGTTTTCCGGCATGACTCTATTGTCAATTTCTGCTGAAAGCTGACCACAGAATAGCATTGGAGAGCATAGAAATTCCTATGAGAGGTGTTCTCTCTAGAAATTTCTGCCTTCCAGCATGACTGGTAGAAGTTCACCATAAAGTCATACTGGAGGACCTAGAAATGCCTAGAAAGAACATTTTTAATCAAATCCATGAAGAATCAAAGTTCAAAACTGCAAATGTGGAAGGACAACTGTAGTTTAAAGTTTACATGTGAACCTATTCATGATGGTGTTGAGAACAATTTATATCCTACTGTTTTCTCAGTTCAGTATTTGAGATGGTTAATGAATGCTCCCACAAATACAACTCAGCATTCGCAATATACTTATGTAAAATACAATTAAACAATTAATGGAATTAAAATTAGTTAAAACTATGACCATTAAAAGAAAACAATAAATGTAAACATGGCATGTTTTGAAAGACCCTCCATCCCTGAGCAATCAATACTGAAATAGAAAAGATTTCATCTGCCTGTGGAAGAATAGTAAGAAGGGTGTCAGCCTAGCTTCTTTATGAAGGTACAGTAGAGTCTCACTTATCCAACATAAACAGGCCAGTAGAATGTTGGATAAATGGAAATGTTGGATTAAGGAAAAGTCTATTAAACGTCAAATTATGATTTTACAAATTAAGCACCAAACCATCATGTTTTACAACCAATTGCCAGAAAAAGCAGTTCCGTACACAGTAACATTATGTAGTAATTACTGTATTTATGAATTTAGCACCAAAATATCACAATGTATTGAAACAACTGTGGATCTAGGCATGAGACAGACTGAGTTGGAGAATACAGAATGTTGGATGAGTGAAGGTTGGATATGCGAGACTTTACTGTAATTACAGAACAGTAGTTGCCATCAAGAAGATCATCTCACATGTTCCCAGCAAATACACCTGTTAAAGTGGTCAGACAGACAGAAGGTAAAATAATTCTGGATCAACTGAAATGGAAGCACAGCCTTTCAATGTTGTCCACACAATCACTATGGAGAAAGAGGGAGGAGGGTACAAAACTTGAGATTTTCATTATAGCTTGTTCTCTCCATTCTTACCCATAGCTTAATGTTGTGTGCAAACCGTCACAATATCGAACCATGCTTCTCAGCTTATCATAATGGTTCAGCATTAAATTATTTAACTAGTAAGAATAATGCTTCTTATGAAGAGTAGAGCACTTTGAGCTAGATGACCAAGAAGAATGAGAAATGGAAAGGAAAGTTATGGGCAAGCTGAAAAACTTCATGATATTTCATCTAAGATTTCTCAAACATCTACACAGTGTTGCTTACTGAAGTTAATGACACAGTTACCATTGATTTTGATATCTCTGAACTGCACTCATTTAGTGAAGACACTTCTGTTTGCTGGGAACATGTGACTGCACTTATTTTGTGCAGATCGATGAAATGCAGGGTCACTCTCTGTATTGAATCAAATGTTCAGAAACATGCATAATCAGAGAGTATTTGGTGCCTGCTCTTTCTGCACATCCAACTTCCACTAAAGCTAATGGGCATTTAGATACACAAGTACTGGAAAGAGAATGCATTTAATTGCCTTCCAATTAGAAGAACATGCTTCATTAGCTCTGCTGTTTTGCTAAAGCTTGTTTTCATGAAATGGCTTCTACTTGTGGAAAATTTCACCCAGGTGTTTGAACCTGTTTGTTTAAATCAGGATTTCATTTCATCCCAACAGATTCCACATCAACAATTTTCAATCTTAAAAAGAGAAAAATAAATAGCACCTAGAATCACAGAATTGGAAGAGACCACAAGGGCCATCTAGTCCAACTCCCTGCCATGCTAATTAAAAACATGATGCAAACTGTATTTCATATTGATAAAACAGATATGATCTATTGCTTAACTTCAGGTTATTTTGTATTCCCATGATAGGGAAAAATAGATATAGACTAAATGAAGTTTATATCTGAGTTACATTTTTATCTTTGGGGATATTTAAATACTATTTGTAAAATTAACATCAGGATGGGAAAATTGTGACCTGTGAGCTACATGTGGCTCCCACTTATGTTTTTTTTTGGTGGGGGGTGGGTGGGGGGTTGGTTTTTTGTTACCTTTTTTCCGTGTCAGAAGCAACGTGAGAAACTGCAAGTTGCTTCTGGTGTGAGAGAATTGGTGTCTGCAAAGACGTTGCCTAGGGGATGCCGAGATGATTGATGTTTTACCATCGTGTGGGAGGCTTCTCTCATGTCCCTGCATGAGAAGCTAGAGCTCGACAGATGGGAGCTTACCCCGCTCCCTGAATTCAAACCACCATCATGTCGGTCGACCAGTCCTGCCAGCACAAGGGTTTACCCCATTGTGCCACAAGGGTCTCCGGTTACTGAAATACCTTCAAACTCTAGGGGATGGGGGCAATTTTGCCATTCTTTCATCCCCTATCTGTTTTAGGCTGTGGAGCTATCTTTTTAAAAGAAAGTAATAAACCAGAAGTCAACCTGCTATGGATCTCTGTGGATCATTAGGTCATTTGTAAAGCTCCGAAATGATCACTAATGCTCTGGTACTTGGTGATGGTGGTTTACTCATTTCAGTTTGAGTCTCACTTATAGAGTGCTATCATTCTGTTTTTGTGGCAAGATATATTCAGAGGAAGCTGGGCACTACTTCTAAAGCTGGGAGACTGTGTCTAGCCTGAGGTCACCAAGTAGGTTTCAATGGCTGTGCGGATTCAAACCTTGTCTCTCTGCATTCTAGCCAAACATTCTGGTCAAACTTGCTCTCACATTAGATCTTTTTGGTGGTTGGTGAAAATAAATATACTTACTTTCTTTTTCCTTAGAGTATTACAACATTCATTTCTCTGTCTCAAGTTTAATAACAGTGAGTTCTTTAAAAAACCACAAAAGTGCTCTGAGAACCTTGCTCCATTCAACAAGATTCGTTTTTCCTACTGCATTGTATTACCTGGAGGTGGATGGTTACCTCCTGGTTGTTTTCCACTAAGTAACCACATTCCCAACTGAAAGAGGGAACCTTGGATAAGGGTCTAGAGCTGGAATAGTAAGGGGTCATCAGTCCCTCAGAGGGCCCCATCCAAATTATGCCCAATGTCACCTATGGGCTGTGAAGGACCCACTTCCATGGTTGTGGCCCTCTCTGAACCCTTTTAGGTTCAACTGAGGACTTCTTTCTAGCAGAAAATGACCCAGAAGGTATTTTAGATTTAGAAAACCTACAAACACTTGCCATGTGCTACAAAACCAACCAAGGATCTATTTATCTCATGATTTCCCTCGAATCCACCAAAATGGCCCTGAAGATCAAGGCACATTTTCCCCATATTTGGTTAATATACATTTGCTCTGGATGCATTGAATAATATCACAACTGGCTTTAACAAGAACTATGTGTGTGTGTGTCAAAATGAAAGGTATCACTATACTGAAATTCAACCAGGTATTTTGTTTCATAATGGAAAAAAAACTGCAGGTGTAGACCTGAGGGAAACAGACCTTGGAAAATCTTAGAATGTTGCTATAGCAATAGTCTGGGAAAATATATCTATGAGCTTCATTGTAGCTCTTGAGTATGCAGCTGAGTACAAGAATGTAGGTTCCCTCTCACTGGCTGCACAATGTCTGTAAGCTTATTGTATGAGGATAAGGCCTGCAAATTACTGCCACTATAACTTAAGGCTTCAAGTAACTGGGGACTGAAAAGTATTCAATTTATTTTGTTGAATTTCCTAAACGCTGCATTGCTTTTTAGATCAGGGCATTCAATGGACTGTTTCATTTATTTTTGCATTAAAATGAAAGAGGGCTACTTAAAGATAAAAAAGCAAACCATTATTTTTACCCTTTCTCTGTGGCATTATTATGCATTCCTATAAGGCAGACATATTTTGTGCTTAAAATGCTATCTCTACTGAAAATGATATGAATTTTTCCCAAGGCAAAACAGGGGAAGAGAAAGAACATGATAAACAAGCATTCTGCAGGGAGTTAAAACAGAACAATGGAGATAATTAGGGGGTTTTGTTGGACTTCAAAATAAATATACATTTACACTGCACACTGTTGCCTACATGTTTTAGAGCACAATGCCAATCAGGCTCTATCAGCATTGACAATGATCAGGGATGATAGAAACTGTAGTGGAAACCCAGGGATGCTTGTTGGGGACAAGGCAAACAGTGCAATATAGCTGTGAACTGAGATAACCATGGAATGGATGAGTAGACATACCATGGATGAACAATGCATCCCTCCTAAATATGTTCAATTACTAACAAAATATTATTTATTTTAATATAAATTTTAATTATATACATTAACAGCTTACAGTGTAACCAAAACACAAAACAATGAACATTTTACAAACACATAACCCCACCACCAAGGCCTGGACAAGTATCATTTCCTTTGCAATAAATTTATGAGTCTATTAGTAAACAAATGTCATATCCAAAATTTTGGACCAACAAGATTGTATTGTTTTCCCTTATCACTCCCTAAAATATATTTAATGAAAACCGACCAATATGAATCAAATTCTGATCTATTAATTTTCTTCCTGAACACCCTCATTTCCATTGATAGTTTGTCATTTAAGGTTACGGTCCATACCTCCCCATACCATGCTTCCAGCATGAGATTGGTTACCCTCTTCCAATTCCTTGCAATTGTAAGTCTCTACACTGTAAGTAAAACAGACACCAGTTCTTTTTTTCTCTTTCTAAGTTCAATTTTGTGGCATCCATTAATAATTCTAACCTAGCATCTGGGGAAATGTTTAATCGTGTAATGTTACCTATTTCCATAACAATATAATTCCAAAAACTCTTCAGCTGGGGGCATTCCCGCCATAAAGGAAAATATGTCCCTTTGTGCATGCCGCACCTCCAGCAGAGGTTACTTTGCTTCCTGTCCATCTGCTGTAATTTAACTGGTGTGGTATATCATAGCTATATGACTTTATACATGTTTTCTATTAATCTGATAAACAAATTCTTAACCACTCTCCACTTTAGAACCCTTTTCCAGTCAAGATCCATCAGAGACCCTAGATCTTCTTTTCATACCTTTTCTAACAACCCTATTTCCTCACCTGTTAACCCATTGTATATATTCCCAATTAATCCTTTCCAAGGTATTTCTTGCTTTTTAAGTTTACTTAGCCATTATTCTTATTTATTTAACTCTCTAACACATTACACTTGATGTTAGCCAAAAGGCTGAGAAGCAATTTAACTCTACATATGGGATTTTTACCTAACCAGTCCTTTTCCCATTTATATAGCTGCTGCCTCTCAAACCAATTCAGGACACCTTGTTGCTCTAATTTATTAAATTTGCCCACTGAATTTTGTATCCATTCCTTCCAAGAAAGAGCTGTTTCTACTTCCACTATTTTTTTCTTAAGTTTAACTCTCAGGTCTTGTGGGAAATTTTCCAGTAAAACTATTAGGGTTAGGGGAGAAACTCCTGGGAATATCTTGTTTTTTAACTTAACCCAAGTCTCCATAACATCTTTAGCCAGATTATTTTTATACCTCTTAATTACTTTGCCTATTTTTGACATGAAAAACATTTTCCCATAATCTCTTTACAAACATTTGCCTTCAAGTTTCTGCCAGATTAATTTAGGTTCTGAGAGCAGCCTAAACACACTTTTTATTATATGCGCCTGATAGTAGGTTTTCACTTCTGGTATTCCTTATAAAATATTAAAGATGCCACTTCTACACTGATATTTCTTGGCTCTAGGGAAATATATGAGCTTTTGGGGCACCCGATGTCCCCATAAAATATGAAGTAAACACTACAGTTGCACAAATCTGGAGATATCTGAGCTAGTAAATAAATTCAATTATCCTTTCTTATAATAGATGTACTTGGTACTTATACTTGGTTAAACATAAAAAAAACCAAGATTCTGGCAGCTGGACTAAATGATAACTGGAAATAGAGGGAGAAAACATGGAGGCAGTGGCAGACTTCATATTTCTAGGTGCAAAGATTACTGCAGACACAGACTGAAGCCAGGAAATCAGAAGATGTTTACTTCTTGAGAGGAGAGCAAAGACCAATCTCTATAAAATAGTGAAGAGTAGAGACATCACACTGGCAACGAAGCAATTGCATTCCTCGTAATAACCTACAGATGTGGTAGCTGGACCATAAGGAAGGCTGAGCGAAGGAAGATAGATGCTTTTGAACTGTGGTGTTGGAGGAAAGTTCTGAGAGTGCTTTGGACCTCCAGAAGATCCAACCAGTCCATACTTCAGGAAATAATGCCCAACTGCTCATTGGAGGGAAGGATATTAGAGGCAAAGATGAAGTACTTTGGCTATGTGATGAGAAGATAGGAAAACTTAGAGAAGACAATGATGCTGGGGAAAATGGAAGGAAAAAAGAAGAGGGGCCAACCAAGAGCAAGATGGGTGGATGGTATACTTGAAGTGACTAGCTTGACTCTGAAGGAGCTGGGAGTGGTGACGGCCAACAAGGAGCTTTGGCGTGGGCTGGTCCATGAAGTCATGAAGAGTCAGAAGTGATGGAATGAATAAGCAACAAAAACTTGGTATTAGCTCCTTAGTTCCTTCTAACTACCAGAATAGCCATGGTTGCTACTATTTAGCTCTGCTATAAGAGCAAAAGTGAGAGGGGAGAAGTAGGCAGCTTGCTCTGGGCAAGAAAATATTTCCTGGGTTCTGATGCTCTGCTGATAGGGAAAGAAGATCCAATCTATATGTTCTTGGGTAAGTTGGTGGGATGCAATCAATTCTCTTGCTCTTCCCTCACCCTCACAAGCATCATTATAAAAACTCAGAGAATGACCTACACACAAACACACACACACACACGCACACACACATATATATAATCCCAGAAATTCTTTGAACAAGCTCTGAAAAACACATGTTGTTTTCTATTGCGAGCTATGGGGAACTGTCTCACTCCTATACCATATTGTTATCACAGATATCACTGAAATAGGTCCTGAAAATTATGCCACCTCCTCCATTTTGTGTGTGTTATTTAACCTAAAACTACTATTGCATTCTTGAAATGTCTTCTTTGGCAAAAACAGGGTTGGGCTTGGCTTGTGTCTGTTATTTAGCTACAGCAACACAGGGTTTTTTTTCCTGCTTAAAATCCATCAGGGTTTAAAGCGTCCTACATAAAATGAGGCCACAGGGGAAACTAACTACCTTTTGCATTTGCTGCTAAGATGCCAAACACAGAAGAACCCAAAATATACTCACAGACCCTCTTACTTTTAGCCTCAACGATTCAACTGTTTCAGTGCTTAAAAATACACTTTTCTGTCTGAATGGCTTTTCCACCTCACAACATCCATGTATTTATGGTGTGCCCTGCCTGCCTTCATGCCAACAGCGGGGACGCTGCTGTTCTTGCAACTGTGCCTTTGGAGCCGTCTTCAGTGGCAATGCTTGAAGTAATTGCACAAGATGCAACATAATTATTCATGCAAATTCCTTTTCAGACATTTCAAAAAACCTGTTTCATTAAATGTGGATGAGCAGTGCCGAATGGCTTATTAACACTGGCACCCTCTAAATGTGCCAGCCAATTTACACTGTATTCCTATGCATATTGGAAGAGCATCTTTTTAAGTGGATTACTGGGCTAATCAGAGTTAATCCATCCCAGATACAGAACACCTCTCCTTTGGCAGTCCTTGGGCAAACCCAAACTAGTAGGGAATGGTAGTATTGGAGTTTTCATGAGATCACAGCACTTTTCTTGTATGTACTTATTAATTCTGTTTTAAATGTGGTTTTAAGTGTATATTGTTAAGGCATCGAATGGCTGCTTGGTTGTAAGTTGCTTTGAGTCACCTTCAGATTTGAGAAAGGCGGGATAGAAATATCGTAAATAAATAAATAAATACATTTTCCTCATTAATACACTATAGTACTTTCCTGTCATGTGGGTTGGTTGTTGTGTCTTCAAATAATTTCTGATTCATGGTGATCCTAAGACAAACTAATTGTGGTATTTTCTTGTTGCCCTTGTCTTCCTTTAAGGTTGGGAGAGTGGGGCTTACCCAAGGCCACCCAATGGGTTTCCATGGCTAAGCAGGGATTCAATGAGCCATAGTCCACCTTTCAAAACATTACCTCACATTGGATTTGTGTAACTGACTTTGCCTAAATGGCACTTCTGCCATTTGGTCCCATGGACAAGGAAAAGTACATGTGTGTGGTACATAGAAATATACCGTCACTACTGTTGTTCTTAATTTCCATAGCTGGGAAGGAAAGCTAGGTTGCTAGGTTGAAAACTGGAGATGACTCTTGTGCCTTCTATTGTTGTGTGGAAGAGAGCATTTCAGCAACTGTTGCTTCTCAAGCAACTAGGGAACAAGAAAGACCTGCTGAAGCTGTTTCCTACAAAACCATTAAAGATACAGCTTTCTCCATTTTTCTTTTATTCCGGCCAGCCTATTGCAAATAATTCATTGGAATTATTTCTTTACCTTAATTCACTTAAGTGGATACCTTAATCCACTTTTCCTGCAATAAATTTACCATTCATTTTTTTTTACAATGTTAAAATGACATATGCTGTCATTTGATGGCTTCTCATTATGACAAGCCATTACTGAAACCTCTTAAGTAGTAACTCAAAGCTCAATAATTTAAAGCACAATTGAAAGAAGGAACTCATTTGTGGAGTTTTAGAAAGCATTGTAGGCTCATTGAATCAGATTCCCTTTATATTTTAGCATCCATGGGTTTGTGTGGCCACTAATATTTCTCAACTCCAGATGTGGGGAGAAACAACCTTGCCTAAGCTCTCCACTTGGCCTACTTTTCTACATTTCATCCATGTGTTCAACCATGTGCAGTTTGCACTCAGGTTAGCTCCCCCACTCAGCCAACCTTAGCCATGGCTTTACCTTCTCTGTCATCCCCTGATAACAACAGAATCTGCAATGAAACCATCTCACAGTGCTGGTTTCCCACCCTAAAGGAGGCATACAAAGTTGTTCTGCCTAAATACACTATAATAGGATTATGCTAATAATCAAACCTCGGCTGCATGCCTTGATTTGTACTTTAGGCAAGTTGTTACGACTTGTGCATCTGTTTAACTTTGGAATCGCAGCAAGCACCGAGGCATATGCATGTAAAACAGGAAAAACTGAACAAAAGCATCATGTCTCCCCACCTATCTAAAAAATGTGAAGAAAGAAAAGACGCCACTGCGATTTGCAAAATCCGGAGCATCAAGGACAGACTTCTCACCACATCACTTTCAATTACATAAAGCACTTGATGCCTATATTCCTGATTAAGTGTGTACTTTAAGTGGCAATAAAGATAATTTGACTCCATTTTACTAACTTATAAATCTGACCTTAGTAATAAGAGCCTGAGACACCTGAATCAGTACAAGAACAGCTGTGGATTGAGTTGACTCCAGGTTTATTCTAAAGAACACAATATTATTATTGGTTAGCATATGACCTGCTTCTCTCAGCCAGAGATAAAGCACATTTAAACTTCATCTCATTCGATGAGAGAACATTAAGCAGCTGCTCTGCGGCCTTCTTTGGATCAATAGGGCTTAAAAGTGCAGAACATTGGCTGGGTCAAGCACACTCTTTTGCCCACCAATCAGTTTATATAAATGCACAGCAACCTGTTCTTGAACTGAGAGTCATTTCCTACAAAAAGGCACCACTTCAATATGAAACTGAACACAAAATGGAGCTGCACGGCTACACTAGTTCAGGGGCATTACAATAAATCATAAAGCGTCTCAGCATATCAATGAGGGCAATATCTAGTTCACATTTCAGTGTGAATGTGCCAAATTTACACTTTTCTTGAGCTTCTCCAGACAGTGAAACATAATGATACATTTCAAAATGTTTCAATGTGGTGGCCAGGGCTTCCTAAATATGGACACAAAAGTGTGTATAAATATTTTTATTTTATAGAAGCCACTTTATCAGAAAAACCACCCTCCCAAATGTGTATGCTTGGAAAAATGTCTGCAAAAATGCATTGTATATATACTGCTTGGAGAAATGAATGAATGAATATGCAAACATACAATATATATGTTGACAAGATGTTGACAAGCTGGAATGTGTCCAGATGAGGTGACAAAAATGACCAAGGGTCTGGAGAACAAGCCCTGGAGGAGTGGCTTAAAGAGGTGGGCATGTTTAGACTGCAGAAGTGAAGGCTGAGAGAGGACATGATGAGGCCATGTATAAATATGTGAGGGGAAGCCATAGGGAGGAGGATCAAACTTGTTTTCTGCTGCCCTGGAGACTAGGACACAATGGAACAATGGCTTCAAACTACAGGAAAGGAGATTTCACCTGAACATGAAGAAGAACTTTCTGACTGTGAGAGCTGTTCAGCAGCGGAACTCTCTGACCCAGTGTGTGGTGGAGGCCTTCCTTTGGAGGCTTTAAAACAAAGGCTGGATGGCCATCTTTGAAAGCAATTTTCCCGCTTCTTGGTACAATGGGGTTGGACTGGATGGCCCGTGAGTCCTCTTCCAACTCTATGATTCTATGATTTTTTATAAAATGGATGTGGAAGAGGACAAAAAGAGTCAAATGCAGCTCATTCAAACTTTAGAGCTTTGGTCCATTTCTAGCCAAGTCACACCAAAAAGCATAAATGAATTTTAAAAATCCCTGAATTTGATGAGAATTATCACAATCTGTTTTGTCCAGAAACTGTTTTCTATACAGGCCACAGCTTTTCACGTACAAAAAACCCCCTAAATTTTATCTACAGAACATTCCCCCCTTTTTTCCCACAGAAAATTCTGTTTTCTGTGTAAAATAATCACATACAACTTTGGATGTGTTGAAAGTCCCAAATTGCAAATAGACTTCAAAAACTTAATATTTCTTTTCTCCAGTAGGAAGAAAATTGCTAAATTACTCATTGTTTCCTTTGGGGAAAAAACTTAGTGAAGGACTGCGTCTCTATTAAACACATCCAAAGGAGCATGTATGTGTCTAGTCAAGCTTACATTTCTGAAGATCTTCCTGTGGGCAATGAAGCAATTTTAATTGAGATTTCACATATGTTCCCTTCAATTTGACAGGCAGAGTGAGTTTTTTTAAAAGTCAGAGTAAAAGAAAACACGTTACAAAGCTAATTAAAAATGGTTAACTTCTAGGTGGCTGAAACAATAACCTGTCAGTGACCTATCAGCATGAATTCTTCAACAAAGCTTTGCTTGGTTTCACAGATAAACCTGTTGTTCCATGCTATCCCGTGACACCAATTAAAAAATTAATTTGCTTTAAAAAGCAATCGTACCTGCCGAAGAGGATAATGGCAAGATACTCAATTCTTTTTTTATTCCATGCACAGTAGGCTATAAAACAAGGTAGCTTTTTAATGCTATTTCCTAGGGCGTTGCATGTACAGTCATACTTAGCATTTCACAGCTGGTTTCACAAGATGTATGATTATGCTGCTTGGAATTACATTTGGACACAAATTCAAAGCACTATCAGAAGCGGATACTCATAATGGAGTCAGGATTGAACAGACACTACCAATGTTTGCTAGAATCGCTTGCATAAGATCCATACCAGACATTCAGAAAACATCAGAGCAAAATATTTGTTTTACTTAATCAACATTCTGAAAGATGAAGCATGAGCACATGAGTTAAATACCCACAGTAACAGTCCACCTACTGGTCTATCTAGCTAATACACTTGTGATCAGAATTCAAGATGGTTGTGTTGATGTTCAAAGTTCTAAAGGCCTTAGCATTCAACGTGAGGGAATGTCCTATTTAAAATATGGCAGGAATGATGTCCACTGGTGTGCCCCACTATCCACCATCAGTAGAGAGGCAATACAACAAGGGAGGATTTGGAAGATGGCCTTATTTGCTGTAGCACCCATTCAAGGAACATGCTATCCTCAGAGACCAACAATTGACACCAATAATGGGACCTTTTTAGGTTTTAGACACATTCCATCCCAATGTGTACATAGTGTCAACTTGGTTTAACCTATTATTTTAATCTATCTGGTTTTGAACTTATCAAACTGTTTTATATGATGCGTGGGTATTTAATTTATTGTCTACCTTTGGTAAAGTGATTTTATTGGCTAATATCCTGAGATCCTCAATATAAGGTGAGACACAAATATTTTAATAAACTTATAAATGCTAAGTAGCCCAGAGCTATCTACTCATGTTGGCCCTCATCCTCATGCTTTCATAGACGTTTAATCCCCACCTATCCTTACTTTCCTGTTATTGTTTTGTTCTCAGCACATCATGCTTTTTTGTGACTCTCAGAGTCTTTAGGGATTTGTGTGTGTGTGTGTGTCTTCTGACTCAGAAGGACAGTCCTTTCAGACAAGATCACACAATAGATGTTCATCACTCAGTGACATCCTAAAGTTATAACACATTCCTGGCTCTTCATCTCCTTTTGTACACAAACAGTCTGGTGGAGATGAAAAGTTCTGAAAGGTGGGGCTAAATCAGGGCTGAAACTATTAACCTTCAGATACATGTGATATAGCTTGGTTGCTTGTCATCATCTGGATGGGATGGAGTTCAGTCCAGAAACTTATGGAAGACTACAGGTTTCCTAATATATAAGTGATGGTGTTGATTCATCTATGAATTAGGAATTCCTGTCCTTCTCATCATTGCCACACAAATAACATGCACCAGTTCACTTAGAATAAGCTCTTCTAGAGGTCTGAGTAATTTTAATAAGGCTTTAATAAGACTGCCAGGTTTCTAGGTTTGGGGATGCACATTCCCCATAAAAATTGGGTTGAGAAGCAAACATAAAAAACCCCACTATTTTTTAACCTGGAAAACGTGTTTAGAAAACTTGTAAGTCCTCCAGCATTATTCTAGGTTCAGTTTCCAGGCATTGAACCATGCTGGAGGATGTACAAATGCCTGAAAAACCATTTGCTGTAGGAATTGCTAGGTTCACCAACACTGAATGTGAAGTTTTAATGCATTTTAATATTTTAATGTTCAATGTTTTTAATAACACAAATTGTTTAAGTTTTTTTAAAATTCTTATATTTACATTTTAGTGAATGTTATTGTTTTAATTTGAATTCTTTCATATTTATTGTTAGTCACCTTGAGACATTGGGAGAAAGATGGGATAAAAACAAAGCAAATAAATAAATCACATACACACATATGCACACACACCTAGAAACCTTTCTTACATTCACTGCAAAACCCATGGCAGTAGCAGAATGTTTGATACTATCCCTCCCCTCTGGCAATCTCTGTACTGCTGCAGAAGCATCCTTAGAATGAAATACACTGCTGAGCAAACTGTTTCTGGATGATTTCCTCTAATGGGATGACAGAAGGTGACAAATGCTAGGTGTAACACATGCATTCACTAGAGCCAGTCTCCTCCTATTCCATTTCTTCTTCTCACATGAACCCTGGCAGTTGCTAGTAACATAGCCTGCTACTGGATGCTTCCTAGAGACCACCTGCCATTGTTCCATTAACCAGTACAAATAACTACACACCCAGACCAGATTGTTCCTCTCTCATGAGCTATTGCTTTGGAGACATAGCAAAAAAAACCCAAACTTTTAAATACAGTTCCAGTATGCCAGTATGTTGCTGCATCTAGGAATTGATCAGAACAGAATTGCAAAATTTCCCAGCCATTCTCCTTAATTATTAGTGGTATGCAAAGCTATGAAGTTCAGCTTTGTAATTTGGAGATTCATATGATCTGTTAACACAAATCTTCAAATTACTATTAGGAAAGGGTCTCCTCCAAAGCATTATGAAATGAAACACAAGCCTCTAAAATTTTCAGAGAAATTTGTAAAAATGTGTTGTTCTCGAACTTTTTCCCCCAATTTAACATACTTTATCATCCATAATTGTCTGGGGGGTGGGTGGGCTGATGTGATTGACAAGGGCAACTACATGCTGCCACCCCCCTTGTCAACTAAATAGAAGAAAGACAATCACATGACTTTCTGCAAAGCTGGTCTGTCCCTGTGTCTTTGTGGTGTTTGCAGGAGAGAGATAAAGACGTGTGTTTGGAGGTCCACTCTGTTTCTCTGTGTTTTTTTAAAACTTAAACTTTTTGATAATTCTGTTTCTTTCTGTCCCTTCATATCCAGTCTTTAACCTTCCTCTGTTGAAATTATCCAGCCCCAAACTTATATTTTCCAAAATTCCCTTAGCTATACTCCCTTTTCCAGCCACACCTTCCCTTCAAATCCTTTTTTACCAGCTTACAAAGAGTGCTTATTGCTTATAAGTTTCATTCACATGAAAGTGATCACATTGGGATTGTAACAAAGGCAGCCCTGTTCTTTTGTGTCACACTTTGAGTTGATGCCTCTTGTAGTTTTTTTTAAATCAAATTCCTAAAAGTCAGTAGATGAACGGATTTTTCTGAAACTTGGCCGGCTTGCTGATCTGCTTATCTTATATCTTGTCTCACTGTGCAGAAATTCAAGGGGATAACCCTATATATATATATAGATAGATAGATAGATAGATAGATAGTTTACAAGTGCCAAGTTTATCCTCATAGCCATAACAATGACAGAGTAACAAGCTTCCAACCTTTCCCCATTGGTGCTAATGGAACAAATCTTAATGAAGCAATTACAAAGCTTTGGGTGGATGGGGGAGGGATTACGAATTGGAACAGGGCCCCTTCCAATCTTTACGTAATGAAGCAGGGGCCATCTAAATCTCCAAAACAAATAACTAATTGGATTTCAGCCATTTCACACACCTCTATTATTTATACCTTTTGAGGGGGGGGGGGGCTTTAGTGGGCTCAACAGAAATTAAGCCTTTTCATATTAGTTTTCAGAAATGTGTATTACTAATTATGTACAAGAATGAATGAATACATGCATACTCACACATATATATGCACACATAAACACACAGACACGTGTGTGTGTGTGTGTATACATAGGAATGTGGTGTCTATGTATGCATGTATTTTTTTTTAATAAGTATGAGAGTCAATGTGTCATAGTGGTTTGAGCATTGAGCTGTAGAGCTCAGGAGACCAGTATCTGAATCCCCACTTAGTGATAGAAACCCATTGAGTGACCTTAGTCAAGTCAGTCTGTCAGTCTTAGAGGAAGGCAATGACAAACCTCTTCTGAACAAATCCTGCAAAGAAAACTCTGATAGGTTCTCCGTAGGATTGTCATAAATCAGAAATGACTTGAAGGTACTCAACAGCAGCCATCTCTTCCCTTTATATCAAGGTGCACATGTTTTTACATGTTGAATAAGTAAAAAAATGCTTCCTTTGTTTAAAATGCATTTAAAACAATGCTCTTTTTGTATGATTCAGACCAATGGAAAAAGTATGCAGAGCACGGAATCTTAAAAAGTTAGAGTAGATCACACGGACCAAATAGCATACCCCTTGACCATGTAGGAATACAAAGCACTTCTAGCAGAAGCCCATCTAGCCTCTCCAAATATGGCAAGTAAACCATCTTTCTGAGGCAGTTGGAAAGCTCTTTCAATAAAAATTCTTCCTAATGTTAAGTACATATATAAATATGATAGTGCTAGGAGGATTAAAGGTAGAAGCAGAAGAATACGTAGTAATATGGGAATCCATCTATTTCTGGTTTACATCAGTTTCATAAAGCACTAGCATTCTAAATTGCCTGGTTGAGACAGGTGCACCCAAACTTTTATTTAGAATATTTATACCCCGTCCATTCTCAATCTCCGAGGAGGGACTCGGGATGGCTTTTGGTGATTTGCAACTGTACTTGAAGCCACAATTTGAGATTCATTGTTGGAAATATAGCTTCAGACATCATTTGTGCAATTAGGAATTTAAAAAATGGAGAATGGAGCCAGCACATGAAAATGGAGGATGAAGTATCGCAGAATATTCAAATCCTCAGCCTCAATTGAATTTCTCTAGTTCCACATTAAGAATGGAAGTTTCTTGGCTTTTCAGTTATGAAAGTGATTTGCTCAGATGCTCACACTAACAAAATATTTTTTTCCTATCAATATTCAAAGAATATGGGAAGATCTTCCCAAAGGATGACCTCACATCTGTAACTCAAACAGTGGTTTATTGTTTTCAAGTGGTTTATTGTTCTCAATTGTCTACTTCCTTTGCAAGCAATTTTGCAAAGATCCAGAGGTCATTTTGCTATTGTTTTTCTTCCTCCCCCGGAAATAAAACCTGGCATTCTTTGACTACTTTCCAGAAGCAATTATAGATGTGACTGCGTAGGAGTGCACAAAGAAAATAATCTCTGTTGTATAAAACAGTCTTGCACTGCCTTTGACTTAATGGACACATTCAACACTATAGACCCACTATCAATTAAACAAATGGCTGTACTGACCTTGAAGCTAGAAATAAACACAACATGTCTCCACACCTGAATACTGTCTCTAATGAAGTGGCAGGAAAGAATAGCAGAATCAGACCAAGTCTTTTCTAAACTTCATGTGTAGTTATTTAATTGTCTAGCATTGTACTTGGAGATAAATAACATTTTCATCTGAATACAAAGTTGATTATTGGCCAATTCTCACCTCTTTTTACATTTTAAATCAAATCTTGTTTTTTTTTTTTAAAATTTTTTATTGATGTTTCTTTTAAAAAGGGACAATTACGTACATACATCTATGGAACATTAGACAATATACAGTGTATCCAAATAGACACAGAAGAAAGAAAGAAAGGAAAGAAAGAAAAAAAAACCATCAAACAAAGAGGTAGACAATGAATAATCCAACAGACCCCAGCCCCCCCCGACTTCAGACAAACAAAGAACATGAAACATGAGACAACTTTAACAAATATAGACTTCCAGATCCCCCCAGGTTGAATAAACTCTCTTTTATGATTGTTGATTTTGATATTTTTTATAAATATCTATATTTTTCTTTTCTTTCATTTGGTTGTTTTCTTTTTTTCTCTCTCTTTCTTTCTTTTATTTTATTTTTTTTTCCTCCTTTCCTCCTTCTTATCCTCTTAAGTCTCCGTTTTCTTCTTGCATTTACCTTTGAGAATCTCTTAAAGGTCACTAATATAGATCTCTTTATTTTCTTCTTTGATATAATCTATAAATTTTGTCCAGTCCGTTTTTTGATAGTTCTTATCATTTTGTGTCAGTCTTTCAGTGAGCCTGTCCATATTCAGAATATCCATGACTTTCAGTTGCCATTCTTCCTTGGTGGGTATCTCTTTCGTTTTCCATACCCTGGCCAGAATGATTCTTGCCGCTGTTGTCATGTAAAAAAAAAGTTTATCTGCATTTTTTTCCATCTTGCTGTCTGTTATACCTAATAGGAAGGTCTCTGGTTTTAGTTCAATTTTTGTCCGTAGGACGGTCTCTGTTTGTTTCCCTATTTGGCGCCAATATTCTTTAACTTTTTTGCACTTCCACCACATGTGGATGAAATTCCCAGTTTTTTTCCCACACTTCCAACATTTTTCTCCTGTTTTCTCTTTGTTGATCTTTGCTAATATTTCTGGTGTTAAGTGCCATCTATAGAATAACTTGTACCAATTTTCCTTTACTTCTGCTGCATACAAGTATTTCAGTTTCTTCCGCCATATTTCTTCCCACTCTGCCATGGATATTGATCTCTCTACATCTCTAGCCCACTGCACCATGTTTCTTTTTACCTGTTCTGTTTCCGTATTCCATATTAGTAGTTGTTTGTAAATTCTACTTATCATTTTTGTGTCTGTTTTTATCATCTTGTCCCAGAATCCCTCCTTTGTTTCAAAACCTGTTTTTTTGTCTATGTTGAAGTTTTCCCTAATTTGGAAGTAATGATACCATGAGATAGTTGGATCCAGTATCCTTAGTTCTTCCAATGATTTAAGTGTCACTCCTTGTGTGTTTATTTTCAGTAATTGTTTGTATACTAACCATTTATCTCGGGGTATTTCTTTAATATGGTTAGCTTCATTGGGTGAGAACCATAGCGGTGTTCTTATATATAATCTGTCCTTGTACCTATTCCATACTTGGATTAATCCAGATCTTATCACATGGTTCTTAAAATTTCTCTCCTTTTCTGCCTTGCCCCTCCAAAGGTATCCATGCCACCCTTGGACTAAATCGAACCCTTCCAGGGTTAGTAATTTTTTCTTCTCCAGTGTTGTCCATTCCTTTATCCAGTCCAGGGCGGCCGACTCATAATATAATTGGAAGTTGGGCAGGGCAAGTCCCCCTCTAATTCTGTCGTCCGTTAGGTTAACAAAGCTTATCCTATGTTTTTTTCCCTGCCAAATAAACTTTCCTATGTCTTGGTGCCATTTTTTTATCATTGTTTTTGATTTTACTATTGGTAGGGTTTGGAATAGGAACAGGACTTCTGGTAATATATTCATCTTTACTACGGATATTCTCCCCAGCAGTGACAAGTTTAGATGTTCCCACTTCTTCATTTTTGTTTTAATTTCTGCCCATCTTTTTTCATAATTATTTTTTATCAGCTGCGTGTTATTAGCTGTAAATATTATTCCCAGGTACTTTGTCTTGTCAACTACTTTCATTCCTGCTATCTTCTCTAGATCTTCCTGTTTCTTCTTATTCATGTTCTTAGTGATGATTTGTGTTTTGTCTTTATTTATTTTTAAACCCGCAACCTCCCCAAATTTTTCGATTTCCAACAGCCATTTATTTATCCTATCTATGGGGTTTTCCACAATGCAGACCATGTCGTCTGCATAGGCCCTAATTTTATATGAGTAATTCTTTATCTTTAAGCCTGATAGATCATTATTTTTTCTTATGTTGATTAATAGTATTTCCAACGTCAGAATAAATAATAACGGAGACAGTGGACAGCCCTGTCTAGTTCCTTTCTGTATTGGTATATTGTTAGAAGTTTGACCGTTTATTGCAATCTTTGCTGTTTGTTTTGAATATATTGCTTTTATTGCATTTGTGTATTGGTAGCCTATATCCATTTCTTTTAGCGTCGCCTTGATGAAACTCCAGCTTACCCTATCAAACGCTTTTTCCGCGTCGAGAAACATCATGGCGACCTCTTTATGGGTGTTTTTTTCATAATATTCGTTGATGTTCATTAGCATTCTTAAATTGTCTCTTAACTGGCGTTTCGGGAGAAATCCAGCTTGGTCATCTTCTATTCTTATCCTTAGTAGCTCTTTTAATCTGTCCGCCAATATGCTAGAAAATATTTTATAGTCGACGTTAGTCAGTGAAATTGGTCTATAGTTTTTGAGTTGTGTACCATCTGTATTGTCTTTGTGTATAATAGTTATTACGGCTTCTTTCCACGATTCTGGGATGGTTGCTTCTTCCATAGCTTTATTCATCACTTTCTGTATTGGTGTTATAAGAATGTCTTGGAATGTCTTGTAGTATTTTGCCGTAAGGCCGTCTGGTCCTGGGGCTTTATTTATCGACATCTTCCTTATTGCTCTCTTTATTTCTTCCTGTGTGATTTTATTATTTAACCTTTCCCTCTGTTCTTCAGATAGTCTCTCAATCTTCATCTTTCCTAAATATTCCGTTATCTTTTCCTTTGGGATGTTGTCTTTTTCATAGAGTGTCTTGTAATATTTCTCAAATTGTTTGATTATTTCTCCTGTCTTGTAGTAGTGTTTCCCATTTTCTTCAATTTTCGCTATATGTCGAGTCTGTTTTTTAATTGCCACTCTTCTTGCCAGCCACTTTCCCACCTTATTGGCGTTTTCGAATCTATCCTGTCTGACAAATTTGAGTTTCTTTTCTATTTCCTCTAGCTGTAATGTATTCATCTGTTTTCTTAGTAATTCGAGTTGGTGATGTACCTTCTTATCTTGTGGGTTCTTTTTTAATTGTGTTTCCCAGTTTGTTATCTCTTTTTCTAATCTGTGTTGTTCCATGTTTCTTAGTTTTTTTAATCTTGCTCCCTGTTCAATTAAGTGGCCTCTTATATATGCTTTGCTGGCATCCCAAATTATATTTATTGATGTATCTTTTTCTGTGTTGAACTGAAAGAATTCTTGTAATAGATTTTTATTTTTTTCCTGTTCTTTGGGATCTTTTAGTATGTTGTCATTGAGTCTCCATCTGAATGTTCTTTGTCCCTCTTCTTCTTCCCGTATTATTATTAACAATGGGGCATGATCTGAGTTTAGCATTGGTAGAATTTGGGATTTGGTGACTTTATTTAGTATCGTTTTAGTTCCCCAGATCATATCAATGCGTGTCCATGTTTTATGCCTACTTGAAAAAAATGTGAAATCTCTTTCATTTCCATGTTGGAACCTCCATATATCCTGTAGGCCTAGATCTTCCTTTAGATCCCTAAAGCTCGCTGGTAATCCCCCTGTGATCTTTTGTTTTGTCTTGAGGATTCCTGTAGACTTATCTTTCAATTCATCCAGCACCCCATTGAAATCCCCCATAATCAATAACTCATCGTAGACTTGTTCTCCAATCTTTTTTCTCAGTTTATCAACAAAGTTACTCTTAGAGTCATTGGGAGCATATATATTACACACCAATACAGTTTTATTGCCCATCTCAATTTTAACCCCTAGCATTCTTCCTTCCATATCTCTGAAGGCTAAAGCAGATGTCATTTTGTCATTAACATATGTCACAACCCCCTTTTTTTTCTTTGGGCCTGATGCGTAATACATCTTTCCTAAGGCTTTGTATTCCAGATATGTAACGTGCTTACTCGAGATGTGTGTTTCTTGCAATGATATTATGTCATATCTACCTTTTTTAAGTCTTTGCCATATTTGTTTTCTCTTCTTTGGGGAGTTTATCCCATTTATGTTGTTAGAGTATATCTTAACTTCCTCCATTATGTTCTTCTTGTGTTTTTATCCTTGGCGTCATATCCATTTCGTTCATACTGGAAGCGTCAACGTTAAGGGTCGGTGATTTTTCTCTTGGTCTTTTCCTGCTTTTTTCCTGTTCCTCTTCTTCTGTCTCTTTTCTCCCCCCTCCTCTTTCTTCTTTGACTAACCTTTCCCAGAATTCTTTTGCTTTCATTTCTGATGTCAACCAATATTTTGTCCCTTTCCACGTTACCATTATTCCCTGTTCTTTCCCACTTAAACCTGACGTTTCTTTTTTTCAATTCGTTTGTCAAGAAGTGGTATTTCCGTCTTCTTTCTATAATGGTCAGAGGGTATTCTTTCAATATTGCAATCCTATTCCCTTTATACATCGTTGATGACTTCGCGTTCTCCTTTAACACTTCATCTCTGGTTAGTTTTCTCACAAATCAAATCTTGTAACCTTGTGTTAGTGTAATTATTTTCTGTCTGAGCTAAAACTGATCTGCTGTAATTTGGAAATAGGGTGAGAATGAATATCTCTTATAATATCCTAAATGTTAACATCCCCCCTCCTCAAAATATTTTGTTGAACCACTGAGCAGGACAAGGATAATTTGAAAGCTCATTTGAAGAGTTCTTCAGTACCACCACATTCTGTAATGTTTGGTAAAGACACAAGACAGAGCCAGCTCCATGGTGGCTCCCAAGATTCCATAGGAAATTCATAGTGCATAGGAAGTCTTCTTACCACCTTTACACTGGAAGATGAAGACCTCTTTATTGAATCATACCTTTGAAATTTAAATTAATACAGCAGTAACATATTTTATATGATGTACTGTATTTTGTTTAATTGATAGTTTATTACTAATTATCATTTAAATGTATTTTAACTATTTTAGTCCTGGATTTATAATAAGGTTTTTAAAAACTTTTGTAAAATAAGACATTAACTTAAACTTGTTTTAAATTTCTGTTAGTGGTCTTGAATCCCATTCTAAGAGAAAGGTGGAGATAAACACAACAAAGAAATAAATAATAAATGAGAGGGAACCAACAGCTTGTGTCTATAAATCTGTAACCTTACAGCTAGCACACAACAACCCAGATGGGGATTCCCTTAGAGAAATAGGACCCATTTCCACATGGAAAACCAAGCATGTTTTGATAACACCAACAGCCAAAAGTGCAATCTTCACATCTCATCTCAAATTTATTTTCGTCATCTCAGATTTATTTGCATGACTAGCAACCAAAAAATCTCAGCTGGACAAAAGGACAAAAAATATCATACTTCACTGCTTGGACCAAAGCATCTAGAAAGGATACAGTCATGTAGATTTGATCAATAGCCAACACAAATATTCCCTGGAATTCTCTGCAAGCACATGAAGGCAGAAGAAAGCTGATACTTGTTCTCTAAAATTCTGGGGTCAGTAGATAAGTAATGGCAAGTTAAAAATATTATTATTACTATTATTAGTACACTTATTTATTTATTTATTTCACACATTTGTACCCCATCCTTCTCACCCCCAGAGGAGGGCTCAGAGTAGCTTCACAACAGATAGTAAATAAAATATTATCTTTATTTATTATGCAAAATGGTGATTCCCCCAACAAAATACATTTCTACACAAAAAACATTGGGATCATGGTGGATAGTAAAAAGAAAAATTGCCCCCCCCCCCCCTTTTGTGCAGTGGCTGTGAAAAAGAGAAATCCTATGATGGTGTTTACGAAAACGGTATTTAAAAATAAAACTTTTTTTGTTGTTATGTGTAAGTCAAATTCACTTTGACTTACAGTTACCCTATGGATCAGAAACCTCCCACAGTTCTAATTCTGGTCTCCCTGTTGGTGGCTGTGGGGGAAAAGGATACTGTTTTAAGTCTATTTCATTGGTCTAATCCAAAAGGCTTCTTCTTGTGTTCTAAAATTACTGCCTCCAATGAAAGGGCTGTTTATTGTATACAAGAAATGTGAACTGAAATCTCTTATCTCAAGATGAAAGAGACACGAATCAAGGAGAATCAATGACTGCTTCTCTTTTAGCTCAAGTTCTGAAGGTTGATCTTCATTGTAAAACTTGTGCATGGGTGTGGATACCCAACTACAAAAAGTATGTACCTCTTAACAAATCCACAGGTGGCATGTATGCCTAATGCAATAGATATCTTCTTAATAGGCTCAAAAGTTGAGAACTGAAAAAGGCTGAAACACCATGTCTTTTATGGAGATACAGTGCCCTTTTTATATATCCTTCATATATATATATATATATATATATATATATATATCCCAAGCAACTGTGTGGCTCTATCATGGTGAGCTTTGCAACTGAGCAGAGAGATGAAACAGGGTCAGATCAATCTATTTTTAGTTTGTGCCATTTTTGCATATGTTCACAAAGTCTACTCTGACCTTTACCTGCATTAATCTCAACTTAAAAAACAAAAATCACAATAGGAAAATGCATTGAACTTGGGCTTAAGCACTAACTTTAGTGTACTTCTCTCTGTGTAGTTTCTCAACCTACACATGGGAAATGGGCATTTCATATCAGAAAGTGCAAAGACTGAATTCCTCAAGCATCTCTTGGAATAATAGAGCTGGAAGAGACCTTGTGGGCCATTCAGTGCAACCCCCTGCCAAGAAGCAGGAAAAATTGCATTCAAAGTACCCCCAACCAGATAAGCCTGAATTGCATGCGGGCTTACCTGGTCCAAAGTCAATATTAAATTCACTATAACCTAGCCTTTTTATCTCAGTGTAAGAGTTCTGGAATAATCATTATTTCCATCCTTATTAGTTAAATAGAGAAAGAGGGAAAGAGATCCCAAAGGCAAATGTTGACTTTGCTTTGTAAACTGAAGTCCAGTGACTGCACCAACAGACTTAGGCATGCTTGGAAAAATAGCAAGGATAATATTTAGGAATTCGACAGACAGTTGCAACTGAGGGCCCTGGGAGGTTCAGACAGATGGACTTTTTCTCTTCAATTAGAAACTGTATGTTCAGCTTGGAACAGAAGGCTGTTACACAAGTTCAGATTCCATATTTGAGTCATCTGATGGCAAGGGAAGAGTCATGAGCTGGGAATGGAAAATCAGGAGAAAATGCAATGGAATGGAGTGCCTGGAACATAGTATATCCGGCCAGTTAAGAAGTAATTGTACATTATCTACTACCCATCTGGAAAGATCTCCTGAGTATGTTTTTTTGTGTGTCAGAAGCAACTTGAGAAACTGCAGGTCGCTTCTGGTTTGAGAGAATTGGCCATCTGCAAGGACGTTGCCCAGGGGACGCCCGGATGTTTGATGTTTTATTTGGGTTTTACCATCCCTGATGGTGCAATGGGTTAAACTTTTGTGCCAGAAGGACTGCTGACCTTCTGGGGAGAGCAGGTTGAGCTCTCTCTGTCAGCTCCACCTTGCATGCAGCGACATGAGAGAAGCCTCCCACAAGGATGGTCCTGAGTATGGGCATTTGAAGTGGATAGAAATCACAGACAAAGTGGTACCACTTTTGCGAATTCTTGCTCTCAAATTATTGACCATGGCTGATTTTATTTTAAAATTTGGTTTGAAATGATCAAAACATTTTCTCTTCAAACTATGGTTAGACAGGTCTATAGGAGTGACTGAGCATTTAACAAAAATAATATAGGGGAACTGTCTTCCTTTGTTATTTTTTTTTAATGGAAGGAGCAGCAAACAAAGCAGAATGTCACTTCACAGCTTTCTCCCCAGAGCTGACTTTTCACAGGGAAATGATATGATGCCTTTTTCAAAGTGTCACTCATGCAGCTTCTGGCTTTTCAGAATCTCAGTCACTGCTGGAAACATTTATTTGTTCATCTGACTGTTAATGCATATCCTGTTCCCAAGGACCAGGGCAGATAAGAAAAGTTTTTCAAAATGCAATAACCAAACAAAATTTAATTAGATAGGTGGGGCTTTTAAATTGCAGCTTAAATCCAATGTCTATTCCTCACTACTGTAGACCCAGTGGCTCAATGGGTAAGTCAACACTTATGGAAACCCCAATGATATAACTGATCTAATAGATCTGCTTTCATTGGGGCTATCAACTGGACAAAATCAAGACAACAGATGTTTGTACTTTCTTAGGCAGCCATAACAAGATAGCTGGACTAAGAACCGCCTTGAGTTGCCTTCGGACTGAGAAGGGCGGTATAACAAATATGGCAAATAAAGAAATAAATAAGATAGTTTTCTGCTTCAGACAAAGTCAGAGACAAAAAGACAGTTAAAATATTCAAAAGTGTTAATAAGACATGTTATTTTTGTGTTGAGAACCCCTAACTAAAAGAATTCTGGACTAAAGAATGTTTTCATTTTAGAGTTTATTCTATACAAAGTTTGCATATGGTTGTTTTGTGCAAAAGCACAATTTTCTGCACACAAAACAGAAACTAATATTTTTGCACAAAGGAAGAACTCTTTGCATTGAAAATGCTACAGTAGGGGACTTATTCTGTACAGATTTTTTCTCATGTTTGATTTACTTTGAAAACAGCATGTTCTTTGCAAAATATTATATTCTGCGGAGCACTCTTTTTTAACTAAAAAAATGCTTCCCTAGGAATCTCTAGGTCCTTCAGTGTGAGTTTGAAGTCAACATCCACTGAAAGTTAATCATACAGTTGCACTGGAGGACTCAGATATTCCTAGAGAGAGACCATATTAATCAAATCTACAAAAGCTAAATCAGCAAATCTGGAGGGTCATAGTAAGGGGCCCAAGTGCAGACCATGGGATACATAGTGCTGTCCTATAACTCAGGAGAGTTGAGCACAAAATATGACAGGGATAAGCAATGGCAAATATACCTCTATATATTTTCATAATTTACCCATTCTTATAGAGCTCATTTCCAAACACATACATTTCCAAAGTTAAGGTGAAATTACAGCTGGCCATCCACATGTTTTTGGATTTGATTATTTGTGGATTTGATTAATATGGCCTCCCTAGGAATTTCTAGGTCTTTCAGCAAAACTGTAATCAATGTCTGTTGGAAATCACTGGAAATCACAGAGTCATACTGGAAGACCTAGAGACTCATAGAGAGGTGTTCTCTCAAGGTAAAAAACCCAGTCCCCCCCCCTTTTCTGGGGGAACTGTACTCCTAACCCTAGTGAATGCAGAGGGTCAACTGTAAATATGGCATATTTCTTTTTTTAAACAACAACAACAAAACAGTAGGAGTATGTTGAGAGGAAGGCCAACATTTACAAATCTTTTGTTTTTAATTTCTTCATTTCTACTGCTGGAGATAAATTTGGATTGTCACCAAAAGCACCTTCAGGCTATGGTTTATATTGAAAAACAGTTTATATTCATGTTTCTTGGCAGGGGTTTGGACTGGATGGCCCACGAGGTCTCTTCCAAATCTGTTTCTATTATTCTAAGAGTAACATGAGAAAAAGAGTTCAAATACACTCCCTTTGTCCTTGTCATTGTAAGAATGGCAGACACATGTTTATAGTATCATGGAATCATAGAGTTGGAAGAGACCACAAGGCCCATCCAGTCCAATTCTGCCATACAGGAACACAGAATCGAAGTATCCTTGACAGATGTCCACCTAGCCTCTACTCAACAACAACAAAAATGATAGCAATAGTTCATATTCCACTTCCCCCATCAAAATTCATCCAACATAGACAAAACTATAAAACAAATACAATATCACAATGTTAAAAGAAAGATCACCAAACTATGAAGCAGCAAAGACATGCCAGTATTGCATAGTGGTTTACTAAGACTTTGGGGACCAAGACGAAAATCCTTCCTTACCCATGAAAAAATACGCAGTGACACTGGTCAACTCATATTTTTTCAACCACTCAAAATATGTGATGGATATGTCTTAGGGTCACCATAAACCAGAAATGATCTGATTTTCAGATTTTCTTCACCACCAAGGGGAAAATGAATATTTCTGCACAATTCACCCCCCCCCCCCCGGGGGGAGAAGGGCGGGGTATAAGTAGATGAAATAAATAAATAAATTCTTGGGCAATATTCTCATATCCAAAGTAATATTTTTTTCTGCGCAGAACTACTCATGTGGTTTTCTGTGATAATTTTGAAGTTTTGTGTAAAGTTCATGATTTTGAGTCAGCCATATACTTGCAAAAAAAAAACTTTAACAAAAATTTAGGATTAAACAAACTAACTGGAATGTCTGAGTCCACACTGCCAGGTAATCCAGTCATCACAAAATTTTTGCTCAACAAAAAACTTGTAGAAAACACAGAAATCTTAGGGCCCTTCCACACAGCCATGTAGCTTAAACATCAAGGCAGATAATCCAAAATATCTGCTTTGAGCTGGAATGTCTGAGTCCACACTGCCAGGTAATCCAGTTCAATGTGGATTTTATACAAATCCATGGAAGGGTCCTTAGATGTCAAAACAGGTAGTGTTTTGCAAGTTTGCTTTTAATTTCTTTTTCAATTTTTTCTTGCACAGAAAATGTTGTTTTCATGCAGGGGGCAACATTTTCGCACAGAGTAGAGTGTGTTTTGTGCAAAATGTACTCTTACCTAGGCAAACCCTGCCTCCACTTTCTCTGCAATTTTTTTTGCACAAGAAAAAAATTCTGCATGTATTTTTCAGTAGAAAGAATTTTCTGAGAAGAAAAATGCATGAACGTTTTTTCTGAAGAGAGACAAAGAGATCTCAAAAAGGATATAGAAATTGTTCTATGATTATTTAATGAAATTAAATCTGATGTAACAATTAATTCTCATCTAATATTTTCATCCTGTTAGCATATATGAAGATCAGCTTATTCAAATCAATACATTAAATTAATAAACCAATTTGATGTTTATTTGATGTAATTTTCTTTTGAATCCTTTTGTGGGATATTAGTTCATGCAACCTGCATAATTATAGAACTTTGAATTGTCATGCTATCTGAATGTTCCTTCATTGGAGAGGTAGTCTGGGAGAACTCTCAGAAAACAAACAAGCAGAAAACAATAACAACAACAACAAATGGAAAACTAGCATAGAAGGGATCAAAGTTAGGCTGAATCAATTTCCCTTGCAGCTAGATTTTTAGAATGAGGGAGATATTTTTCTCTCTTTTGGGGACAGCTGTTGTACAAACAACCATTGTGGATGGGTAACCTGAAGCAGTACACTCTAGACAAAAGTTGTTTTATTTTGTTGCAGAGCTCCCAAATGGGAAAAAACAAGCCTACATTGGGTTTAAAAATTAAAATACATATCATGTGAGTTAGAAGAAATAATTCTGTCATCAATCTTAATCCATTTAGGCAGATTTAATGCCAATCTTCTGACTGCCTTGCCAATTAACCATGTGTTCACCTACATGGATCATTAATATGGACTAGGGAAGCAATTCAATTTCCATGCTGACTCAACCTCTTAGCCTCTTCTACTAAAGGCTTTTAGCTGTATCAAATTGCTTATGATGCCCCAGAGATAAGGAAGGACAACTCTTGGGAAAACTGAATTGCAAGAGCATTGGCAGGACAGTTTTGAGTGGAATTCTAAATCAGGGTGATTTCATAATCATCATCACTCATACCTTAAGTCAAATATATTGCATTCCTAAGGTGGTGGAAGAGGAGGAGAGGGAGAAGGAGAAGGATGATGATGGTGATGATAGTTTTCAACATGGCTCTCGGAACACTACTATTTCAGCAGTAATATATTAGCACTCATGTCACAGAGATGAGCTTCAATCCAATTTCAGAGAGAAACTCTGTACAAACTTTGAAACCCAAAATCAACCCCTCTGTCAATTCCTTTTGAATCAAAATAAACAGCCCACAACATGTCATTTCTGGCACATGGATCAACAACTGGTGATTTTTAAAACCAGACCAATGCTGAGACACAATTCCCAATGATTATACAGTTCATTCTATGATTTCCAGGGAAAATAAGGACAAATCCATTTGCCTTTCTGACTAAGATCAAGAACCGTGAATCTAACAAATAGCCTTTATTTGTCTCCTTTTCTCCTCCC